>NW_017731888.1:625072-643558 GCF_001890085.2 Hipposideros armiger
AGGACCGTCCCTAGGAAGTCCATCGCTCCCTCATATCGTCTAATGCTAGATTGCTTCTACAACAGTAAAAGTTTAAAAATGTCACTTCTAATCAACGTGAATAGGTTGGATGACACCTTGGCATCCTTGCAGAGCTGAAAGAGAGAACGCGCGGTGGGTGGTCATGTACTTGCCCTGGGCTCGCGTGTCTTCTAGTCCCAGCCCCGTCCTGGGCCACCCCCCCACCATCTCCCCCCACAGGCCACCTCGATCCGACCAGGCAGCCGGCAGGTGGGGGGGGCAGAGGTGGGTGCCCAGGTGGCGTGTGGGGGTGGGGGACGGGCTGGGGGAGGTCCGAGGGCCCTCACACATGTTCACGTTCTGACCCCACACTGAACACGTCCCCACAGCCCGGGCTCACTGCTGGCGAGGGCGGGAACCAGCTGGGGTTTGAAACGCTGCCTCCCGTGTGCGAACCCCCAGCGCCCACATGACGGATGCAAGCCCTGAGACGGGTTTTCATCCAGCTGCTGCTGCAGGAACAGAGACAGGGACAAAAAGATGCACTCCCTCAGGCGGTAATTGAAAACTCAGTCGTTTTATACGGTTTCAAGTTTTAATCTCTAATTTTCATATTCTTCTGAAAATCTAATTCAACAGAGGTACTGATAATAACAGGACAGGTGGACGGGCTCTCTGGACGCTGATCTGAGGCAGCGAAGGAAAGGTTGTCACGAAGGCTGAGAGTCGCTGCTGCTGGGCCGGACGAGGAGGGAGCTGATGGCAGGAGGACGTGCTGGTCGGTGACGGCGGACGGTTCTGTCTGGTGCTTGTATTGGAAAGGGCTTCTGTAATTGCAAAGAACTGAAGGAAAATTCAGTTTATTCTTTTCCACTACACTTCCCTAATTTTGTCCTAGTTTAGACACGTTTTCTTTTAAGAGCTGTAGATAAGGACCAGTGCTCATCAGAGTGCAAATTTGCAGAGTGCCTGACACAAGCCTCGCTCTGAAGTACAGTGTGATTAGCTTACTTGCTCCTTTAGTTTATTTTTCACGCAATTCTGCAGGCTCCGGCTCTGTCCACATGCGCTACACAGTGCGTTTCACAGACAACATTTGCGCTTCCCTTGTCTTCCCGATTGGAATGGGTCTGCAGTGTCTGCAGGAGGTTCGAAGCCCTCGTTTAGGATGTGCTGGCACTCTGGTCTCCTGGGACCCCTCGGGGGGTCGCATAGCGAGCGGGTGTGGGGATCGCAGCTCCGCCTTCAGGTCCAACATCACCGTTTTCATGCTGATCGAGCACACGTTTCTCTGCACGGCCATGGGGGCTGACACGTGTGGGACGTCCCCATAGGACCTGGCACAGTCGGAAGGCTGGAGGCAGTGGCTGCCCACCAGGCTGTCAGGTCCCTATAGGTGGCAGTGGCCACTGGGCACACAGCATGTGACCTGCGCAGAACGATCGTTGTTGTTCTGACTCTGCACTGTGTCATCACTCTGCTGATCTGAGACGTGCCGGCAACTGCAGACGCGGTGTGGTTTCTCTGTGGCCCGTGTCCTGCTCACCCCCGGCTTCAGGACGCAGACCACGCCTCCTCGGGTCACTCAGAGCTGCCTGTCGTCTGCTCTTCCTGTGGCCACTGCACAGCCAGCTGAGATAGCATCCCCCCAGGTCACGGGCCTCAGCGTGGAGACGGGGACCCGGCGCCACACATCTGATCCAGCCCCTGTGACTATGAGGTGACCCTGGGCAGGCGGCCCTCACACAGTCTTAGTAACAGGGGCCTTTGGGTGAGGAAAGCACTAAAGCCCCCGTCCTTCCAGCCTATGGGTCAAGGTCTGTCTACCAGGTGACCTTGAGATCACTGCGACTGACTGTGGGCCGAGTTTTCTGGGGCGACACCTCTAGGAAGACCCTCTCATCCAGCTCTCCTGGCTCGCAGCTCCATGGACCTACCAGACAAGACCGCTGTAGCTTTGGAACAATTTCTTTTATTTCAGAAAACATCTGATTTATTTTTTTGTTTCACTATATCCTACTTACTCGTTTGGTTTAACATAATTAATACAAAAATCCCCAAACAGCAGTCTAGTAATGGTTTACAATCCCTCCAGATTGTATCTATGTGTTAACAATAGGAAGCCTGCGCTAATAGGACTTAACGTAAACCAGTATTTATCTAAGCGCACGATAGTTTTTATAAACCACAGAGGACTGAAAATGTCAATTCGTTCAATCAGCTCAGTGAACTGTGATCACAGAATTACAGTTTGGAAAAAAATTATTCCATGTAATGGAACTTTCAATATTCAGAGCCCAGGGTTGTGGTTTAACAAGCCATTTCATTTAATCATTACTTTCTAAAAGTGCCGTAGCCAATAACCCTGTATCTTTTCTTGAACTGGGACTAGGATCAGAGGTTACCTTACCTTTGAAAAACTGTTAGGGACACGTGTAAACCTGACTGCTCTGGTGCTCGTTTCTGTGAGAAGCACGTGGGAGACACGTAGTAAGCGTTTTGTCTCCTTGTGCACTTAGGGCAGCTGGGAACCCTAAGTAGTTAGGAAAATCACAGAAAGTGTCAAGTGGGCAGGTTTCTGTTCTTNTCCCCCCAGGTCACGGGCCTCAGCGTGGAGACGGGGACCCGGCGCCACACATCTGATCCAGCCCCTGTGACTATGAGGTGACCCTGGGCAGGCGGCCCTCACACAGTCTTAGTAACAGGGGCCTTTGGGTGAGGAAAGCACTAAAGCCCCCGTCCTTCCAGCCTATGGGTCAAGGTCTGTCTACCAGGTGACCTTGAGATCACTGCGACTGACTGTGGGCCGAGTTTTCTGGGGCGACACCTCTAGGAAGACCCTCTCATCCAGCTCTCCTGGCTTGCAGCTCCATGGACCTACCAGACAAGACCGCTGTAGCTTTGGAACAATTTCTTTTATTTCAGAAAACACCTGATTTATTTTTTTGTTTCACTATATCCTATTTACTCGTTTGGTTTAACATAATTAATACAAAAATCCCCAAACAGCAGTCTAGTAATGGTTTACAATCCCTCCAGATTGTATCTATGTGTTAACAATAGGAAGCCTGCGCTAATAGGACTTAACGTAAACCAGTATTTATCTAAGCGCACGATAGTTTTTATAAACCACAGAGGACTGAAAATGTCAATTCGTTCAATCAGCTCAGTGAACTGTGATCACAGAATTACAGTTTGGAAAAAAATTATTCCATGTAATGGAACTTTCAATATTCAGAGCCCAGGGTTGTGGTTTAACAAGCCATTTCATTTAATCATTACTTTCTAAAAGTGCCGTAGCCAATAACCCTGTATCTTTTCTTGAACTGGGACTAGGATCAGAGGTTACCTTACCTTTGAAAAACTGTTAGGGACACGTGTAAACCTGACTGCTCTGGTGCTCGTTTCTGTGAGAAGCACGTGGGAGACACGTAGTAAGCGTTTTGTCTCCTTGTGCACTTAGGGCAGCTGGGAACCCTAAGTAGTTAGGAAAATCACAGAAAGTGTCAAGTGGGCAGGTTTCTGTTCTTGCATCCAGGACTACAGCAATGCAATTACATGTAGTTATTAAGTCATAGCTGACAAACCCCACGCAAAGTCGAATTCCTGAGCAGGTACCTGTAGAGCGGAGCTCAGGACACGTGCGCGGCCGAGGGCGGCTGAGGGCCTCGCTGCACGTAGAGGCTCCGCTTTTACGAAGGTGTGAGCACATTATGAACACCCGTGTGCACTGTGACTGCCCCCTCTTCTAATTCTCAGTGACAGAGGACTGGGGGCCACGCACGGTCCAGGCACTGTTGGCGGATGATAAATGCATCAAGCATAAATGCTCACGGTCTCAAGCAACAGCAGAGGGCAGAACTTTGGGAAGACACAGGGGCTGCCCTGCCTGCCCTTTGAGAAGCGCACGTGCCCAGTGGGTGGAGAATGGCAGAGTCCCGGGGCTCCGAGCGGTCAGTGGCCCAGTTTCTTTCACAGGCAGGTGGGAAGGGCCACGTCTAAGTGAAGTCTTCTCAGAGAGGTGGGAACACAGGGGCTCGTCCCCCAGTCTTGGCCTCTCCCGGGCCCACCTGCTTGACCAAAGCCAACCCCCTTCCAGGTCCAGGACAATGTCACCTTCACTGTGAAGCCTTCTCAGAAGTGTCCCCGTGGAAGGCCCCCCTGACACCTGAGACCCTCGTGCCGGTCAGCTGCCCTGTTCGCATCACACCCGTCGTGTGTATCGCCCATCACTACGAGTGGTTTCGCCCTGGGCTTCCGCTGCCACTCCCAGGTCACTGCCATCAGGTCTGCACTGCACCTTCCTCGCCTGTGTCCGCCCGCAGCCTCTCGGACAGTGGCTGCCACTCGTGAACATCTGTTGGAGGTTTATGTTAATGGAAGAATCCAGAAGGAGATCCCAAAGGCTCAAAGGGGCTTTACAAGCTTGTTTAGGGGCCGTCGGAGCTCACCTCCCGCTCTGCCTTGCTGAGGAAAATCGTGTTCTCCAGACACCGGATCACCACAAGGCAACTGCTTTTTAAACCGCATGCATCCTAAGATGATGCAACCTCACTGTTGATTTGGGTCATTTTAGGTCCTCAAATTGAATTTCCTACATAGTCCATTAATGGCATTATTCCTGGAATTTTCTCGAGTGCCCCGGGTGACGAGAGAGCCGTGACAATGCTTTTTAGCCTTTCCATCGTCAGACCTTCGTGCTTCACTGGAGGACGAGCCGCCTCCTTCTCACTTTCACCTCAGTGTCCATGGCTGGCCAATAACCTAAGCGCGTGTCTTACGGGCTCAGGGGTTCTCTCGGGGCCACAGACGGGGCTCGGCTCCGGCCAGCGGGTGGGAATGGCGTCACTGGCCAGGGGCAGGGCTGCTGTTTCCTGAGGTGGCAGACGGGGCCCTGCTGATGGCCAGAGGCGGGAGCTCCCAGCCAGGACGGTCTTCACAGGCTGACGGGACAGCCGGGCTGGGAGTGGGGTCCTCCCCCCGACAGCCGGACTCGGAGCTGGCTCATTGCTGCACTCTGCGGTTTGGGGCAGGGTGCTCGCCTCTCCGAGCTGAGTGTCTGTGTTTTTCTAATGGTGACAGCACTATCTACGTGTCACATGATGGTGACACACCTTCCTGGTCTGGAAAGCGCTTGGCCCAGGGGTGGGGCAGGTGGGTGTCCTCTGCGTGCTGGTGTAGAGATTTCTTTTTAAAAAATGTATCTTTTTAAAAACTATAATCCTTGAAAACCTAATGACTAAGTTAAAGGTATGCCCTGAACGTGGACAGGCAGGATGAGGCCCTCACTGCTCCGCGTCGCCCTACAAGCCACTGCCGTCTGGTTCCCTCCACACACGGGAGCCTGGGGTTTCTCCGACGCGCCCCAAATGGCGAAAACGGGCACGACTGCAGAATACAGCTTCGTGGGCGTGTCGCGGGCCAGGACCTGACAAGGGTTCCCTCCCGCTCAGCGTGTGTCCTGTGCCCTGCTCACCACAGCTGGTCACGAAGCAGCCACAGGACACCCAGGTGTGTCCTGATGGGCAGAGGGCACATGCGCACCCCTCCCCCCCACACGCCCCCGGGGGCGGGCCGGACCTTTGAACTCCAATTTCCTGTCAACTTAGGCAATTTCACGTTTTATCTTTGTGATAAAGATTACAAATCCTGTTACGGTTAAAACGCTTTTGGCCAGTGAAGCGCGTGGCAGGAAGTGAGTGGTCTCTAACATTAGAATCACGACCCCTGAACACACGGTGCATGTGGACACGTGCTTGTGGACCAGCACCGCCGCCCCGGGCGTGGCCGGCTGGGGACACATCCTCCACGATGCTTGGCGCCGGGTACCAGCCTGGGCAGGGCTGCAAGAGCCCGGGAGATGGGGAGGGAAACCTGGAGAGCAGACTTAGCAACTCATAGGCTATGCCTCCTTTCTTCCCAGTCGGCACCCTAAGTCCTGAGGCCTCACGGTCCACACACCCACTATTTCCAGGAGTCCTAGATCCCAGGGCCGCTGCGCACCTCGGGTCCAGTCCACACAGGTCCCTCTCTGACATGTCTGCATGGCTCGGGCCCCTGACCTTGGCGACTGCAGCGGTCACCCAGAAATGCAAGGTCAGGGCCACGTCCCCAAGGACACCCGCCATCCTCTGCAACTTCAGAACATAGTGACCTAGTTAGTGTACAGAGGAGGTCATGGTTAAAGAAAAAAGACACACACACAGGCCACGACCCATCCAGCCCAGGCCTCAGAAACGCCCCTGCGAAGCTGTTTTGTTAAGCATGGACAAGCGATAGCTCTGAGTCTATCACGATTACGCTCTGGGTGTTCTTGACCTATAAAGAGGCAGGCGGTGTCTGTAGAAGTCACAAAGGATGCTGCTCTGGGACAATCCTGGTGACAGGCTCCTCCAGCTGAATGGGGGCAGAGGGAGAGTACGGGGCACCGTCCCCTTGTGCGCAGAGGCAGAGACCGCAGGAGCCACAGGGTTTGGAGCAGGTCTGCACTGGCCACGCTGGTCAGGGAAGCCACACAGGTGCCACTTGGCCCCGAGGACAGACAGCGAGGGGGCCCCGCCAACCCCTTGCTGACCAGCTGAATCTTTCACTCATCAGCAACCTTTCTTTCGTACAAAGACACAGCAATTTCTTATAAACATGGGATGGTGACGATTCTAGAAAACGGTTGAAATGCCCGACATTGAGCTGCTACAAGAACTAAAAAGAACCGGTACGTGGACACAAGGCCAGGGTGGCACCTGGGACGTGGCTGGCCCCAGCGACCCATTGCGCGACCGCACACAACGAAGGGTCCCTTCACTATTTTAGCGATTGCTTTTCTCAGACTTGAGGGGCGCCGGCAGGAAGCCCGCTTGCTGTAATTTACTCCACCATCCAAGGGACCCCCTCCATAACACGCCGTGCTGTGGTTTTACCCAGAGCCCCCGCGACCCGCATGCTTACTTTCTTCCGCGAGGTCGTTCTCCTCGGCCTCCCGTTCCATCTCCTTACACCAGCCTTCCATCCTCTTGGTCTCCGTGTGCAGCAGCTTCAGGAACCAGGAGCCGTCCCTGCGGCACGGGGACATCCTCCCGCTGTCCGCGGTGTCGGTGGCCGGCTCCAGCCAGGGCTCCGGCGGGGGCAGGTTTGCCGTGTCCACGGGTGTCCGGTAGTCTTCTCGGTAGCTGAAGAGCCCCTGGGTGCGCACAGTCCTCAGCGCCCCGTACTGCGTGGGGGTGCTGGGCTCCGAGTGCCGCTGGAAGGAGGACCCGAACTGGAGGCCCTTGTCCTCCATGGTGATGTGTCCCGGGAAGCCCTCCAGCTCCAGGTCCGCCTGCACCGCGGCCGTCACGCTGTTGGAACGCTTGAAGCGTCCGTGTCTGCACAGGAGGGAAGGAAGACAAACGGAAGCCTTTCTGAGACGACGTTGTGCAAGGAACCAAAGTGCAGCCGGTAAAGGACACGTCTCACTGAGGACTCAAGGGCCCCAGCGTCTGCAGCTTCGTCAGGGGTATCTTGGTGTTTCCTCTACGAAACAACACCTGGCTTTGCAAATAATGAGCCGCTAACATCTACCTAAGTCTCAATGTCTAAACAGCACCCCCTAAAATCTGAGTCAATTGCAGGACACAGTGGGGTCACTGGGCTCCGTGAGGCCACCATCTTGGACGGTCCCCTTCCTCTCAGAAACGTGTACAAGTTTACACGGCCCCCACGGAAAGCCTGTGAAACGAAGCCCTGAGTTTCTTCTTTTTTGTGGTGGCCACTGTGTCCTGCTGATCTGTGGTCACTAACCACATCACATGTCAGGGCTCAAGTCTCTTCTCCCAGCTGAACAACTTGGTATCATCCTCACTGAATCTTTTATGTAAATTAATGAGTGCAAACCTGACTTCAGCAGGGTTTTTTTTTTCAATTGGGGAATTGGGGGAGGGGAACAGTGTTGGGGAATTGGGGGAGGGGGACCAGCCAAGTTGTTGTTCTTCAATCTTTGCTGTGGAGGGCGCCAGTCACTATCTGGCTTCCTGTCGGCAGCTCATGGCCTCTAAGCTCAAGATGCTGTGTTACAATCTTAGTTGTGGGTGGGCGTAGCCACCATCCTATGCGGGAGTTGAACCGGCAGCCTTGTTGTTAAGAGCGCACGCTCTATCCACTGAGCCATCCGGGCGGCAGCTCAGCTCAAGGTGCCGAGGTCAGTCTTATGCGCGGGTGGGCATAGCTCACCATCGAACAGGCAATCTTGTTGTTACATCAGCTGAGCCATCCTGCCATTTGTTGGCAGCTCAGCGGCAGCTCATCTCGGGCGCAGCTCACTGGCCCATGTGAGAATCGAACCGGCAGCTCTGTTGCTCAGAGCTCACGCTCTTAAGCCGACTCTTAACCAAATGAGCCACTTGGCTGGCCCCAGCGGGAATTTTACAGACATTTGCATCGTATGTATGTGAGTGTCACCCATTTACACATAACTAATTACTGAAATGACTGACAGGAACACGCGTATAATTGGAGTTCAGACATGGATGGATGAAAGCTATGTGAGTGTGCACACATCCGAACTGTACCCAGCTATGCGTCTGGCCCCCCACCCTGAACCGGCCCGCAGATGGCACTCAGCTGTGACTGCAGCTGCCGCTGAATTTCCAGCTTATCCCTCTGCTGGAGGAGACGGACAACAAGCTGCCGGTGGGGACGGAAGCAGCAGCTGGAACCCCAGGCGCAGACACGCCTGTTTCTAAGAGGTCTACTGGAAACCCGGGGAGCCATCGGTTTGGTCTGAATTTCCTTTCTGTCAAAATCTTTATGGGCTGGGCCTGAAAACCCTCCACTCTGAGCGACGTCGCCCAGGGCTTTACCAACCAGATGCTGATTGAAGTCCCAGGGGTAATGTGCTCATTAAAATGTATGGCTTTTATAAAACTTACAGGGTATGCTAATTTAAATATAAAACAATCAGCCTGCTTGTTACAAAAATAACAGCACTGTACTGGACAGCTCTGTGTTTTAGTCAGAGGTGGTCCTGTTACGTGAAACAATCATGAAATAGCTAAGGTCCTAAGCTTTCATTCTCTCCCCGTTTTCCTTTTTTACTCTTCACATGATAAGGTGAGAAAACACGGCTTTGCTTCACCTCAGCCTATGTTTTCCCTTTGGATAAAGGACCAACTTTCCAAGCTGTCAGCCCTCTGCGGTCAAGGGTGGCAAATTACTTTAGGAAGACTCACCCCTGCCTCTTGCAAAAACAGGGCACGGGCAGATATCGGTTCATACTTGAATGGGGGAAACAGAAAAACACAACTACATGACTGCGTCTCCACAAATGGTGTGAGTTACCGACAGTCAGCATGACCGGGAGGCCTGCGGCCGGCCGGCCTCTCACCCACTGCTGAGCAGCGCGAGCCACAGAGGCTGACTTACCGCTGCGCGTCCTCCACCTGCACGCCCACCGAGTGGTACTCCCGCAGCCCGCGGCTCTCCGTGTCGGAATCTGCCGCGCTTTCCACCTAGTTCAACACAGAACACCCCGTTTAGAGCCGAGACGAGGGACCCCGCCAGGGACTATCTTTCTGTGTGTTCATGTGCTGGGATTAATCACATGTGTGTCATTAATGCAGAGATGCACTCGACCTGGTAACATCACAAACAGAGGGAAAGGCACGCACGTTGGTGTCATTTTGCTGCTACTGTGTTTCGTCAAATATTACACAACTGCTTGAACTCAACCCTGCACTTTGGTCTTTTAAAGGCAAGCAAATAAAATCACTTAGTTCAGCTCAGGCAAATCTGGCTTCTTCAGATTGCATTATTATAGGACTTATCATATTATATAAGGTCTTATCACACCCCACAGTGAAGTACGTACAGCAGGAAGCAGACAGCGAACGACAAGTAGGCGACTCGATAGGACTGTGCTGATGGTGGCAGCCACACAAACACTCCGAGGGGAACCCAGGCCTTGAGCAGGGGCTCCGAGGTGGTGGCCCCCACCAGCCCCATGCGTGGCTGTCACCCCTGCTAATAGGACTATACCCAGCAGGGCGAGAAAGGGGACAGGGTCTGTGCATG
The DNA here is from genome assembly GCF_001890085.2 of Hipposideros armiger. Lineage (NCBI taxonomy): Eukaryota > Metazoa > Chordata > Mammalia > Chiroptera > Hipposideridae > Hipposideros > Hipposideros armiger. The sequence continues at coordinate 635,117 of NW_017731888.1, forward strand.
CGACACAAGGTCCTCACTGGCTGTATCTGCCTCCAAGTCTCCCCAACCACAGACGCTGTAAGGGTCGTCAGCTGGAGGACTTCTAGCACAGCACATTTTCTAAAACAAAAAACAAAAATCCGCAAACCAAAACCCAGAGCTCTCAGTATGAAAAGTCTGCGGAACCTAAGGTGAGTTTAGTCATAAATATTATCCCAGCTACTCAACTGTCCCTTTCCTTTTTCACAGAAAATATTGCCTATTGTATTGATAGGACTCCAAGCGCAATCCAGAATATCGTAACTAAGTTGCAAAACACGTCTTTCCTTAGAAATATTGAAGGATAAGCTACAAACTATTACGCACGTACTTATGTGGGTTACGAGAGAAAAGGCACACTTAGCCACTGGCATCGTAATCTGCGGCTGCGCAGAGGCTAAGTGAGGCCATCGAGGCCGACTAGGTCTGTGGCTCACAGAAGTGATGGCGCTGCCCGCTGACGCTTATTCTCTGTCCCCAGGCACCAGCCCCTGTGCAAAGAGCAGAACAGATGTTTTGCACACAGTGCACTGTTGCCTCTAGCCACACGCAACAGCTGAGGGGTCAGAGAAGGTGAGTAACTTCCCCAGGGGTGCACAGCTTGTCGGGGGGGGGGCAGAGCCAGCTTCACGCCTGGGTCTCTCTGGCCTGAGCCACGGGGAGGCCCCCGAGGTCGCAGTCAGTCACTGAGCCGTGGAGAACGGTCGGGCCCCCCCATTCTTCACTGGCATAATTCTGAAAACATGCACTGAAGTTGGCCGTCTGTGCAGCACGTTTGACAGCTGGGAGAGGCAACGGGCCAGCTGCAGGAGGAAGAACATGCTTGAATGAAAATCCTAGCCGTGAGATCACATTTCTCCTCCTAGTTTTAGGTGGGCCACGGTTTTAATGCATTTTATTTGTTATTCATGCTGGGCGTGGGGGTTATTTTCACTATTATTTTACACAGACGATCTCAATAAAAATCAGTGTATTTAGGGTTGTGTCCCATGTCAGGACAGATGCTCCCTGAGCTGTAGCTGCCTGCTGCTCCGTTTCACGATGTAACTCAGTCTTCACTGGAGGGAGGATTTATTTATTTTTAGTTTTCTGCCGTTATAAATGCTGCTGCTATAAATACATGCCTGCACGTGTGTGTGAACGCAAGCTTCTGCGAATACACTCACAGCCAATGTGTTTGCTGGGTCAAAGGTGTCGCATTCTACAGTTTGGGTGGATACTGTCAAATTCGATAGATACACAACGTGGGTGAAATCAGTCCATAAGTATGCTTTTAGAGACATTTTTCTAATGGAAAGAGCACTCATTTTTATCATAAGGATGTTCAGAATATTTGTCACTTTTAGGATTCTAGTCTAAAGAAAGTATCTTGAACTCTGACAAATGTGTGAGGCTTTCATCATCGCATTATTTATAAGGTGACATGGGAAAATTAGGGATGGCAAAGTAGAACAGCAACACGCAGTGAATTAGCACTTAGGACAGAGCACGGCCTCCTTCCTGCGATGATGGTTGTAAACACTTATCGTGAAGGACGCTTATGCTACAATGTAGTCTGAACAGGGCACGTTACGGGCGGCGCGAATAAAGATGTGTGTGTACACGAAACACACACAGATACGTAAACACACTATGTAAGTGACTACGAAAGACAACCCTGATGGAACAGGGTTTGCTTCTTCCCTCCTCTAGTCCCCACATTTTCTCTATTATAATTATCTTATTTTTATAGCGAATGAGAACAATATAGCTTTTGGAGCCAGTCAGATTGGCCGCGGGACTCTGAGGTAAGTCTTTAAATTCTGTTGAGACCTTTCTTCCTGATCTTAAAATTGCGGGAACACCAAACACCTTGCTGGCCTGACGAGGAGCTCTGCACAGGAGGCCGGACCCAGGTAAGTGAGTCCACACGAGAACCGAGGCCTCTCCTCTCGGCTCTAAGGCCGTCGGGCTGTAGTGACATGGGCATTGCGCTCAAGGCCTGGAACTTTCTGAGAAAAATGAAGGGAAAGGCTGAGGGGATGCAATAGAATCATGTACAGCAGGATGGGCAATCTATTTATCAGTTTCAGGAGTCCGGGGCGTAGACAGCTTTATATATTATGGATGGGGGGGGGGGAAGCAAATTTAGGAAAAGAAAAGGAATTTCTATTTCGCACATGGGAAAGGAAATCAAAAGACTCTGCTCCCAAGAAGGAATTCTGGACACAAGTGGAAATGGGTTTTAAAAGCTTTGAGCAATGAATGCACGCTTTCATTTTCACGAGACCCAGGTATTCTAGGCCCTGAGGAGACGCCGAGGCAGCAAAGGCGCTGGGTCTTCAGTGACCTGGGTCTCTGGCAAGTGCTGTGTGAGGGCTCACCACGGAGTGGGGGCGCCTTCTGAGAGGGGCGTTCAGGCCCCAGGGGACCCGGAGCCCCCATGTCACTCCCCAGGCCTCGTCAGGCCCCGATGACAGGTGGGAGGGAGGCCTTCCTGAACGTGACCTGTCTGGGGGACAAGGAGTTCCGTGTGGCTGGCGCGTGTGCGCACATGTGTGAGAGAGAGCGTGTTGTGGGGTGTGAGCTGGGAGCAAGCGGGGCCCCGTGTGCCCTGGTCCCCGCCTCGTGCGTGGCCTGGGTTTGTGGGAAGTCAGGGCTGATGAGCTGTCGTCTAAGCTCCAGGTTTCTGAGGGACCTGAATGGGGACCCTGGCAGGAGCCGGTACCAGCACCACCGGCCTGGAGCGCGGGTCTCAGCCCAGCTCACCGTAGCTGCCATTGAAAGCTTGCACGTGGCCGGCAGGGGCACGGCTGACACAAAGGTGCTGCATTCCCGCAAGACCTTTCCTGAGTCCAGACTTAAACATGATTTGCAGCCTGCTTCCCTGAAGGGCTCGGAGCCCCTGGGGGACGCGTGGCCCAGGCTGCCAGCGGGACCATGGTTCGTGGGTAAACCTACATTCTCAGGGACGACACTGACACTGAACAGTAACAGGCATTCCGAGGCCGCCACCCATCACCTGCAAGCTGGGGTGACGGCGGTGACTGCTCCCAGTTAAGCACCGGGCTACTGAGGCAGGCGGGCTTGAAAGGTCCTGGGTGGTGCAGCCAGCGGCGGGGTCTGGGGACATTCTACAAACACACACACACAACGGAAAAGGAAAACCTCTGCAATGCAGACAAGTCGCACATAAAACCACACACGAACACAGAGTAGTGAGACGTCACCACTGGGCCAGGGCAGGGGTTCGGTCGGATGACAGCCCGCTGGGCCTGCAGCTGTGACCCAAGCCCAGGAGACAGGCGTGAGTGGCCTGCGGGGACGGGGACAGAGGGCACCGTGGCCGCACGTCGGTGGCTCACTCAGGGCCTGAGGACACGTGCAGCTGTGTGAAGTCTCGTCGGCAGCACACGGCAATTCCGTCCCGTCTGCGTGCAGACTGCCCCCTGTCCCCGCCCTGTCAGCGGTGGCTCTGGGAAGGGAGCCTGTGGCCAGGCCAGAACCAGCCCACCAGAGCCGCTCGGTCCTTGTCTACCAGGGGCCAGAGAGTGGCGTGTGCCCGAGCTCAGACCAGACACAGGTGGCTCACAGGACGGCTCCCGCCCCCGGCCCATTTCCTTTGGGACCATGGGCTGCGTCTTTCCACCCTCCTGGCTTCAGTCTGGCCATGTGCCCTCAGGCAGGTCACTTACCCTGAGCCTCAGTTTCCCCACCTGTAACCCGGACGTGAAAACGACTGGCTCATGGGGTCGTGATGATGGCACGTGGTGAGGAGCCCAGGACAGTGATGTGTCCACGGCCTTCCAGTCCACGCGTCACTGTCGCTACCTGACTTGGGGCCTGACAACGCTGACGCTGCCCTCGGCACTGTTCCCGGGGCTCCTGTGTCTCGCGCCAGCCCTTCCTTCTGTCTCTGCGTTCCTCCCCGAGTCGGCTGTCCACCCTCTTCTGCCTTCACACCTGGGGGGGCTTCTCCTTCCCCTAACACTTGAGTTTCTGTGATGATGTTTTTTTGGCTTTTTAATGCACTTCACTGTGCCAGCAGGCTACGAGGGCACGTAGGGTTGTGTCCTCTCTGCTGTGGAGGACAGCGGACGCCGTCAGACACGTGCATTCTTGCACCCACACTTGTCTCACTGCCCACTCGCCCGCCCACACACTCCCCACATTTACAAGCACTCGCTATGTGCCAGGCGCTGTGCTGGGCGCTGGGTTCTCAAGAGGCGAAGGGATGGCCTGGCCGTTGCTGAGCACAGTTTGGGGGACGGTGTCCAGACAGGCTTCCAGGAGGGTCAGTGTGCGAGCTGTGTGCCAGCGGGCGGTGCAGGGTGTGAGTGGGGAGCGGGGCGTCCTCCACCAGCCCAGTCACCTCAGGCGACGGGTTTGGAATTATGTCCCCACTACATTCACATAAGTCAGGACACGTGCTCAGAAGGTGACACCCCACCCTTCCTCGTGGTGGGAAGGCAGCCGGGAGAAAGGCTGGGAACGTGAGGGGAACAAGGGTGCATGAGCCCCAAGAACACGAAGTCCTCTGGTTAATTTGGGGACCTCGCGTGTGTCTCGAGCTGTGACTGGCGGCCAGGATGGTCGGCACGAGCCCTGACTGCCCCGCGTGCAACGCTGTGGCCACAGCAAGTTCCTGGACTGTGTGAGGCCCCTGCATCGCCACGGGCGGGGGGCTTCCCACATGGGGGTGCCAGGGTCTCCTGCACTAATGGGGGCTCCCAGCACAGTGCCTGGCATATAGAATCAGGACAGGTGACAAGAGCAGTTGTATGGACAGTCCAGAAAAGGGGGATAAGTAAAATTCATGCGTTCTGGGCTGTGAGCGTTTTGTACTTACATCTGACCTTGGGTATGGCTGACGCTCTGGGAATTCAGAGTCCTAAACAAAACAACGAACCACAGTGTGGGGGCCTGGCTTGGAGGACCGGCCAGCGGCGCCCCCCCCCGCCTGCTCCCCGTCCGTCGTCCACGGGCGCCCAGCACGTCCCCTCGCTCGCTGGGGTCAGGGCTGCTCGCCCTCCTCCCTGGTGGCTGTGAGGCCCCCTGAGTTTTAAAACTTCTGCTGGACACAGGCAGGAATGAGAGAGGGATAGCATCTGCAAAGGACTTGGGGACCCTGCCTCTGTGTCACAGGATCTGGTAGGGGACAGTCGCCGAGACAGATCAAGGGGAAGTTTCATTGGGGTGAGTGGTGTCCTGTGCCGTCCCTGGGCTGGGAAGTGAGCGGGAAGGTGGCCCCGTGTCTCAGAACAGGCCCCTCACCCTGTGCTTGGAGTGGACGTGCTGGACCGAGTGAGGGGCGGGCGGAAGCCGAGAGCGAGACGGCAGGGCCCCGAGCCCAGGAGGGCACCGCCAGGTCTGCGTCTCGGCAGGGGCTTGGGACCCCGGCGGTCTGAGACCCTGACGAGCGTCCCAAAGGAACCTGGGCGGCCCCCATGGAGTGACGCTGGGTACTGTCCCCACTCCTGTCCTCCCCCCACTTACCTGTTTGGCCACAAGACTGGAAAGCTTTGAACATCAATTTCAACAAGAAATTCCTTCTGAAGCATCAGAGCAACCTGTTTCCATGCTAAGCAGCCAGTGGCCCCTAGACAACGCGCTGGGTGGGGAGGGGACCTTTGGCAGCAGCGAGGGCATGGGACGGGGACCTGAGTGGCCCTGGGGGGCCGCCTGTCTACCACACCTACAGGCTGGCAACACAAACGGAGACCCGCCTGGCACCTCCGGCCCTCAGGGGCCTGTGGTTCAGCTGGGACCAGCCGCGCTCGCAGAGCTACCTGGACGCCGATGGAGGAGCGTGGGCCCCGGAGGAAGTCCTCGGCCTTGGACACCAGGATGGCCTTGTCGTTGGTCCGCGCCGGGCCGCTCTGGCTGTCGGGCACGTGGCGCTGGGCGGCAGCTGTCTCCAGGGCCAGGCTCATGGCCTTGTTGCTGTCCAGACTGTCCGTGGAGTTGTAGAGGCCATGGCCGTCCTGGGGCCACGGGCACGTCCTTTGGGCGCGGCTGTCCTGGTAGGCGTCCTGCGTGGACTCCGTGCTGCTCTGCGCCGTCACCGAGATCAGTGGCTTGGAGGTGGTCCGTGGGGGCACGGGGGGCGGCGTCTTCTTGTAGCTCGTGTACGAGACAGCTGCAAGAACAGAAGCCGAGTCAACAGAAGCGGACGGCCCCTCCACCCCCACATGGAGATCCGGTCGGCGGCGGCCCACGTCCACCCCAGGACCCATCACGCAAGTCCGTCCCCAGCATCTAGCCTGAGGAAGCGACCGACACGGGGGATGCTGTGAGCAGAAGTCTACATGCACACGCTCCCAACCGTTACGAGGACCTGAGAAATCTGGCAACGGCGACAAGGCAACCGCTCCGTGCGTTACACGCAGCTCACGGCATTGGGGATGTGCTCGTTCTGTGAGGCTGGCAAAAAGGCAGGATACACGAAATTGCCTCAGACTGAGAGAGAGCGTGCTTGTGAAAGATGACAGGCGCCTACGACCGTTAGTCAGGACCCTCACTGTGTGACAATATGGGGACTGTTTGCTCTTCTGTTTTCTGTACATCCTAAAAATGTTTATAATGAACAGGTATTCCTTCCATAATGGAGAAAATATGCGTACGTAACATGAGGAGGTTGTTTGCTCCCATGAGTACTCACTTCCTGGGGATAAACACAGTCACTGAGAAGGGCCACCAGGTCTCCAAATCCATCCTGACCAAGTCCCCTCCCCTCTGGCCCATAAGCAACAGCTTCAGCCCATTCACCCCGCCTGGCACACACGGGCCGCGCACCAGCTGCACACGGGCTGCACACACAGGCTGCACACGGATTGCACACACGGGCCACACACACACAGACCGCACACCAGCTGCACACGGATTGCACACACGGGCCGCACACACATGGGCCGCACACACGGGCTGCACATGGATTGCACACACGGGCTGCACACACAGGCCACACACATGGGCCGCACACACATGGACTACACACACAGGCTGCACACGGGCTGCACATGGATTGCACACACGGGCCGCACACATGGGCTGCACACGGGCTGCACACACATGGGCCGCACACGGGCTGCATAGTGACTCCCTGAAGCAAAGCCGAAGCATTTGGAGGTGGGACTGTTAGGTGTCTGGTAGAAGCTGCCCAAGATTTGTCAGGGGCGTTTGCCAGGCTCAGGGCACCACTGTTGTCACAGCAAAGGACGGGCAGTCCTAGCACCTGTTTGTAGGAGTCGGTTTCCCATCACTGCCGGTTATTTTTCTGTATCTGGAAACGAAGAACCGACAGAAGCGCTTCTGAAAGGAACCGGGGTGCCCACCACAGTGTCAAGCGACACAGACGCACCCCACGCGTGTGCAGACTGAGGGCTGCTGGCTGGCTCCGCGCCCAGACGTGCACAGAGCACAGACGTCCTGGCAGGGGCCGAGCATGTCCGTGGGGACAGGCTGAGCAAGGCTCCTCTAGGGACTGAGTCATGTCCTGCTGCGGAAACCCATTTCCACTGCTCTGTTCCCGGGGACTTTGACGTCCCCTCCTATTCATCATATTGTTTAATCTGTGTGGCTGGGTTTTCCTAATCGATACTCAGATAAACATGGGCAAACAAAACAAAATGAGTTTTTCATGTCAGGACGATAGAGTTTTAAGGCGTAAACTTGTACGAAAATGTACGAAATGGGTACATTAAAAAAAAAACGCATGGGAAAGATCTGAGGGCAGGAAACAGATGGAGGAAGGCTAATTTTAGAAAGGCGGCTTTGAACTTTGCCTACACCAGAAAAACATCTAAAATCATCTATTTTTTTGAAGACTTTTCCTGTGAATATGAAACAACCTCTAAAGGAAAATGGTTGGAAACAGCTGTATTCCAGGCCTGATTCTAGGAGACTCAGGGGTGCCCATGGCCAGGGCCCGGCCTCGAAGCCCAGCCTCTCCGGCCCCCGGGCGGACTCTTCCTCCTGGAAGGCGCCTCATGCCGCCTCCTATCCACCTTGTCACCTCTGCCAGAGTCTGTGCCCTCGGCCAGGTGACTTCACACCCTCACCCACGGCCTGTCCCGCCCACCCTTGGTGTGAAAGTGGCTCTAGTATTTTGGTTGGTTTAAGGGGCCTTTTGTCTCCACCTGATCTCAGTAAATCCCACATGTGTTCACCCTCGACCTTGCGGTCCTGAAGAAACTGCTCCAAGTCCTGGGTCAAAAGGACAGTTTGGCGGGAAGGTGGGAAGGGGTTGCAGCTGGGGACGCTGCTGGCAGAGTGGAGAGGAGGGAGGGAAGGAGACTGACCCACGAACACTGGGCCCCAAACACACAGATTTATCTCGATCATCTGCAAAAGGCTCTGTGCTAGACGGCACTGCCCAGGAGCACAGCCACGAGCCGCGTTTCATAGACCTAAACTGCTAAGGTGTCTAAACACCTAAACCACAAG
>NW_017731888.1:647893-652944 GCF_001890085.2 Hipposideros armiger
CCGACTAAACCTCACACCTGTGTCTCTGTCTTCCTGCTTAGGTGACACACTGTTATAACCGTAAAGGGTGTGAATCTGGACTGAGTCAGGAGCCTGTGGCTCCACTTCCAATCCCACGGGGAGCAGTGGCTGCTGACAAGCTCACCTGGACGGTGGCAGAATGACAGAGTGGCCTGGACACGCACGACTGGCTCTCCGGCCCATGTAAGTGGACAGGTGGGTACTGCTAAGAGACGTGTTTGGAAGGAGAGCACGGATTGCTTTTAGGGGAAATCTTTTGGAACACATTGGTTCTTGCTCGCGCGTGGAGTTCCCTGTTCAAATGCACAGCCGTTTCTGAAACCTGGGAAGCACATGTTTAACCCCACACGCCTGTTCTATGGACACGCATTGGACACTGGCCCTTGGGAAGCACCATTGGACGGGGCTCCCCTTCCTCCTTCCAAGGCCGTCCAGGTGTCCGTCCTCTGTGCAGGTTACTGCCCCTCGAACCTCTCACTGGTCCTGACATCTCTGCCCTTGACCAGAAGGTCTGAAGCATGAGTGGGTAAAGCAACAGATGATTCTCTGATTATGGCTCAGAGAAATGGTGGCAATTAAGTCACACAGTATGTCCACTTTTACATGTTTAGGCTGCATATCTTGACCTCTTCAAAAACGCACGTCTCCATGCAAAGGAAAAGCGGCAAGTAAGATGTATGCAAGACTGTTTTCTGCCTTTCAAAGGCCTTGGCAGTGTAGTAAGGCCCATGCCTGAGGCAGGCGTCATCTCCGCCTCAGACTCAGGGAGAGGACATGCTTGCAAGACCTGACCTAGGCCCCTCTCAGAGCAAAGAGCTTCTCAGGGCTTCACGCAAACGCCAGCACTGGCATTTTCTGAGGCGAAGTCCTGGAGGTGGCTGGGACAGCCACAGGGATGTGTGCTCGAGCATCTGGGCTGACGGATGGCACATGATGTCCTCATGGTCCAGTTTCTAGAGTTGCAGCACAGATCTCTGCTGCCATGCAGGGCAGACACGTGGCTTTGGTACCCAGTCTGACACTGAGGGAGCGGAAGGAAAACCACAGCAGCTCATCACATAGCTCCCACCTGGCTGCAGGTGAGGTGCTTCTCATGGGACTCTGCCTGGCAGCCGCTGAGGACTGGTTTCATATCACCGGCATGAACCTGAATTTCTTATCAGGGTTTGTGTAACGTGCCTAGAAGAGTGCTGGTCTTGGCGTGTCTGTCTGAGGCTGTATCAGTGCTCACGCTGGGCGGGTTCCAGTGAAGACCCCCTTCCTTCCTTCCTTCCTTCCTTCTTGCCTGCCTGCCTGCCTGCCTGCACTCAACCAGTATCCACTGAAATCCTAGTCTGGTGGACACAAGATGGCCCCCAAATGTCCACGTCCGGGTCCCGGGCACCTCACCTGGTGAAAGGTACTTTGCAGGTGTGACTGAAGTCCAGGGTCTTGAGCTGAGAAGTGATTCTGAATCCTGTGACTGGGCCCCAGGGAACCACCAGGGCCTCACACAGGGAGGCAGGTGGGTCAGAGCCAGAGCAGGTGTAGTGGTGGCTGGGACCAGGGCGCAGTCCCGGGGGGGAGCTGAGGGAGGCAGCTTGAGGCTATCGTAGAAACTGGAAATTATTATGTACCTTTGAGAGACATGTCACTTTACAAACAATAAAATAAAAATGAGCTTATGGCGGGTTCCTCTGTCAGCTTTGCATGGATTTTCCCTTTGTCTCAGTGACTTCTAGAATCAGTAGTGACATATGTTGAGAAAATTTTTGACCCAGAGAAAAATCATTATAACCTAATTTTACAGCGTTTTCCTTCATGACATCAATAACATTCTCTTCCTAGAAAAATCGGGTGAAATGCATATTTAGACAAGTAAATCTGTCTGATAAATCATTTCACAGATGAGCAGGACACCATGTGTGAAATGAAAGTTAGATGTTTTCAAAACCACTTCATTTAAAGGGAGGACACTAGTCAATGAGGTGCTTGTCATAACGAAGAGACAGTGAGGTGTGGACACATGTGTGGCCATGGGTCACGCCACCCAGCAGGGCACCCTCATCCCGACAAAGCTCTTGGACCTGAGATGGAATGCATCTGCTGCGGCCGAGCCACAGGTGTCTGCAGGTGCTCAGGGGACAAACGGGCACCCAAGACCCACGCGAGCCAAGCGTTTCAGCAGCCCCGGCTGTCAGTGCTTGAAAGAGACGCCCAATGCGTATTCCTACATCCTTAACAAACCTTCCACATGTACACTTAATAGCTAATTATTGCTAGATGAATATTAAAATTACACATTTGCATATTACAGAAGGTGAGGCTACCTCATGACACCAGCTTTTACTTTTCAAGCATGCAAAAAAAAAAAAAATATATATATATATATATTTTAAATAAGTCCTGTTCTTCAAAATAATCACTGTGAATGTTTTTAAAAATAACTTTTCTGGAATTGTTTTCAAGAGGTAGTTTTAGAACCATAAGAGAAAATCAATTTGTCAAAATAATCTTTCTCTCTCTGCACACACACATACACATGCTGACAAGGGAAGCCATTAGATGCTGGTGGCAGTGCATGGTCCCCAGGCGCGTGGACAGCCACTGAAGCCCATCCTCCCGGTGCCGGGAAGCTCTGGGATCCCAGCTCTCGGGACCATGGAGCGTTTTGTCCATACTCGTGTGTCTGTTTTCCAGGAGGGGATTTTTCAATTCTTTGACATCTTTCACATTCTTATTGAATAGATTTGTTGCATGCCATCTCAATTCTATTTAGGATGGAAGTATTGTAAGTATTTAACAGACATAGCTTAGAGTAAAGCACGGAAGCAGAGGAATTAATTATCTGCACTTGCATTTCTTCAAAATGGCAGCTTATAAAGGACAGCGCTATGTGCCCAGTGTTTCCCATTATCTTTTTTGTTTTTATTTTAAAGATTTTATTAGGGAATATGGGGAGGGACACAGCTTTGGGGAATTGGGGGAAGGGGAACAGACAAGTTGTTGTCCTTTTGTTCTTCAGTCTAGTTGTGGAGGACGTCGCTTCACTGGCCCATGTTGGTGTTATCATTGCGCTCTTCCCGGGTGAGGCAGTGCAGTCGCTGGCCATTGGACATCATGGTAGCTGCTGGCAGCCCCACTGCAGCCTACGCTGTCGCTGGCGACTCACGGCAGCCCAGCTCCAGGTCGAGCTGCTGTTCACCATCTTAGCTGTAGAGGGCACAGCATCACTGGCCCTCATGTGGGATCCGAACCGGGGCCCTGCTGCTCAGAGCTGGCGTCCCAAGACAACTCCTAACCAACGCGCCCCTCGGCCGGCCCGCCCATTCTCTTATTGGATCCTCAGGCTGTCCCCACCTCTGGCCACCCCAAAATGGGCTGGAGAAAATTCTGAGCCAATAACTTTGCCAAGACCCAGCAGAAACTTTGAAGAGAAGTGTCTTTCATAATTTATTTGGTGCATACGTTTTGGGAATACAAAAACGTACTTGGTAAAATGGTGTGTACATAAATTAGAATTTTAGTCTCTGTTCGCACTGGTTCTTGTATTATCTCTATGAAACCTATTTTATTTTTATTTCCCAAAAATGATAGCTCTAAAACAATAAAGTGATTTTCTACTAGATAATTATTGTTTCAAAGCATTTCTGAAGCCCGTTTGTGCTGAGTTGTCACTTGCTCATAAGAGGCATGTGACAAATGTCGGTGAATCTACCAGAAACGAATGGGCTCTTGAACTGAGTGTTTAAACGGGGTGATCGTAGAGCTCCCTGCTTCCCGCGGTTTCTAGTTTGCTCACTGTCCACGTTTCTTTTTCTGGCAGGGCAGAGTGCGAGAGCTGGTCCCCGCCTTCACAGAAGCGGGAGCAAGTGGGACCGGAGACCTAAGGGCAGAGCCAGAGGCCTGGCAGGCCCCCCGGTGGCACCGTGACACACTGCAGCCCTGCAGGCATCGCCGGAACAGGCCTGGGCCTGCCCTCCACTCCCAGGCGCTGGGCCTCCCGAGCAGAGCCTCCTGACATCTGAGGCTGGGCCCTCAGTGTCACCTCCCTTCGGGTGCCACAAAGAACATAAAAACATCACCGAGGACCCATAGCTCTCTGAGAACCAATCATTGGGATGCTCCTCCTGTGAACACCTCAGAAAGCTTACCAGACCCGGGGTGATCGTGTGCGTCCAGGCCGTCCCCACCAGCCCATTGGGACCATGGCCCCCCAGGGGCCACGACAGTGCAGGGCTTACTCAGCGGTGTGACTTGTGCAACTTGTAGCTCCATGTCAGCACCCCAAATTCCTGCCGAATGCTTCAGCACGCAAACGAGAAGCTGTGTGGGGGGGGACCCTGCCTCGTCCCCTTCCCCATTCCGGCTCCCAATGCCAGTCATCAGGAAGAACATTCTAGGTCGTCTCAGAGCCGCCCTCTGATACGTGGCCACCTCCCGCGCCTTGTGACAGTCAGGTCGCCTCACTGCTGGGCACCGCTGGGTCCCTGGTGGCCGTGCTGAGCCTTCACGTGTAGCGGGGCGACCTGTCGTTGAGGGCCCTGTTTTGTGGGTTTCTCCAGCCGAGATGTTCACCGTGCTGTGTACTCAGAGGGGTGAAATTTCAGGCAGGGGTATTTAGTCCGGAGGTTAGTGTCCTCGGGGTGGACATGGTTTTCCATAAGGACCTGGAGGAAGCGGTGACGTTGCATCCGCAGCCCCGGGATGGTCAGCAAGTTTCCATGAACGATCGCTTTGCGACGCAACAACGAGCCCGTTTACGGACCTGCCGGCCCAGCAGCAGGTCTGGGCGCCGCGCAGAGGCGCCGCGGCTCATTCGCGGGCTTCACGGCGCCTACTACACTTGGACACTGGCCACCTTCCAAATACCAGAGACTGCATTTTTTTCTCTACAAAACTTTACAAGTTATACGTGATTATTTTCAAAAGCCTTGATAATTAGATTTCATTCTAAGAAAAAGAACAGTTATCTAGGAAAGAAATGTTTCAAAACACCCTTGCAGATGCGACAGTGCAACAAACGCTGGGAAAGTCAGGTCGCTGCGGGG
>NW_017731888.1:653164-666613 GCF_001890085.2 Hipposideros armiger
GGCGTCCTTACCTGCGGGGGCCCTGGCGGGGAGGGCGGAGGGCGTCATCGCGGGGACGCACTCGTCGTCCTGGGAGTAGCCGGCCTGGATGGCTCGCAGGTAGCTGTGGCTCCGCGTCCGGAAGCAGCCGGGCAGGTCCAGCGCGTCCATGGCCTGAGACTCGGCCTCGCTGAACACGGACTCGCACACCGACTCCAGGTGCCCGTTGACCTCGGCTTCGCTCACCTGCAACACACGGGCGTCAGCGGGCGGCCGGCGGCCGCTCGGGCTTGTTTCCAGCGTCATTCGTCTGAACTCGGCACGGGAGAGCTCTTGGGCTCGGGAAACGGTTTATCGGGTCATTTCTTACAAAACACTGAACACGCGATCAGGGCTTTGGACACGGGGAGCGCAGCGGTGCGCACGCAGCGCGGCCGTCGGGGCTGCAGGGCCTCCGTGGGGGACACGCGCCCCCCAGGTTCCTGGGGGGTGATGCTCCCGTGTTTCCCATGAGCCCAATCTGGTTTTAAGTGGAAATGCAGTGAAGTGAAACGCAGCACCGACACAAGGCCGAGGAGAACGGGGCGGGAGAAAGGGTCAGAATATAAGGATGAAAAGCGGAAACCGACTGGGAAGGTGCAGCTGCTCGCAGGCCCACGGGGCTCGGGCGCAGCGTGAGTGGGCGGAGGGACTGACGACGCCCCCGTGGCCGCTCTGTGCGGGGTCCGGCCCTCGTGTGCATCGTGTGCGTGTTAACACGTAAGCCTGCGGGGTGCCTGCTGGTGAGGCCTGGGCTGCGCCTCGCGCGTCGGGGCTGGGGCAGAGCTGTGCACGCTGCCAGGGCCCCGTGTCCCCTCCACTCCGTCTCCCTGTCCGGTCCGTCCTGCCCTGGGCTCACCCCTGGTGGAGGTGGGGGGCGGGGAGCCGGGCCAGAAAGCTGGGACTCATCTGGACGTCAGGTAGACTCCACTGCGAATCCACGCTGACACATGCCCTCAGCTGCCCACACCTGCTTTCCTCATCACAGTCTCACACGCCCAGCTGTCCTCCCACCGCCCACATGTCACCGCCGCCCGGGGTTACAGTACAGACAAATAAGAAAAGTATTGTTTTAAACACCAGATTAGCTGTTTTCCTCTCACTGTTCACAGAGTAGAATCGGGTAAAAGAATCAGATGCCCGAGACAGAGGGCAAACGTGATGCCTCTGCCCACCTTGAGTGGCAGACCTGCTGCGGGCTCCACGGCTGTCACCCGAGGTTCCTGACATGCTAGACGAGCCCACAATCCACAGCTCAGTCGCTGGTTCTAGATGACAAAGGGGACGCCGGGGGCTGACAGGCCTGAGGCCACAGTGCGAGAGAACCAGCTGTGGCTGTGCCGCCAGGGAAGCCCAGAGAGACGTGAGGGGCGAGCACACTCATCCGACCGGTCTGAGGGCCTCTGATGTTGGATGGAGTCAGCCATCCAGGGCAGACGCACCGCGACCCTCCCTTCAGGGTGGCCTCAGGCACCCCGTGAGTGAAGCACATCAGACACACACTGGTTTGAAATGTGACATTTTCCAGACTACAGGTTTCTTTCAACCTAAGTTGTCCCTTATGTGGAATGTTATTAAAAAACCCTCAGGTTGTTTTATGCCATTTATGTCAAAGATCCACGTTAGACAACTTGAAAAAGCCAAAATCTGAGTGGAGTCGCGAGCGTCAGCTGGCACCTGAATGCAGATTTCGGCTCAGGAGGGCTCCTCCTTAAGAAGACACTTCTGACCCAACGTGCATCCCACAAAGTCAACGCATCAGCGAAGCCCGATCGGCTGATGCTTCTGTGAGGCTCTGCTCCCCAAACAAACAAAATGGCTAAGAGGGCTCTCCCATTGGCCGAGAGGCACAGAAGGATCTGCTCCCGGAGAGGCAAGGTGTCCCTGAGCTCGCGGGGGATCTGGAGAAGTGGACAAAACTGCACTGGAGCCCAAAGCAGGCTCAGTCGGGGGTCACCCGGGGGCCTAGGCCAGTGGGAATGCCGTGTGGCCTGATGCAACCCACTTCTTGTTTTGTGAGCCATAAACTCAGAAACGCAGCTCGAGCTGTTCTAGAGGATGGAGTACAAGGAAGCAGAGAAAATCGGGGAAAGGTGAGAGTGACAGGGTCAGCGGGGTGACTGTCCTTTCACGGCTTTCATGGCTGTGGCTCCACGTAAAGCCAGTGCTGGCTTCTCGGAGGTCACGGCAGGGGACACTCACAGAGCGATCATGACACGGTGACACTGGAGGCCTTGCGCACTGCTGGTGGGGACGTGAGACGGTGTGGCCACTGTGGACACCGACCTGCGGTCCCTCAGGAAGCTCAGAGCAGCTGCTTCTGACGCAGCGGTGCACGCGGTTATTTCCGCAGGAAACAAAACGGGTGGGGGCAGCTAGGCACTGGCCCCCACGCCCTCGGCAGCGGCTTCACAGGGGCCAAAGGTGCGGCAACAATGCCCAGCAACAGGTGATGATAACCAAGCGCGGTCCATCCACACGAGTATCATTCAGCCCCGAAAACGATGGAAAGCTGCATGTGCTGCCATGTGGATGGACCTTGAGGACGTTATGCTCAGCGACAGAGCCCAGACAGAGAAGGACAAGCACATGCTGTGTGAGTCCTTGCGTGTGACGCCCTAGCGTCGTCAGAGACAGAATGTGGTTCGTGGGTGCCAGTGCTGGGGGTGGGGGCGCGGGGTGTTCAATGAAAGCAGAGTTTCAGTTCTTCAAGATGGACAAGCTCTGGCGACGGCGGGGTGTTCGCACATCCACGCGACTACGTAATGCCCCGAACTGTGCACTACAAATGGTTAAGGTGGTAAATTTCAGGTTATGTGTATTTGACCACAATTAACAAAAAGGATGCATGACAGAAAGAGGGGCCATGACGGAGCCGAAACACCCTTGTAAAGACCAGGGGCAGAGCCCAGGGGACGGGATGAGGGGGGAGGGGTGTCCGGCAGGGAGGCTGCCAGCGCCCCTACAGGCCGTTCCCGGCACTGCGCCCTCCTGCTCAGCTTTGCTGCCTGGACAGCTGTCAGGTTGTCAGGAGTACCCAGCTGTGGATGACCAGACACAAAGTCCATGCAGAGACCGTCACAGCGACGATGAATCCAGGAGAACGCAGCCAGGCTGAGCCCCAGGACAGTAATGGATGCTGTGCCAAGGACAGTGACAGGGGACGGGGATGGGAGCGGCCACCATGCACGCGCCCTGGGCACGGTGCCGTCTTGTCACCCGGCGACTGAAATGCCCACTGCGAAGCAGATGTGCAATGGGTCACAGAGACCCTGAGAGCTAGGTGTGGTGACTAGTTTTGAGTAGGTGACAAGAAACACATTCTAGTGGGGAAAAGGGGGAGGCGGACGTGCCATGGGGTTGGCTGAGGCCACCTCAGTGGGCCCCGCCTAGGTCGTTTCCCTCTGGGGCCTTCACCTCCCTGTGCAGCAAGGAGCCAGTGCGAGGCTTGGGGACGTGGCTGCTTTTTGGACCCACCTGCCCCCTCGCACCTGCAAGATAGGAAGGACACGTTGCTGCTGGCTCGTCTGGAGAGGGATGAGTTGGGGGGGGGTGTCCCAGAAACACCAGCAAGTGTGGGCCGCTGGCCCTGGTGTGGGACACAGGCCCTTGTCGGGGGAGTGGGGACAAGATGCTTGGGGTGGAGGGGATGAGAGGACGGGCAGGGGCTGCTGGGGCCGCCTGCTCACTTGCCTGGTGTCAGGCAGGTAACTGCTTCGAGACTCAGTCCTGTCACCCTACTCCGTCATCCGTGTCCTGCTCCACGGCACCCCAAACCCCAGCCCAGCCCGGAAAGAGCTCAGTGAGTGACCGACAGAACCGCCCAGCACAGGCCTCTGGAAGCAGCCCAGCATGACGCTGGCATTTATCAAGGAGGCGACCGTCAGAGGGCCTGAGGTCTGCTGAGACGTGAGGAGTGTGGGCGCTATCCCGCCCGGGGTGGGGTCAGTGCGTCACACGCGCACAGAGCGGAAGCTGCCAGCTGGGCAGCTGTGCTCTGAGCCCGGAGGGCCCGTCCTGCTGAGAGGGACGACGACCTCAGGAGCTGTTCGCTGGACCGACAGGCTGGCAGATCCCAGAGCTCTGTGGAATGTCAACAATGCAAAAGTGGCCCAAAGAGCTGAGGACAAAGCCGGCCATGTGCAGGGGCCTGTGGCAGCCCCACATCGTGGCCGGGGGCGGCTCAGGGGACTTTCTCACAGCACCGTCCACAGGCCTGACACTCCCTGGACAGGAAGGAGGCGGTCAGGGGCTTAGGAATGTCACAGGTGTCAGGGCTCCACAGGAAGTGGAAGGAAGTGTTCAGCACGAGCCTGAAAACCCAAGCTCAGGTGTACAAAACAATGCAGCTAATAATAATAATAAAAGTAATAATAATAATAATTAATAATAATAAAAAAACCCACAAAAGTTTCAAGACATTTAAAAACAAACAAACAAACAAACACCCCCCAAGCTCAGCTCCAGCACTATTTTTAAAGGCAGTTAAAATCAGTAAGCAACATGTTATGTTGAATGAAAAATTTAAAGACTCAGCCTTCGTTGTCCTAAACAGGGCACTCGGCCCCGAGCCCGCACACCTGGCTGCTCCTCTCTGACCACACCTGTGGGCCTGAGTGAAACGCGTCATTCACGTGGAACTGTGATCCTGCTCAGAGCCACTCGTCTGCTAAGCCGGATCAGCTTGATTCTTGAGTGACACCAAGCCCCACAGCGAATTTTCAACGATTTTTACTAGACCTTCAGAGGCCCAGTTTGGGGGAATGACATAAAGCCACTGTAGTCAGAGCCTGGTCACCATATGGCTGTCCCCTGGACCCGTTTTACTGTGAAAACCTCCTGGGAAAAGGCAGACAGTCTGAGCTCAACCAGCTAAGGAGGCCGGAGGCCAGCTGGTCAGTCATCCTCACTCACAGATCAATGTAAGAGTCACACAGTCACACAGCACAGGCCGGTCTTATGAAGTTCCCGGCTCTGCCACCAGTGAAAGGCAATGCCACGTCTGCTCCTGGCCCCCCATACACATGCTGGGCACTGTCCCCCTGGCAGGGAGACTTCTGGGATGACATGGCTGTCGTGACAGGGCCCCACGGGGCAGGGGACGGGAGGGATCCCCGACCTGGCTCACACAGCTGGCCTGACTCAGCGTGCTGACAGCTCTCATGTAACTCTGGTTCCGGGAGCGAAATTTCGGGGAGTTGTAGTTGGCAGAGGGGTCCAGGCTGTGGCTGGCAGGCCCATCACTTGCAGCTTGCAGGTAGCTCTGGCTATAAGAAAAAGACACGAAGAGAAAGCGGGCCGTGAGCATCACTCAAGGGGCAGAGGAGGGTTATCTGGACGGACGCTGAGAGGCTGTTATGCAAGTCCCAGGATGCCTCTGCCTCGCGCGCGTGCCCTGGGGTTCACACCTACAAGTGTGAATTGCAGCCGAAGTAACGAGGGCGGCTATTTACACGAGTGCTCTGAGCCCGACACTTTATGGAGGGAATCAGGACGCCTCCACATTTCTACCAAGTGCTGACGGCACCGGTCACTGCACAGCCTGGCAGTGAGCTCGGCTCCTGAGCTGAAGCCAGAAACCCGGGGAGTCTCGTCATAACCCCACAAGCTGCCGGCAACTCACACTGGGGACCACAGGGAACGGACACAGGCCGGCCTTCAGCTCCGACTTCTGGGAAGTGGCCCGGGTTATGCCGCGTCGGCCAAAGGGGAGGGCAGTTTGACAAATCCAACCCACTGTGTAATTACAATGGCCACTCTCTCCCAAACTCCCTTAAAAAAATCAGTTTTCTTGGTCTCCCTTCTTGCTATTTTGTAAAATGTTCAAAGTCTGGGGAGCCGGGAGGATGCGGGCAGGTCAGCTCAGCCCCCATTTCCGGCACACTGAGCCAACTTCGTCCCGAGTCTTCCCACAGTGGACACACTGAGTGCAGTCGCTGCCGGCCGGCACTCGGGCCGCACGGGACAGCCCGCCAGGCCCCCCTGGCTTTTCAGGGTGAATGCAACGCCATTTGTTTTCCTTGTGACTCACTTCTTTCTTTAAAACATGGGACAGCAGAGTAAACCCCGGGCTCGATGGTAAGTTCTGATTAAGCAAAGCCCATTCACTATAGACTGAAGGTCACTTTTTCTGCTAAAATTAATCATTATTATATTTTATATCGTGATAGAATTTATGTTGTAATAACTTTTGCTTCAAAACCAGGTACATGACACATTCCTAGCTCCTACCTAGGTTCCCACCACGGAAACCTAGAAAACGGGGAGACGTCAGCTGGAAGCCTCTGATGGGGGCCCTAAATCTGTGAAGGATCCCGCGTGGCCGGCTTCAGGCCGCGGGTCTGCACGGCGCCAGGAGGGGGCGCCGCCCCGCCCCCCACCGCGCCTCCGGGCACCGCAGGGCTGGCTGGCAGGAAGGCGGGGAGCAAACACCACGCGCGGCCACCGGAGTGTCCCCACACGGAACTGGCCATCAGCGGGGCAGCCCAATGCCAGCAGCACCCCGAGACTGTCACGCGTTGGGGCTCTCTGGGACCCCGCATGTGACCACCTCATGCTCCTGTGTCTGTGCTCAGTGCAGGGGTCTGGAGTGGGGGTGCAGGGGTTGCCCTGGCGCCCAGGCTCTAGGCGCCCTTTCATCTTTGCAAAAATGTCAGCTCTCTGCACCCCCTCCTGCATGTCCTTGAAACGGCTGATTCCGTACCGTGCATCCCTGCACATCATGCGGAGCGGTGCTCTCTCCAGGTCAGAGCTGTCACTTCTGATGAACGCAGAGCACAGTGCCTCCGGTCTGAGAGCCCTGAGGGAGGCACGTGTCCTCTCCCCGGGTCCCCACTCCGCAGCCCAGTGCTGGCTCTGACGGGGCACAGCCTCAGAGCAGAGCAGAGGACCCTGGAGGTGGCTGGAGGTGGCACTCACACACAACTCGGTTTATTTTGTGATTCGGTGTTTAAAATCTGTTGTAATGCCCAATGATTTTCTTTATTCCAAACCTGGGCATAGTCGCCGTGTAGAAAGCCAATGAGAGTTTTCCTACTGAACACAGACTCACAACCGTCACACTTGCCACATACCGCTGTGCTGGACACCGAGCAAGCATTTCACATCACACTGACCCATCAGCCTCATGGGCGCCCCGTAGACAGGGCCCCGTGACCTTCCCCGTGCCACCAGCGGGGCCTGAGGCTCCGGGAGCGGGTGGCAGGGCGGACTCGGGGCCCAGGCAGGTGGGCTCTGGAATTCACACTTCTGGCCCGAGATCTCCGCTGCCCAGTCAGCAGCAGAGAGTCAAAGGGCCTGGTCTTCTAATGCAGCATGTTTTACAGTTTTTAAAAAAGCCAATTTCAGCCTTATTAGGCTCAACACATATTTTATTACAGCGGTTTAGCATTTAATGTCCAGGCATCCCGGAAGATCACGGCCCAGAGACTGAAACTCCGGCCCTGAGATTAGGAGGTGCAGCCAAGGTGAGGAGCTGGAGGTGAGGGCTGCCCTCTGCCCAGCAGGGCGTGCCCCCCCCCACCTTTCCCTGCTCCTCCCTAGAAACCTGTCAGCAGGATCCCTTTTCCTTTTGAAATCCCCTCTCAGCCGGTTGGAATTCCCTCAGAATGAGAGTCCCTACTTCAGCACCCCAGTCGTCAGCGATGGAGACTTGGTGGCAGCCCAGGAATTTTTAAAAGGAAATCATAAAAAAGTTTTCTAGAATAACATCTAAAGAATTTTTTCCTAGCTTTTCTCGTTTTCAAATGATCCCACTTTAGAGAGTCATATATGCATAAAAGGGACTGGCACCCTCTTTTGGAAAGAATACTGGGTTTCCCGGTATTCCTCCTTTCCAGCTGTCGCTGAGTCCTGCATCCCAGACCTGCGCTGTGACTTCACTGCAGAAACAAATTTACACAAGAAAGCACGCCTCCCAGGTGTCAGTAAGGGCAGCTGCACAAAACCAACCATTCCTCGTATCCCTGTCACCTCAGAAAAGTGGGGGAGATTCTATGCAGCTTGGAGAAGCAGGAATACAAGACACTTTTAAATACTAAACGTGTAATTCCAAACACAGACGGCAGCTTCCGACTTCTATACATGGAATGTGACGCCGGCAGCAGGCTTATGTCCAGCTCTCTCCTCCGTCACATGGAGACTGGGACACTGCAAACAGCGCGAGGGGTGGTGTCTCTCCCCGTCCTCCCTCTGCTGTACCCCCTCCTACAGATGCGCTTATTCTAATGTCTCTCAGTACGCGTTTCACATTATCCAGCAGTTAATGCTTTTCTCCACAGTATTTCCGTATTGAGAGCGAGAGTGTCCTCTCGGCCGCGAGCACAGGCGCAGACATGGATGAAGCGGACTTGTTGCCTGTCTACACGCTTTGAGTGGAAAACCACTCGAGCATCGAACCGCTCGCTGCTGGGACACTGCTGGCTGCCCCGCCCCTTCTCCAGGCTTCTGAGGCCACCACAGAGGCTCAGCAAAGCCACATCACTGCTTTGTCAAATGGTGTCCTTGTGACCCCTCCAGCGAGTCCCTGGGGAACCAGCTGAGGGGGTCCGAGCGCCGTCCTCTCTTCCCAGTGAAAGGAGGGTCCCTTCGTGCAGTGGTGACAGCCCTTCCCGAGAACGTGGTGTGGAGCTGCAGCGGCCACTTGCAGCCAGCGGGGGTCAGGGCCGGTGGCTGACCGCTGCCCCAGCCGGGACTGCCACCCGGCTCTGCCCATCACGCTCTGCACGCCGTCTGCTCTGAGCCAGTGCCGGGCAGGACTCCAGGACGCGGCACCAAGAACTCCCAAACACACAACAAGAAGGCCTTCGACAAGGGCGTCTGCTCAGTACTCGGGTGCTAGAAAGTGCTGGGAAGACCGTTAAAACGTGGCCACAGCAGCCCTAATGCAGCTCACAGGTGCTGTCACTCACTTCATGCACTGTGACACGTACAAATAATCCCCAGATAAGGACAGTGGTCAGAGAGGCACTGCCAGGCTGTCCTAGGCCAGGGTCCAGTCCATGCTCTGAACCAGCCGGCTACCTTCAGTGTCAAGTGACTGATACCTGCCAGGTACAGAGAGGCCTCAGGCCTTCTGGGCTTTCTATGCAGAGACCACCTGAGCGGGGGTGTCAGCTGGTGATGATCTGAGTCCTGAAACCCTAAAAGTACCACGGCAGACTTGGACATGGGGAGGCTGTGTAGACCTCCTCCCTGGGGGCAGCTCGGACTTTCCCGCCTTCTTTCTTCCGAAACAGGTCAGGTATACAAACTGACCTCCGACAGCCACCTCGCTGGACACGTAAGGAGGGGCGACCCAGAGGAGATGGTCACAGAGGGGCTTCCAGAAGTCCGAGACTTTCCTGTGACTGGCGAGGTCCCCTCACTCCCTGCGAGGTCCCCTTTTCCTTCGTCACCGCCTGGTCTCACTCCTCTGCCCTCATGTTTGCTAGGCGACTGGACGGGCACTGGAGACCCTGCACCGAATTCTGCAGCTGCCCCTGGGCTGTGTGCCGGGAGCTGTGCTGGTGTCAGAAGACACCAGGATGCACAGTAAGTGCCAGCCAGATTTCAGGGCAGGCGGCTCTTTAGAATCAGCAGGTCCCAAATGGGGCACTGATACTAACACGAGCACCGAGAAATTCAGGCGGGACCAGTACCGTTTCTCTTTGTTAAATCTGACACCGCTGTGAACCAGGCAGGCTCTGTCCTTGGGAGGTGATGGGGTGTCAGGGACATGGACACGAACATTCTTCATGCAGAAAGCTACAAGTAGGTCTCCCCACATGCAGGCAGGGGAGGTTTGGGGAAGGGACCAATGGGGACTGTGAGGGCCACTCCGAAGTGTCTGAAGTTTATATCACCAGCTAAAGAAAGGCACCAGATGCCTCAGTTGGGCCCTGAGGTGGGCAGAGCTCTGGCAGGACTGGACCACGGGGGCTTCACAGATTCAGGGACCCCGAGCACCAGGGCTGGTGGGAATTTGGAGCTGATTGGATGTGGCCCTCAGAGAGAACTTCTAACTGAGGTGGCCCCAAGTCTTCGGGTTCTTAATGGAGGCAGGCGCCCCTCTAGGAAGAGGGGAGCCGGGGCTGGACGTGGGTTTGACTTGGGCTCACGATGTGATAGCTTATCGGGGCCCGTAAGAGAAGGAAGTGTGTGTGTGACAGCCACGGGCTCGGTGTGGCTCGGGTGCGGTGTGGGCGGGGGGCCGCTGTGTGTGCCGCCCGGGGAAAACGGTGTGGCCAGGCCTGGAGCTCACACATGTGGCCGTGTGGTGCCACAGCAACAAAACCGCCGAAATACTGGCTCCAAATACAAAAAGCTTGTTTTCACTCAATGCCACATGTCCACTGGAAGCCCCCCGGGACCCTGATCTATTCCGTTTTCACTCTGGGACTCGGGCTGACGGAGTTGTCCCCAAAGGAAATTAATGGTCACGTGGCGGAGGGGGAAAGGTGCCGGAGGGTCTCACACTGGCCGTTAAACTTGGCCCCGGACATACATCACGGCCGCTCGCTCACGCGCCCGAGGCCATGGGCCCACAGGCAGCCCGGGGCTGGTCACCAGGACTGTGGCAGGGACTCCCGCCAGCCGTGTCAGCGTCTTGTGCCAAAGCTGAGCTCAGCCTTCGTACCCCTGCTCCTCCTGTGTCCCGTGTCATCGAATTACACACCGGTCTCACCCATGTCACAAGCTTCGTCCCGGGTCCCCAGTGGCGATTCCACACACCCACCGAGTCTCGCTCAGCCCCCTCCCTTCCATGTCCGGGGTCCGACCCGTGCGGTCCGCCCCCGCGCAGCTGATGCAGTCCCTACCTCACAGTCCCCTCCCGTCTGACACTCAGGTGTGTCCACCCAGTCAAATCGACCTAAACAGAAACCTGCTCATCCACTTGGAATTCTCCAGTGGCTCTGCATGACCTTCGGCAAAAAATCAAGAGAAAATATCAGCCCAACACAAAGCTGGCGTAGAAACAGCCCATTACCAAGGGCTCCTCCGCCATTTCCTTGTCAGCAAGCAGCCCAGCCGACCTGACAGTGACCCCGACTCTGTCAGAGTGACAGGGGTGTCCTCGGGCCTCGAGGGACTCAGGTGACAGGTGCTGGCGAGGCCAGAGGACAGGTGGGATCACACTGCCTGCTGTGCACCGGGGCCCTGCCGTGCAGGGAAACACCCGTCTCTCCAGGCACGGCCACCGTTCCGCAGTCGTTTTCCCAGCTGGCACTTGAAATTAAACCTCACTCTGGCAGTTAAACGTGTTTCCATCTTCACCCCCTCGTGTGTTTTGACTGTGGGTTTTATAGGTTAAGTGTTTGATCACCTACCACCTGTGAGGTAAGTGGACCATGCCACTTGAGAAGAAAGAATTCTCGGGCTGTGGCAGCATTTTGCGACACACCGAAGGCAGGGAACGCCTGATGCAAACGTCAGGATCAACACACTACAACCGCCGTCCCGCTGGGACAGCAGGTAATCGCCGAATGAGCATCCGTGTGAAACCGGAGCAGGTGCCTGGGCCCCGTGGGAGGCTGCAGGTGGCGGCCTCGTCACCTGGTCACATGTACCGGCGTCCCCGGCACGATGGGCACTGTGGGGTAGTGAAAAGGAAGCCCACGTGGCTGAGGTCATAGCTTCACCAGGAAGTAGAGAAAAACATGGAAGGTGAAAAATAATAACCCTACACTACATGTATGAAAACACGGAAAACTGTCCTGTGGTCAGAAGCCACCCTCGAATGAAATGGGCCCTGAGGGGACGCCCGGGGCCGGAGGGCAGGAGGACATTGAAGGCTCCTCCCTGCTCACGTCTCGAGGGGTCTGAGGCCACAGGACAGACGGTTCTGAGACCGAAGTCGATGTGGCCACTCCACGATTCAGGGGGCCTCCCAAGTGGACACAGCTAAGGAGGGGACACGTGGGGTCTGGTGGGGGGAGCGTCCCCTGTCTCAGGCCAATTGTGGATGCACGAGGTTTGAAAAGTGGAGGAAATGCAGCCCGGGGAGAGTATTCCATACTCACTAGAGTAGAAATCTTTCTTCACTTAATCAAGCTTAGGGTGACGAGCAGCAGCGGACGAGGCGTGTTTTGTGGGGAAGCTTCATACGTGTGCACCGAGTGACCAGAGGCGTGACCGGGGAGCAGCAGGCGAGAGTGCCCACGCGGGGACACGCAGCTCACTGTGTGGTATTTACAGCAAATGCTTACAGTGTTCAGCCAACAGGCACCAGGGGGAGAAGGCCAAGGGCGCCCCGGGGGACACATGCTGGGCTCCAGGCGGCTGGGGCCACCGTCCCTCCCACCCTCCTCGCCTGCATCTGCCCCGGAGGTGGGAGCAGCCGCCAGTCTGTGACCCGTCTGTGCACTTCCGGCTCATCACGCGGCTTTCCACTTTGCTTAGATTTGTTTGTGCAGAAACACGAGCTCCAGAGCCAACGGCAGACACTGACAAAGTGAGCGAACATCCCCCTCTGCTCTCTCACCTTCCTGTGAGCCAGGATGCTGCTGGGCATGACACAGGGACACAGAGGGGACGGGGAGAGCGGGTCCCCGAGGCCCAAGCAGACGCGCAGGGGCCACTGGGCCCCTATGGCTCCCAGAGAAAGATGACCAGCAGGACGGCGTCTGAAGAGGCTGTGGGAGCGACGCACCTCGGGGTGAGGACAGGGGAAGGGAGTTGTCTGTCCCATGCCGGGGAGGGAAGGGGCACACAGGCACAGGGGGCTCAGAGGAGCTGACAGACACGCCGGTCCACAGGCCAGCCTGCGACGTGGTGACAGCAGCTGAGAGCCCTCCCATCCCCACGGAGCCTCCTCTCTCCTCCCACTTCCTTCCCCAGCAGTGCCAGAGGGGCCGGCACTGGGGAGCGAGGCGAGGAGGGACTTGGGGTGAGACGGACCCCGCGCCCTAACCTCCCTCCCCCTGCAAGCTCCCAGCACAGCGCACCCAGACTTCGCAGAGGGGACAGGAGAGAAGTCTTTGAAGCCGGTAAGAGGAGGAAGTTTGAGAAGATTCAGGGCTGCCTGGTTGGCGCCGAGCGCCTGTTCCTCACGGACGAGCCCAGGCGGCCTTCACGTGCCCACGGCTGCAGGGCTGTGAGCGCGGCTCCCAGCACAGGGCAAGGGCGTGTGGGACACTTTCATAGTCCCATCCTGTGCATGAGGGACCTTAAGTATCCCGAGGCTAGAACCACGGCCGTGTAAACGGCTCGTGGACGGCTTAACGCCTGGTGTGGAGCGGCAGAGACGCGGCAGTCCCAACAGTGGCCGTGGGCTCAACGCGTGGCGTGAAGGGAACGTCACTGGCTGTTCGGGCAGAAGGAGTGTCCGTCACCAGGACCCACAGCACAGCAGATGGGAGTTCGATTGTTGAGAGAAGATGGTAGAGTTTGGCAGCCAAATTTCTTGGAAGAATAATTATAAACTCAGTTGATTATGAAATTAAAGCTAACGTC
>NW_017731888.1:669893-672870 GCF_001890085.2 Hipposideros armiger
TAAAAACATTTTTATCCTAATGAAATGGTTATTTCAAAAGCAATTTAGTTCAGCAAAACTCACTTTTTTCTATGTGAGAATGAATTCTGTGATTTTTAATTAACTATTTAGTTTTAGGTGCCTCGCTAATGCCCTGGCAATCCGTGAATTTATTTATTCACTTAATTGATAATTATCTTACTTAAACTCTCAGTCCGTAAAATCCTTAACAAGTCTTCACCGTAAGAGTAAATAAATGACCTCTGGCCCGTGCAGTGCTCTCCAGCGTCGCCCCGACAGGATTGCTTCCCCGACAAGCTGCTCCCCGAGAAGATTCTGAGAACAGTTTCCTGAAGCCAACTGGGTGGTGTGCAGAGGTGAGTGGCCGGCGACGGGTCTCTGCCCGCACGGGAGGGCGGCCACCTGATCCACAACTGATTCTCCAGCTGCTCCTCAGAGTGGCCTGTCAACGCGTGAATCCTTACAGGTGTGTGCAGGGTCTGCCATGCACGCAGTGGGACTGCTTCCCGATGGGCCCCCTGCGTCCCCGCCTCCTGTCCAGATGACGCACCTCCGATGAGATGCTTTCAGCTATTCGGGAGTCCAGCCGGTCGGGCTCATCAGAGCTGCAGATGCAGGCTCTTGGGGCTGCAACCGGCGTCATCAAACCCTACAGAGCTGCCCCCGGGGGCCTCCAGCTCCACGAAACACTTGGGCAGCAGCCCAGAGGTGTCAGTAGACACTGTCTCCATGGAGGCACATGGCTGCCTGTGACTGCGTGACGCACATTTAAGGCGTGTGAACGGAGGCTAGCTAGCGTTCCGGTCCTTTGTTGACTAATTTAAGAGAGTAAGGAATTGGGGGACTGAATCAGCTTTACACATGTCTTTTAAATTGATGATCTTTATTTTTAGAATCTTTAAAAACGATTATCTTACTGGTGCCCTTTGTAGTAATTCACTTATTACGTTGATCAGCAATTATCCCTGAGCAGTGATTCACAAGAAGTTAGTTTGACTCACTCGGTGTGTCTGCAGCACAGACGACAAGCTGTCCAGCGGGGACCTGGTGCCAACGGCATGTAAGGCGTGTCTTGGCCTCAGAGTGTGCAGGCTCCCGGGCAAAGCAAGTGAGCGCGAGGCAGAAGTAAGCACAGCACAGACGAGAAATGCTGCAGGGAAACTGCACTCCAGGCGGGCTCCCGTCCTGGCCCAGCCCCTCAGCAGGTGGCCTTCTGTGGAGAGAGTGTCACTGCAGCTGTAGTTGGTTGAGGGGGCCCTTAATCCAGCACGGACAGTGTCCGTATGAGACGGGAAGACGGAGGCCGAGATTGGAGGGACACGGTCACAGCCCAGGAGCAGCTGGGGCCACCAGCAGCTGGAAGAGGCAGCTCTCTGGACCTGGAGGGAGCACGGCCCTGCTGACACCCTGACTTTGCACTTCTGGCCCTCAGAACCGTGAGAGGGTGAAGCTCCGCTGTTTTAAGCCTGTTTGCGGTGCTGTCACGGTGCTCAGTGTGGGCCGCCGACAGGACACCACAGGCCGGGGGCTTAGGAACCACACACATTTATTTCTCACGGTGTGAAGGCTGCCAAGTCCAGGGTCAAGTCCACGGACGCTGCCTTCTCACTGTGTCCTCACGTGGCGGCAGGGACAAGGAGCTCTCTGGGGCCTCTTTTATTGGGGCACCAATTCCATCGTGAGGGCTCAGGACCCCGCCACCTCCACAAGTCCCACTTCCTAACACCATCACCTTGGGGGTCAGGATTCAATGTACGAATTTTGGGGGGACATGAACATTCAGTCTGTAGGAGGTAGCCCCTAGGAAACTATGCAGATGCTGTCCACCAAAATATAAATAGCGATGCTGGAGCTGGAAGTGGTCTCAGCAGCTTCTAGGTTACTAACGTTCGCGTGCTCGCTCCTTTCCCCACACGGAGGAACAGGGGTCCCCTGTGCTAACAACAGACCCACCACTCCCAGGGACACGCATTTCCACAGGCGTTCACGGGCTGTCTCTCTTAGAATGAGCCTTGGAAACACAAAGTGGGCAAATACTCCTGGGAATTTCACTTCTGCAGCTTTAAAACACACATGAAATTATAATTCCACTCACAGCTGAGAAGCCTAATAGAGCTGCTGA
This sequence comes from Hipposideros armiger, assembly GCF_001890085.2. Lineage (NCBI taxonomy): Eukaryota > Metazoa > Chordata > Mammalia > Chiroptera > Hipposideridae > Hipposideros > Hipposideros armiger. Next base: position 672,016 of record NW_017731888.1, read on the forward strand.
GCACAAATTTATTACTATGATAACTTGACAATACAAGGATGATTTGCTTTAAAATGAAGTATTAGTACTGGGGAAACAGCACTTATGGGTTACTAGGGGGCTTAGGAGACAATGAAACTGATTTTCCATATCTTTTCTTATTTAACACCAATGTACGCTTTTGGAAAAAATTAGAAAATATTTTTAAAAGAAAACAAAACTCAGCCACGAATCCACCACCCAGAGATAACTATTAACATGTGGGTGCTTTCCTGTATTCGTTTTCGACGACCGTGTGTGGTGGTTAATTGTACATGTGAACTCGGCTAGACATGGTGCCCGGGTATCCGGTCAAACAGCACTCGATATGGTGCTGTGAAGGGGGCTTTTTCAGGTGTGTATCCGTCCACATTTACATCGGCTGACTCTGAGTAAAACAGATTTCCCTCCATATTACGGGTGGGCCTCATCCAATCGGGCAAAGACAGACCTCCCTGAGGACTCGAGGCTCTGCCCTGACGCCTGCCCTGCAGGACCCATGCGCGCGAGCCACGCCCTTCAGATACATCTTCTATGTACATATGTGAGGGAAGATCTATTTTTGACGGTGCGAAGGGTCAGTACCCCTAACCCCTGTTGATCAAGGGTCAGTGGTATGTACAGACAGGCACACACACACAGACACCCTGTTTCTCTGGAGAACTCTGGCTATACGAGCATCCACTGCTCACAGATGATCACAAATCCGGCAGCTTGTGCGGCCCTCCTGTGTCAGCTCACATCGGAACCGGAGGGGCACAGGCCTGGCCAGGCGTGACCTGGCTCTGCTCACGGCGCTGCAGGCCGACAGCACACCACCGGCAGGCTGAGCCCGCG
>NW_017731888.1:675455-680865 GCF_001890085.2 Hipposideros armiger
AAATGAGAATAAGTGAAATTACACTGAAATCTACAAAATTTTACACAAACATAAGATGTGCGAAGACGCTACTAGGCAGTAACAGAGACTTAACTGACGTGCCTCCTGTCACATAGCTTATTTTTGAACAGAAATCTCAATGCTTTAACGCCAAAGAGCGACCTATGTGAAAGTTTTGTGGGCTTTGACATTAACAGAGGGTTCCTGTGGGCATGGCGCTGTCAGGCCAGGTCACAGGGCACTGCCCCCCCACCTCGTCACCTCCACTGCAGCGTCGGATTTGGGGAAAAGAGTCATGCGCATGTGTCTAAGTGGAATTCGGCACAGTGCGCCCGCTGTGCTGATGATAAGTCACGGAGGCAAGAGGAGACTGGCCCGGCTGCTGGTATCTCTGCAGATAGACGCACAGTCAGGGGCGGGGGCGGCGTGTGGAGGCCCCCAGTGAGGTCGGGGTGGCAGCAGCGTACCTCTACCTCGTTTCTGCTCCCTGAGTGCTCGGCGTGAGTGGCGGTATGTGTTCTGGTGTCGGGAACCATCTGGGGACTCCCAGCCCGATTTTCACACTTGGACACTGAAGCACTGTCAATATTTAGATTACGCTGTCGAGGGGCCTGGCCTCTTTATCACTGTTGGGCTTTTGAGGGAATGTTTACTGTGTTTACTACGTGGGTTTTAACAAATCTAAACCAACACTGTCTTCTGAACACTGTCTGTGTTGGGTGAGGTCAAGTTCACGGGCCAGCCCCTGAGATGAGGAGGGGACAGGAAGGGACAGGAGGGGACAGGAGGGGACAGGGAGGGGCAGGAGGGGATGAGAAGCAGTCTCTAATGCTGAGGGAGGACGCAGGGCAGGGCGGGGGAGACAGGACACCCCCTGGGTGATCATGAAAATAAAATGCATAATTCTTACAAACACCTGATTCTGCTTATGGCTGAAACGCTGTTTCCTTTTCTTTTCCATGGTTTGTGTTTAACGTGTACACAAACCACAACTGATCACGGAATCAGTCACTAACTTCCACAGCGAGAGGAAATGGCAGTGATCACCGACCAGGGGCTCAGGAGCCAAAACCGCGGGGGCGTCAGCGGCTTGTGAGCCCCGACCTGCTAAACGCAGCTGCTGCCCGGGAAGGGTTCAGGTCATGGGTCATCCGTGAGCCTCCAAGCGCCCTGATAAAAGGCGGAGGGCTGATGTCTGGCCCAGCCCGTGAGTGCGGGCCGTCGGCTCAGGTGCCGGGCTCTGGGCTCCCACGGCCGCCCTGTTCCCCGCACAGCCTCGCACGGTGCCCGCTCCCCAGGCTTTTGCCCTCACACCCACCCGCCCCATTTCCCTAGGACGAGTGTGTGACCTTCGGCAGGGCGGGGCTGTGGCGCTGTGCCTGGTCCTTCCTTAACCAACCTCCCCGGAGCCCGTCCACCCTGGGAGGCACGCTGAGGACGACAGACGGGGGCATCTGCCTCACCCCACTTCCTGTCTGGCACTCCCAACACAGTCACCGTGGTGTTGAATTGAACTCAGTAATAAAAACGTGGTTCACGTTTGTTAAATGTTAAGATCTGGCTGCAACTGAAAACCTTCCTTTTTCATCCGCGAGCTGGCGATACACACGACCGACACATGGGAGAAGGCAGGCCGGTGTTTGGCTTGTCACTGCGTGCGCCAGGCACCTCGTCGGCATTGTCACCGTCTCACAAGTGTCACAGTGAGCAGCTCTGTGTGTGACATCGGCAAAGCACCAAGAGGCCGCCTCATCTCACCCTGTCGGCAACCTTCCCACGGGACAAGTGACACTTGAGGCCCAAGAACCAGGCAGCCTTCCCATAGCTGCCCAGCTCGGCTGCTGGGGCCAGATGTGCCACCCACGTGACTGCTGCGGCTGTCACACGGCCACAGTCACACGAACAGCCCCCTTCCCAGTTTTCTCTGTATTTTGGAAGTTAGTGAAACTTATCAATAATGTACCTAAGTATAATATATAAAGCATGAGCCACTGTATTTATAAAACTAACCCATATCCTGCCCTCACCCTGCAAATATTCTTGCCTGCAAACGCACTTACGAAGTTTTAGTAAAAAAGTCCCTATTATGACTGACACACGCACGCGTGCGCGCACACACGTGTTCACAAACACGCTCCTGGTGGAGATAGCCGGAAGGCTCTGAGGAGGCTCTCAGGACCCCCACTGGCTGTGAGAGCTGCTTTAAAAGTAACGCTTGACATAGAAATCGCCCAGACTCTATTTCCTTACGGAATAAGTGGGTAACCAGCGGCCTGGTTTTTAAAAAAGAACTTGAAAATGGATGGCCGTAAACTCTAATGTTTTCGACCCAGAGAGCTGTCTACGTTGACGACAGCTGGCCCGTGGCCAGACAGTTCTGAGGGGAGAAGCACGCGAGGCAGTGAGGATGCATTTGTGAGAGACGCCGGCGCCTTACGTTTGCAGGTCTCCCAGCGGCCGCGGGCCCGTGGACGCAAGCAGCGGCTCTGGCCGCATGGCCACCGTGGGCGACGTTTTGGGGCTGGAGTCCGACTCCCCGCTGTCCTCGTCCCCCATGGCTTTGATGTAGCTCCCACTTCTCATTCTCCGGCAGGGGATTTCCTCGTCCTTGCCGCCGGTGGGGTACCCTCCCCACTCGTCCTGAGGCACCTAGGAAAGAGCAGACACGCCTGTCAGTTCTGTCACATACGGTCCTGTCACGGCGCTTCCTGGGGAACAAATTCTCTCGTCCTTGAAGACACAGCTCTTTATGGCCATTTATCATTTAAAGTTACGTGCATAGAACGATGCCTCCCACCGCTGTCGCTGAAATCCTGAAAGGATGTTAATATAAAATGATTGTATTCTTCCCATTATGAAAGTGATAATCGTTACGGGAAAAGTGAGACAATGTTGGGTAGCATGAGAGAAAAACCCACGTGTAATCTCAGCACCTAGAGAAAAGCCACCGTTAACAGATTTATTTCCTCTGGTGGCAAAGGAATGAAAACTTGAGAAAATTGGAAAAAAGAAAGTTACCCAGCATGCTGGTGGTGGTGGAAAGGGAGGGGAGAGGGGGAGAGGGCGCCATGGCTTCGGGAAGGCGTCGTTTCCTGAGCAAGGATTTCTGGGCGCTGGGGAGAAGGGACTACGGAAGCGAACTTCCTGGTTTAACTGCTCTGGTCCAGGTGTCTTCTCACCCAAAGGCAGTTTCCACGTTTGGAGAAAACCCCCAGGACGGGCCCAGATGTGGGAGACGGCACTTCCACGCCGTTTCACGCCTGGGGACACGGGTACGGTCTTGACAGCGCCGTGGCAGACCGTCCACGCCTTCTGACCCCAACGACACGGCTACCGAGGTGACCTCAGCAGGAGTCGGTGCCGGGGACCCTGCATGCTCACTAGGGTGACAGGGACACACAGTACGTGACAGGGGATGACGTGACCCGTTTGTTACAGCCCCCGGTGCCGTGGGTCCTGCCAGCCCCAGACGAGGGTGCACAAGACGCCCTGGTGCCGGGACAGGTGTCGTGCGCGGCGGCTGCACAGCGAGGAGGAACGCGGCCCAGTCCTTCACACTTTAAACGCAGCTCTGCCTGCGCCGCACAGAAACAGCCGGAAGGCCGTGGGGTCAGCACAGGAGACAGTGGTTTTGGGATCCTCAATTACTTTTCCTTATACTTAAATTTTCTAAATTTTATACATGGACCATATATTGCTACTGTAATAAAAAAATAAACTTATTTTAAGAAACATCGGTCCTTGATGACAATACATTTCAGTAGAGGTGACAGACAGAATAAAGTGAACTGCAGAGGGGGCAGCAGAGCCGCCCCAGCGGGTGATCTGGGAGGCTTCCTGGGGGTGCGGCCCCCAGCGAGGGCTTCGGCTCCCACGCCTGCGCTCAGGAGAGGGCGCCGGGCTGTGGGGTGCGTCCCAGAGACGAGGGAGGGAGGCTGGGACAGATGGCGGGGGGCCATATGCCATGAAAGAGACATTCCTGCTGGCAGCTTTAGGGATTTTTGTGAATTAAAAACATGTTTCTGTAAAAAACAGAGTGAAGATTTTCCCCCAGCAGCCTGTGAATTAACTAACACATGAGACCAGCTTGTATTTTTCTGCCTCTGACTTAAGAAACCAATTTTGCACTCTCTGAGGAAATTTCAGTCCAGAAGGGGTGCCGACCAGAGTCCAGTGCAGACGGAACAGACTCCAGAGCGTATGGCCAGGCGGCCACAGGAGCAGAGGGCGACGCGGAAAGGCTGCCGTGTGCAGGAGACGAGCCCTTTGGTGGCTGTGGGGTCCCCGGGGGCATGTCCAGCCTGCAGTCTGGCTGCGCGTCCTGCTGATTCACCTCACCGAGGACCTGCTTGCGCAGAGTGACGGCCGCAGCTCCAAAGCGCACAGAGCGTACACTTTGCAGGTCCTGCTCCTCACGCAGGGGCACCACCGCCACACTGCGCGTGGAAGCCCCTCCCTCCGTCCCTCCCCAGTAGTGGGCACGGGGCAAAGCGCCAGGGTTTTGTAATACTGTTCTTTCAGGTGTTGAAACCAAGGAACAAAAACACCACTAAATGCTGTGCTTCCTCAGGGAAATGTCTTCACTCATTCGGCGCATTCTGTTTAAAATGCACACGGCGACGCCCATCGCACGCCCGAGCGCGAGGCAGCTGGGCTTCTGGACTGCGGAGCTCTACAGGGAAGGGCCACGTGGCGCCGTCCTGGCTGCCTGGGCCCGGAGCTTGTCCCGTTCTGGGGGGGCAGCCTGCACGGGTGGGGGTGGGTGGAGGCCAGCCTGGGGACTGCGTCTGTCCTGTGTGACGTGGATTCTGCACATCCGTCCGCTTTCCGCCTATAATGAGCCGAACCTTGAACTAACTGCTTTCTATGTAAACCAAGGGTTTCTTCATGCTTTCAATGAATGATAAGATTTTCAGGAATGCAGCCGACCATGTACATCAAGGGAAGGGAGGGCTCTGCTTGATTTGGCACTTGACTGAGACTTGTCTCGATTTCCAAAAGTCCACTGGTGACTCACGAGCCATTCCGGCGCCCACCATCAGCCTAACTGGTAGCTCTCAGTGACGGGGCACGTCCCCCGGAAAAGCACCCCAGTACTTCTGTGCCTGCGTGTCACTGGGCCAGGCCGTTTCATATTCCAGCTCATGTTCTTAGAAATGCCATTCCTTTCATTTCTGGTGAGTTAGAGTTCAGGCACGTGACTTAAGGAAACAAACAAGCATATTCAAGACAGTGTGTGCAGGTCGGCTGCATGTGACTCCCACCAGGATAGGGGACCAGGACACACTGAGGTGTGTGTCAGCAGCAGGACGCTAGGATGGCACGATCCTGGGCCCCGCGTGACCAGGACAGCTGCGTAAGCAATTACAGGGACGTGCCACCTGGTGAGGCCTCCTGCAAATCTCACAGA
>NW_017731888.1:687560-691293 GCF_001890085.2 Hipposideros armiger
AGAAACCCCGAGGCCAAGTGCCCAGAAGTGACCTCTGGGTTGAGCCTAGGGGGACCGATGTCCCCCATCTCATCATCCCACCAGCCCTGCACAGCCCCTCACCTCCCCCCACAAGGACGAGGATGGAGGAGGCCGTGTCCACCCTTTCTGCCTCCGTCTCCCCTCAGCAGCCCAGCGGTCAGCCACCAGACAAGCTTGCTTTCAGTTTTGGGGCGTGCTGAGGCCACGGTCGCGGCTCTGCAGAGCCTGTTTCATGGCAGAGGAGACGGGTGGCCCGGCACCGCCCTCTGTCTGTCGTCCCCGCCGCCCAGGCAACACTTGGCTCCCTCCCTCTCTCCCTGCCCCCACCCTCGCTTCCTGGCCCACCTCACCTCCTTCATGCCAGGCCCGGCCCTGGCCCAGACCCTCAGTCCTGTCGCCGGGGCCACAGCACGGCCCTGCTGTCCTCCCTCACCCGCCCAGGGGCACGGCAGGGGGCGCTTCCCCAGCTCACCGTCACCAGTGTGCTCCTCCTCAGCAGTTCACCCGTGTCCAGGGAAGTCCCAGCTCCCGAGCCCGTTACAAGGCCACCTGTAGGACGGCAGGTCCCTGGGGCCGGGCTTTGCTCTGGGAGGCACAGAGCGCTTGCCGAAAGCCCTGTGAGGACAGACGGGCCACAGCCCTCAGGCGGCCTGGCCTTTCCCAGGTAAGTAACCTGGGCTTTACCCACACCCAACTACACTGCTTCTCCACATCTCATCTCTGCAGGCCCTTCTGCGTCCTGCCCCCAGGCGGAGGGGCCAGAAAAGAACAAGGAATGACTTTCCTCTGGTGTGAGTGACTGCATCATCTCATCAGGGAAGCCACCCGACCCTGTTCCCACCCGGCATGTCCCCCCTCCACCATCCCGGGGCCAACTGCACACCTTGGACCAAGGCACCTAACGCACCCCTGCGTCACCTGCACTCCTGGGGTTAGTGACACCCGGAACTCACAGCCACCTGCCCTGACCCCTCAGTGAGCCCCGAGGGACACTGAGGGCAGCCGTGGGTGACGGGAGGGGAGCTGAGGCACACCAGGCGTCACCCTGGCAGTTTCTAACCCGACTCTCAGTGATTGACATGAGGAGGACGTCGCCACCCACCAAGAACACTTGTCAAATGACTGGTTCGGGGTCTGGGTTCACTACGTCCCTTGCCGGGGCCAGCTCAGACGTGGAAATGTCCCATAGGGGAGGGACGTCACTTCCCAGGCGCCTAAGGGGCTACAGGTGTGACCTGCACATCGGGGGGCAGAGCACACACATCCCCCGTTCTCACAACAGGTCAGCGAGTCCTTTGTCTCCAAAGAGCTTCCCTTCGCTTTAGTTCAAGGTGCCACGCTGTCCAGGGGGCGTGGCTACCCCATAATAGTGCCTTCCCTTCTCAAAAGTCAAATTGTAACCAGAGCACGTTAGCACACCAGGAGGGGACATTTTAGATATTATATTTTAATATAGTGAAAAGCAAGTTTTCAAAGGCTATTCAACATTCAAGTGATAAACAGCAAACCTATGTGCTATAATCTAGACTTGACAGCAGCATGAAGCTGTGCTATTAACCTTTCCTTATTTTCCCATTAACATGTAATTTGACACAATTCTAATCTTCCTTCATATTAAAAAGGGAGCCTATTACCACGCTGCTCACGTATCTGGTTTCTGTCTAACGTTTAGCTTAGAAGCTGTACTATGGATGTGGCTGCATAAAAGCACAGTATAAAAGGTAAAAGTTTAACCGAAACGAATTAAATTTGATTACGCAACATGTTGCGAACACATTCTCATTTCCACGGTACGGGACTGGCTTCCCTGATGCACGCATGCAGACGTACACATTAACTCTTAAAAATGGCCCCCCGGTGGCAGCTGGCATGGTGAGAACGTGCTGGAAGGAACGGGGACCCTGAGATGTGCCATGAGGGTGCGCGCCGTGGGTTTCGACAGCGTACGTAACACACAACACAGACTCCGGGGCTGGCAGCTTGTTTTTGTGAAAGAGAAACAGCAAACGCAAATGTGGGAGGCGTCTCGCTTCCTAACTCCCAGCTATTCACGACACCATTTTTTGTTACTAAGCAAGAGAAAACAGCAATTACCGTCATTATTCATTAACTGTCACCTCAAATTCACACTAGAATGTAAGGGCGCATGGTACTGTTGGGTTACACGAGACGGTTGGCCTACCCATCTAAGAAGCGGATTCTGTGTAGGAATAAAAACTTAAAATNGCAGGAAACACGCCCCGTTTGGAGGGGGCAGCTTCCGAGAGCCCACGGGTCCCGGCCCTTTTCACTCCATCACTGCTGATTTTGGATTTCCTGTTGTGAACACAGACACTGAGTGTTTCTGTCACTGAGACCGGGTCAATCTTCACCGTGTCACCGGGAAGACTGCAGCCCTGACCCCCGCGGCATTTCAGGCTGGCACGGTGACTGACGGCTTTCAAAGTGCTTTTACTGCCGCCTTGAATCTAACCACAAACAGATGGTGACGAGATCAATGAGGGACACGGCCTGCAGGTCCTCAGACCCCAAGGTGACGCCACAAGAATTTATTAAAACAAGTAGTTTCCGAATGCCTGTCATGGGCCCCAGCTACGCCCGGTGCTAAACATGACACGCTGGAATGGCCGCAGCACGCTGGTGATCACCCTGGGAGCTGCTCACTGTCCACATGAGCTGTCACTGTCCCCGTGTGCGGTCACCGTCCCTGTGTGCGGTCACTGTCCCCGTGTGTGGTCACCGTCCCCGTGTGCGGTCACCGTCCCCGTGTGCGGTCACCGTCCCCGTGTGCGGTCACTGTCCCCATGTGGTCACTGTTCCCGTGTGGTCACTGTCCCCATGCGGTCACCGTCCCCGTGTGCAGTCACCGTCCCCGTGTGCAGTCACTGTCCCCATGTGTGGTCACTGTCATGTGCTGATAACTGTCCCCATGTGGTCACTGTCCCCATGTGCGGTCACTATTCCCATGTGGTCACTGTTCCTGTGTGGTCACTGTCCCCATGTGCAGTCACTGTCCCAGTGTGTGGTCACTGTTCCTGTGTGGTCACTGTCCCCATGTGCGGTCACTTGGTTCAGGGTAAGGCGCGGTGGCCGTGGGCCTCTCGCTGTGAGGCACTGCTGTCACCAAGGCCAGGAGCTGACGCAGTTACGTTCCTCATGCTTTGCCTCTGGAACTATTAACACAGAAAGTTTTCTGAGAGGCCTGACGAGATACTTGGTTTCTGGTCCTCACAAGCCCCAGTTCCAGGGGTCTTGGTGGTGCAGGAAGGCTGGGAGCAGAGGGGCTGGGCGTGTGCTGTCACCTGGCCGCCTCTGCACCTGGGAAGACATTCTTTGCTAAACCGATGTGTAAGCAGCTTCTTTGCTTTGCTTCCAGTGCCCTCTGGGGCGTTCCGCGACAAAGGGACTCGCTCACCCCTCCGTCTGGATGCTGGCTACCTGTCAGCCCTGCCACATGCAGAGGTCACGCAGTGACAAGGGTGCCTTCCGGGCCTGAACGCTGTCAGGGACACGGACCATGGACAACAGAACAGACCAGCGAGACCAATGCGGACGCTGTGGCGCGGGTCGGAGGGAGCAATGGGGGGTGACATCAGGACAGCTTGGGGTGGCCCCGGGACAGGACGCAGACATGGCCAAACGTCTTTACAGAGCTGACATGCAGCTGTGCCATGGGTCGTGCGCGGGATGCAGTCAGAGCCCGTGTAAGAGC
>NW_017731888.1:692990-697609 GCF_001890085.2 Hipposideros armiger
TCACAACCTGTCACTTCCTGCATGTTACTGCACAGACTGAATGTTCTGAGTGTACTTTGCGGGGGCAACAGCTCAGCTGAGCCCTGTCACCCACACCACTGACGCGCTGCTCCTGGCACCTCCCGGCCGCACGCTGAGCGGCGGACTGTCCAGGAGAAGAGGGGAAGGTGTGGTGCGGTCTTACAGGCTAGCTGAGAAGTACACTTGTGAACGTGAAATATTTAGTGACCCGCTCAGCGAGAAACCACGGGGCAGCGAGGCCGGAGGGCTGCCGGCCCCACAACCAGCGGATGGAAACACAGCCCCAGAGAAGCCCCCGCGGTGACACCAGGGCGGTGCCAACACAGACAGGATCAGGCCGCGAGAACCTGTCACACAAACAAGCTGGTTCCTGGGTGCCCTGAATTCAAGAGGAGGGTGGCAGGGGGAAGAGAGAAAAGAGTGGACGAGCCCGGGGCCAGGTCGGCTCCGCACCTGGGTATGGATTCTAACCAAGTGTTAGAAACAGGTGTGGGCAGGCAGGCCGGCCGCTGACTGGGGCGCGTTAGGGTTGCTGTCACCCGTCAGCGTCTGGTGATGGAGCACAGCCACGTGCCGAGAGGCAGCGCCCTGCTCGCCCAGCTGGTCCTTTAGCGGCAAGCCCGGACACGGGTGCTGCCGGAGGGATGTGTTTCAGTGCATCCGATCCGGACGGTGGGTACAGCGCTGAGGGACGGGCTGGCCACACACCGACCGCTTCTGCAGCTGGTGTGAGTGCATGGGGTCCACGACATCACACCTTTCCTTTTATAGGGTGAATATTTTCCATAATTGAGACATTAAGAGGCGTTTGAGGGCAGAGGGTGTTTAACAAGGGAGGTGGACAGAACAGCGCCAGCCGGAAGGTACATGCGGGGTGAGGCGGAGCGCCTGGGCAGAGTCGGGGGGAGACGGCAGGCACGCGGGGAGCACACCCGCTGCAGCGTCACCCTCGAGTGTCGGGGACGCTGCGTCAGAGATCTCACAGGGAGAGACGGAGACACCAGACCTCGGCTTCTGCAGTGGGGGCCTGACACCACTGATGACATTCCCTGTGACGCGTACAGGTGAGCATCTCACGTTTGCACGTTATTGGGGTCTGCTAACTATGAGCCACACTGACCCCTGTCCCTTTGGCACAAAAATAAGGTTTGATCCAAGTACCAATTCATCTCTGAATGAACCTGCCTGCGAAGGCAGTTGGGTTAGCATTTCCTTTTAGACAGAACCATGGGGCTCTAGGCAGCGCACCAGGATAGCAACTGGAGCTGCTGGAATGATTTGCGGCCACCTGACTCCTAGGAGACTCGGTTGTTGATCTGTCCCATTAATTGGCTGCCTGACGGCTCAGCCGGCACTCAGCGCCATTACTCATGACTCTGTGACAATCCCTGTAACGTAAACACAGCGGCCGTGGCGAAGGAGAGGGGTGGGGTAAGATATACTAAAGGAAAACGTCCGACTTTCACGTTTTGCTAAGAGCGCTGTTAGCTGATGGAAGCAACTGCAGAGGAGCCCCTGAAAGAGGCGGGTGACCTCAGGGCAGACTCCCTGTCCCCCGCCACACACACATACACAACTCGGTGACGGCGTGATTAGGACACAGAAGTGAGAAGAGTTCCACAAAACCCTACCTCTAGCCATGCACTGTCTTTAATTTGGTTTCACCTTTGGTGAATTCATTCACCCCACATCCCAAAAGTTGCTACTGTCACGTACGGTCAGTGACCCACGCAAGCTGCAGGCCAGCTCCCATGGGGCCAAACCGGTCCCTTTCGAAAGAGAGAACATTACCGTAGGCCAAAGCATTGTGCTGCTACTGCTGAATCCCACAGCCTCACAGGTACCCAGGGAACAGCCCGGCGTGTGCAGGTTACGGTGGAAAGGCGGGTCGGGCCCCACGATGCCACCCGTGAGAGCCGCTGCAGAGACCGCGCCGCAGATGGCGTCAAGCGCTCAAGACTCCTTACCTGGAGGTAGTGGCACGGCCTCAAGGACGGCTTCATCTCCTGGTGGACCAGGGGCTTGTCCAGGTTCAGGGAGCTCTTGCGGTAGGCCTCCTTGGCCTGGCTCACGGTGAGCGTGGACCAGGAGCTCCGCTTCATGTACTTGGTGTCGGGCGTCAAGGCCAAGCCCTCGCAGGCGGAGCACTTGACGTCATTGTTACTTTTGGAAGTCTTCAGGGAGAGGGCCCCGAAGGGTCCCTGCAGCGGCTCCGGGTAGCAGTGGGGGACGTGGTCCAGCAGGTGCCTGTTGAGCACGCTGGGGGCTCGGTACGTGCTGTCGCTGTCCAGGTTGTCGTCCGAGCTCCACCAGCTGCTCAGGCCCGACCTGTGCTTGGCCTCGGGCTTCCGCTCCTTGCTTTTACTCCGCTTGCCGTGCTTGGCGTGGTGGCCGTGGGGACGCTCGTCCGCCCGGCTGTCGGCCCTGGTCCCGTTGGCGGCGCCCTTGGAGGAGCCCTCCAGGGAGTGCGACTTGGTGAAGAGCTTCTGCACGGAGTGCACGAGGTGCCGGATGCGGCCCGGGCTCTCGCCGCGCTGCTCGGCGGCGCAGGTCCTCTGGTACTGCAGGGTGCGGAAGCCGTCCCTGTGCAGCGGCAGCTGCTTCTCGAACTGGTCCAGGAGGTTGGCCGGAATGCGGTTGATCTTCGTGCTGGCGTGCGACATGGCACAGTCGTCCCTCGTGTCGTAATGGGAGCTGTAGTGCATCCTGGGGAAAGTGCTGCTGGACATGTGCTCACCCAGCACCACCGGCACCATCATGCACTCGGAGTGGACCGAGCTCCTCGGGGAGCAGCGGTGCCGATCTGCGGGGTAGCTGTCCGAGGCGCCGAGCAGGTAGGACGGCCTGGTGTCCAGCCCATGGTGGAGGTGCTCGCAGTCCTCGGGCGCGGTGAAGCCACACGTGTGACCAGAACACAGCGGCGCTTGACTCCGACTCCCGGACAGGCCTTTCATATTCCTCGGGGCGGGGGAGTATCTTTCCTCATTGAACTGATGAGCTGGTGACCATGAGCACGGCGGGTCTGTTGAGAAAACACAGAAACGGCATTTAGGACTTTGTGGGGAAACGGGTGAGGATCCTTCTGTGTAGGAAAAGGAAAATGTTTAGCACCCCACACATGATGCACTGGTGTTCAGTAGTTGGCGGTCACTTTTGGTCCGCACGGTCAAATGGGCAATCCTTTTTTTATACCACATCAAAGGCTCCAAAGTGTAAGAACCTTAAGAAGAATAAACTGTGAAATTCCCAAATATTGTTTTACAATTACAAATATTTAGCATCTACTAGATTCATCAGATCCTTTGAGAGCAAGATTTTATGGTATTAAGTAAATAAACAATTAGAGGGAAGAAAGTGAGTTGATGTTTTTCGTTAGATTTGAGCATTTGATGCATAGATACANCCCGTCTTTCCTCCCAGTGTCCAAACGAAGTGCTTGGCTGCAAACGGCCAGACCACTGGCTGCCTGCCGCCAGCGCCGCGGACGAAAGAAAGCAGCGTGGCAAAAGCGCCCAGGTGCTCACCAGGCGGGACCCCGTGGGTCTGGACCACAGGTCGGGAACACGACCAAGAAAGGAAGGCATGTGACAAGTGCAGGAACAGGAGGCAGAGGGGACAGAAGGGGGGCAGGGGGTGCTGACCCCAGTTGGGGGCGTCTCCACAGGAGGACAAAGGCCAGCGTACCACGTCCCCATAGCTGTCCCCTCACCCACCCCCAGGCTGGAGCCGCCATCTCCCACCTTCCTGTCCCCAAGGTGACACGCGGGGCCATTTGCTCCCTGAGCTCAGCTGCGGCTCAGCTGCTAGTCAGGGTGACATGCATTGAAAGGCTGACCTTCGGTGCTTTGTCTGCTGATGGAGAAAATGCGAAAACAACAGCTTTTTTGAAGAACAAATGGACCCGCGTTTTCTCTCAATCTGTCTATTGTGTGCTCTGACCTACTTAAAAGCTTAAAGCTCTTCCTCTCACATTAACTACGAGTTCTACACAAGGTGAAAATAGAAAACAACCCTCTTGTTCAGCTCCAAACCTCTAGCTTTTGGTGAGAAAATGAGTAGAGTGTCTGAGCGCTGGTTTCTCCCTTCTCTTTTGTTAGATTTCCTTCCAGGTCAGGGCAGGGGCTGAATGCACCTGGGCCCCGGCCCCGTCTTCTGGCTGTGACGAAGGCCCCGGCCTGTGAGGGTCCCGAATTCCACCTTTCCTGCATCAACGTGAGGGAAGACCGTGCAAAAGCGTCTTGGAAAATGGACAGTAGGACAAACAGCCGAGGAGATGTGAGCAGGACTTGTGGTGCTCGAGGGCACGAGTGTCCACAGCTGGCCGGCGGTGACCACCAGAGGACAGTGGGAAAGGCGAGAAGGCTGCGTCCTGGGAGGTGGCTTCACACGGACCGGACGCGGAGGAGGGAAGGAGAGGAACCGGCTGCTGGACACGCCCTCTGGTGGCGCGTGCACTCGCGGGTCACGCGGCTGCACTCGCCAGTGCCGCCCCGGGGACCCTGCACACCCGCATCGGCTGGCAGCGTGTCCCGACCTCGGGACAGTCACCCTCCAGGCTCAAGCTGGGAGACTCCATCTTCTGGGTGGACGCCGAGATG
>NW_017731888.1:704704-706262 GCF_001890085.2 Hipposideros armiger
AGGAGGGGACATATCCGTTCGAAGGGGCGCTACTGGGCTAAATCTAACCAGGTGTGTGCCGTCGATGGACCTGCCAACTGCCACGCTGAGTGAAAGGGGCCAGGCCCTCACACGGGGTCTGGAAGAGGCCAGTCCACAGGGACGCGGAGCAGCTGACGGCCGAGGCTGGGCTGGGCATGGGTGGCTGTCCCAAAGCCCCGCGCGGGACGGACGCTGATCTGCAGATGTGCTGAGAACCACTGCACGGCTTGTGCTGATGGTGGGTTGTGAGGTGTGTGAGGTACAGCCCCATAAAGCTCTTACAGATGAGTGTATGCGAGGGAAAAAGATATAACACACAAAAGCAAATATACACACGCTTTCCTTAAAACAAAACCTTCCTCGCGGGTTTTAGAACCCAGTGAAATAGATTATATACACACACACACACACACACACATCTTGTGGACGAAAAAGGGGCACACACCGAACCTGACAAGCTCAGGGGAGGCCTGCATGGGGGTCCCCACAAACTCAGGGACCAAACACGAACCACACAGGGTGGTCTGAATATTAAAATCCCTAACTAAGGTGGGCCATGGTGGAAAGTCACATCCTTGGCCTGTGGCTTCCTTGACAAAGGTCAGTCTTTACCTTAAGTGAGGCTGTCTGTTGTCCTTTTGCATCTGAGATAACATATCCTCGAAATGTCAGAGTGATTCCTTTTCCTGGACCCCTCAGGACACAACCTCCCACCAGAGCAGGAAACCACAGAACCCCTTACTGCTGTCCTTGTCCTGATTACCATCTCTGTGTGCGGCGAATGTTAACTATCCTGCCCTCACCTATGTCAAAGTACGTGTCTCTCCATGTTACTGTTATCCAACCCCAGAGATTTCCCTGCTTTGCTTTCTCCCACCCCCATAATCTACAGCCAATGGATTTCATGGAACCCTCCTCCTTGGATTCTAATGTATAAAATTAGTAGCAAAACTGTCATTTTCTGGAGCATTTTCTCAATCCATTGAGATTTTGCTTCCCAGCAATTGTCAGTTTGTCTCAAATAAACTCATTAAACTTCTCTGCAGGTTAGGACGTTTCTTACGTCGACAGAATCAAGTGGCCGATTTGGAAACAGAATTGATCAAAAGGAAAATTTCATCCATTCAAACCACAATCTCAACTAATAGTTAGGATTTTATTAAATCTTATCATTCGTTCCACAGTAGACAGACACACGCACACACACACACACCACCCACTACACACAAGCGTGATTTAACTTGGTTCTTTGATCAGCAGTTTTAATAACATGATCCATATTTTGTAAGCTATACCAGCGGCTTTCCCCTCACCCCACTGGTTCCACATACATCAAGTTCTCATTTAAAAGGAGAACTGCACACACTTGTACATGTCTCTTGATAGTATAATGTGAACATAAGGAGTCTTGTGATTTTAAATTCAGGTGTTCAGTCTTCAGCTCTTTTCCAGAATTTCATTATATCTCTCATTAAGCATTTACGGCGAGCACATCTGCAACTTAATTGCACTTAATTACTCAATGACTTCTCATTTA
>NW_017731888.1:707347-716910 GCF_001890085.2 Hipposideros armiger
CTATATTAAACACTCTCAGCAAAAGGGGATAGAAGGAAACCTCCACAGCTCGACACGGAAACATTGACCCAAACCTAGTCACTTCCTGGTGCAGAACCAGCTGCTGTGGACGAAAAAGGGGCCACACACTGAACCGGACAAGCTCAGGCGAGGCCTGCTTGGGGGGCCCCACAAACCCAGAGACCAAAGGAACCACACAGGGTGGTCTGGACGTAAACATTCCTCACTACAAGTGGGCTGTGGTGGGAAGTCACATCCTTGGCCTGCGGCTTCCTTGACAAAGGTCAAGCTGTACCTTAAGTGAGCCTTCTATTGTCTTTTTGCATCTAGGATAACATGCCCTTGGAATGTCAGTCATCCCTTTTTCCGGACCAGAGCAGGAAGCTACAGAACCCCTCACTGCTGTCCTTGTCCCGATTACCATCTCTATGGGCGGTGAAAAGTGAACTATTAACTGTCCTGCACCCACCTGTGTCAAAGATGTACCTGTCTCTCCAATCCCAGAGATTTCCCCGCTTTGCTCTCTCCCACCCCCATAATCTACCACCAGTGGATTTCATGTAACCCTCCTCCTTTAATTCCATGTATAAAATAAGCTGCAAAACTGCTATTTTGCGGAGCATTTTCTCAATCTGTGGAGATTGTGTTTCCTGGCAATTGTCGTCAGTGTGGCTCAAATAAACTCTTACAAGCTTTCTCTCAGGCTGGACGTTTCCGTCGCCACGGCCCCCACCCAGGTCAGGGCAAGGCCTACGTGCCGCCCGCCCCCGCTGCTCCGTCTCACTGGATGTTCAGCAAAGACACGACGAAGGGAGTGGGAGCGACACAGACCAGGAGAGAGGAAATACAACTGCTGTTCACAGCTGACACGATTTTCTACGGAGAAAACCCCCAAAGAATCAATAAAATAATTCCTGGAAACAAGGCTGCAGGATACAAGGTCAATATATAAAAGTTCATTGCTTTCTTATAAACCAGCAATGAGCAGTCGGATTCTGAAATTAAAAACACAAAGCAATTTACATTGGCACTCAAAGCTGATAGAGTTAGGAATGGGGGCTTGCACCTTTCTGTGCTCCGCCGGGGCCTGGGCCCGGGACGCCAGTGTCACTGGGAGACCGCAGCACAGCTGCACGCCCCAGGCACAGGCCAGGACCGGGTTGCTGGGAGGCCAGATTAGAAACCTGGATAGAGCCTTTTGTTTGGAAAATGCCAGTAATAGTCCCACGGGTGGTGCAATTAGTCTTCTGACTGGTACTTGTGAGACAGCAGAGCTTTCTGAGGTCCCCACACATGGACGGAGTGGCGGGCTCGTGTGCACGTGCACCTGCTTGCAGCTGGAGTTTCTGGAAGTTTCAGCACGAGAACTGGTTGCCTAGTACGACTGCTCTGTAACTGTTTTTAGTCATCAAGGATCTGCAGTGTGGGAGCTTCGTTGTCATGTCAGGTCGCTGTTCACTTCAGTCAGGGCTGAGCAGCGGGGCCCCTGGGAGCCCTAGGGTTTGGGGCTGTGACTTCCCAATACCAGACTTACCAGCACAGATGCACTAGGCCCCAGTAGGAACCCCACACCCGGTGCTGAAACACGTCTGCGGCAACCCCACCCCCACACCGCTGGTGATTTACCCACAATGTACATCAACAGTGGTGTTTCACTGGGGATGTTCTACTCAGGAAGTGGGACAAAATAAATATTGGGTTGTCGGAAAAGTCATGACGTATTTTTTTCTACGTTTTTCATTGCAAAAATGTGTCATGACTTTTCCGAAAACCCAATAACTTTGACATGTTAACAGGGTAAGTATAGCACAATTCCTGGGTTATTTTTAAGTTTTAGGGTGTTGTTTTGTTCAAAATGTGTGTGTATAAGCTCATAATCTCGTGTAACAAAAGTGAGCATTTGGTGTGCGTTTGTGAGCAACAGGCTTTCTGCAGCCTGCGTTGCAGGTCCCCCTGCAGTCTCCGCAGCGCTTTGCCTGCAGGAGGGAGTGTGGGGGCCGCCGGCCAGGTCTGAGGGAGCCCTTGTGATTGTGTTGTTCCACGTTTAATGCTGATTGTAGCCAGGTTTTCTCTTAGAGCAAATGTATGACTCGGTAGAGCTGACAGTGACACAAAACGTGCATGCTTTTCATCCTACCAGGTAAGACTCGGGGCACAGGCCCCCTGTTTCTACTACTAACCGATTCGGGGTGTATCTCTGCTCAGGCGACACGGATTGCCATCATTCCCAGAGAGCACTGTCCCCTCCACCGAAACGTGTCTCTCAGCCCCACGCTGCAGCGAAAACGAGGCTACTTGTGCAGAGAAAAGGAGTTGCGCTGAAGAGCCGGTGGCCGGGGGAGAACAGCTGCTAATGAGGAGACGCGCTCACTGCGATGCGCTCTGACAGGGCTACGGGGCGAAGCCCGACCCGGGCTCAGGAGGGCGGCCAGCGCTGAGCAAATCGACGTGCTCGGTGTGTGGAGGGCCTGTGTTTATTCTCAATGCAATTTATTATCAGCCACGTGACACCCAACTCCATGTCAGGTGCCCAATATGTTTGCCTTTTGCCTGTAAATTAGATACACTGGGCCAGATGTGCAGGGTTTCGGTTTCCTTGGGGAAGGGCGGCCGGAATGGTCAGAGCTCACACTGGCGTGGCTCCGTTTGGACCTGAGCGGCTGCTAATTCGTGAGTCCCTGGACAGTCCGCTCATCTCAGCTCCCTCGCCTGTGCTCCGAGAGTCGCCACCGTGTTTGCCCCACGGGTATGCTGCGGGACCAGTCACTCCACTGAGGTGCCTGGACGACCCCGGGCACCACGGCGCCCCATTCTCCACAAACCAGCACGTCCCGGAGAGGCCTGGCGCCCGGCCGGACGGTCCCAGTTCCATCCTGACAGCTCACCTTCCCTTCACTGCGCCCCAGAAGCGAGGCGGCACCTGCACCGCTCACCCCCAAACGCACCGGCAGGTCCTGCCCCGAGTCCCCAGCGACCCTCAAGCCCCCGGTGGGTCACTCCTGCCTGTTTTTAACACTCCTTTGCGTATGAGTCACGTACAGAGAAGAGGCAAACCCTTCCACACACACAGAATCTTCAGGACCTAAAACCGGTTTTGGGGGCCATGTTTTCAGCTGTGAGCAAAGGAAGGTGGTGGCCAGGAAACTGGGTCCAGGAAGTCACTGCGGAAAGCCAGGAGCGTGCCGCCTCCCTGCCATGGTCTCTGCAGCCTCCAAAGCCCAGCCACTTACACCTGGATTCCCGAACGGCAGCTGGCGACAGTGCAATGCAGGTGACGATCATGACGACAGCCATCACCAGACGCTGATATCTGTCACTCACTCACTGTGACCAGTGATTTAAACTGGTGGCCACCAACGCGTTGCAACCCACAGTTTAAACGCCAGTGTCATGTCAGCAGAAACGATCAGACGACGAAAGAAAGTCACATCACTCACTGAATAGAAGGTCGACTAACTGAACTGCATCTTCTGTTATTAAACATGTCTGCCACCTTCGCCCCTCCCCTCCCACACCAGTCTCCACCCACGATCACTTTGTCAGTTGCAAAACCCCTCACATGCTTATTTTGAAAGTTGCTGGCTTCAGCCGCTATTGCAGAGCAATTGTCATTTCAGGAGGAGCAGCTTCGAAGGGCGAAATGAAGACTTCACGCGTTGTCACCGAAGCCCGTATACGCTGACAAATGTTCCTCTGCAAGTATCTTGAGTCCTTACAACACAGGCCCCAGAAAGCCCCGTCCCCCGTCCACCCCGTGAGGACAGAGGAGACCGTCTGTGAACCAGAGGGAGGTCCTCGCCAGAACCGTGTGGGGTCTCCAGCCTGCAGCACTGTGAGGAATAAATCAGGTGTGTAGACGCCTCCCCCACCCCCCGCCCCAGCCTACGGTATTCTGTCACTGCAGCCGACCAGACTGGGACGAAGGCCGCGTGCACGAGGCACGAATGAGCCACTGAGAATCTGCTGGTTCAGGACGGGCTCGCCCAAGGGAAGGTCCCATCACTCATTTGGCAGCAAGCAGCTCAGCAACTGTGCAGCTCGGCGCTGACACTGAGGAGAAAAGCCAGGGGATCCACCCCAGAAACGTAGATGAAACATCCCAACGTCCTCATTTAGTAACTTAAAAGCTAATTCTGTTTGTGTAGAAATCAAGGTTTACCATGAAACTGTCCACATAAAACGCATCTTCTGGGACGTTCCCTTGATTACCTGTCACTTGCCCTTCCTTTAGGCCAGGCCCTCCGCCTTTTCTGCCGCAGGCGGTAATGGCTTTGGCGGATGTCACGCTGGAAGGGTGGCCCCCCCCATGGGGTCCGAGTTCCCACCGGCAGTCTGGGGGAGCACGATGTCCTGAGGAGGTTTCAGGTGGAGGAGGACCCGGGACAGATGCCGGAGAACAGCAGGGAGCGGGGGGAGGGGCGCTAAGGATGCAGTAAACCATCACTGTTGCTGCCTAGACAGAAACTGCACAGTACTGCTGCCACAGTTTCTGGAAATTTCTAGACGTTTACCTCAAGGAAATAAGTGAGGACGCCCATCAATTTATAAAGTTACATGTCTACAAGGTGGCCAGGGGTGTTTACAAAGGGCATGAAAAATAAAATTCTAAAAGGGAGTTCTTTTAAAATAAGTTATGCATCATAATTACTACGTGACGTGCTATAGTTAAGTGGTGTGCAGACCTTAAAACGATGCCATGTAATGTACTATATAAAAATATTTCACAGTATAGGTGCCTGCCCCACAGAAGGCTCTGTCGGTAGGTATTATTTTAATATTCAAGTATTTTTTAAATTACACGGTGCATCCATTTTCTCATTGCTGTGTCTCATATAATATGTGCCTAATATCCTTGATTGACCATTTAATTTGCCTTCTTTTAAAATTTCAATTTGCAATTGATTTACCAGTGAAAATTGGGGTCAATGTAACAGTTCTCATAAATGCTTATAAACCTCTAACTCTTTACATCTGGCTTAAATATGACACTTGTGAGAATGAAGAAAAAGCCTCCCTTAGAAATAGCGTCTCCTCTCATAAGCCGATGTCACAGGAAAATTACAGGGAGCAGCTTAACTTGAGCGTGTCTGCAGGTCTTCCCTCAGCACTTTTCTTCCCGAGAAAGTGGCTTTCCCTCTTCCATTGTGGTCATTTTGAATGTGCTGCATTAATCCACTTTTATCACTGACTTTAGGCTACCTTTACAGAAACCTTTTTTATCTCCCTGTAGTCCACAGCCACTTATCACAAAATTATCTTCACACATTATATTATCTGAGCTTCAGACAGTATGTGTGCCCTTAAAATGAAATGGGTACAATACGGGCATGACTGTGACACCCTTATTTCCAAAACGGCCACCTTATTAATTTGTCTATCACTAAAGGAAAGTTTAGGTTTTTCAGTCAATGTCGCCTTTCCTTTGGCCTTGACAGAGACCGAGGCTAGCTGAGGAAAAGTTGGTATTTTGAATGGGACGGAAGCCAACGTTGCTTCGTGGCTTTATGACTTACCCGACAGCACGCTTAGACCATTCGCAGTATTCTGGAAATAATTACTCATCCCACGCTCACAGTATTAACCCCAGTCTAAAGTGCTTTTAATTTTAACTTGGTGCAGGAAAATTATAAACTTGAGGCTCGGAAGAGTCTTTAAAAACCCATCTACTTTAACCCCCCTTAATTTAGAGATGAGGAAATTGGAAAACTAACTGTGTAAAATCGTGGTCTTTGCTCCTGACTCGTTCTTGTAATGACACTGGGAGTGTAGCTCAGGGTTTCCCCGCTCCGTCCCTTTCTGTTTCCTCCCTTTCTTTTTGTAACCTCTCCATTAACCACCCTTTCAGACTGGCGCTCTGGCTGCGGGCACCTTAGAGCCACCCTGGGACTTCCAAAGGCAGCAACGCCCACGCCCACTTCAGAGGAGTGAGGTCAGCATGTCTGGGCGTGGGGACCATGCTCCCTGGAGACACCCACTAACGCGACCCGTGTTGGGACCGAATGTTTCCATGAGTGGCCTAACAGCCCTGGAACCAAGGAGTGTGCTGCCCGACGGGCTCCCTCGGCTGTGCCGCCAGCTGCTGCCCACGCCCCTGCCCTGCAACCTTGGGGGGCTAATGCCGGAAGCTAGGCAGCCCCTCCAAGAGCGCCTTAGAGCCAAGCACCCCCAGACCCTCTTGCTTCTTTCTTTCCAAAGCCTCAGCAATCTGACTGTTCCTTCTCATTCTTATAACCACCAGCCATCTCCTCATGACCAGGCTGTAGAAACAGCTCACTAAATACTTTCTGTCCAGAAACGCTATAGTGCTTCCTCAAAAAAAGTTATAAATTCAATCACCGCGTGATCAAGCAATTCCTCTCCTAAGCATAGACCCGAGAGAATTAAAGCAGGGTCTCAAAGAGGCGCCTGTGTGTCCATGTTCACAGCAGCATCACGCGCAACAGCCACGAGGTGGAAACAACCCAAGTGTTCATCACCGGATGGCTGGAACAACAGGATGTGTCTGTCCACGCAACGGAATATTATGCAGCCTCAAAAAAGAAGGAAATCCCGCCGTGTGCTAGAACACGATGAAACCTGAGGACAGCATACTGAGTGAAATAGCCAGTCACAGAAGAACAAACGTTGGGTGATCCCACTCATGAGAAGAACCTAAACTAGTCAGATTCACAGAAGCGGAGAGCAGAACCGTGGTCGCCAGAGGTGGCACATGTTTAATGGGCAGAGGTTCAGTCTGGAAAGGTGGACAGGTCCGTGGATGGACAGTGGTGACGGCTACACAACAATGAAAACGTACTTAATGCCACTGAGCTGTGCACCTAAAGATGGTTAACCAGAAGAGGAAGTTTCGTGCTACGAATATTTCACCACAATACAAAAGTACTTTCCCTCCGAACAATCCAGACTGCAGGGTGCCACCGTGACAGCCTCTGACCCCTCCATCCAGGCTCAGCTCGCCTCGTGTGACTGCGGTCTGGGGCTCCGTGGTGGGGACCCAGTAGCACCACGTTCCCAGTGACCCAGGACCTCAGCTTTGGGCTCCTGCTGCGGTGCCCTAAGCTCTTCCTGTCGTGACTTCCCCAGAAAGGACGCGGGGCAGGCGAGCAGGCGGTGATGCCCTGTCCGCACTGTCCCAAGACCCCAGGGTGGGTGTGTCAGCCTCACGTCCCTGCGGACACACAGACACAGCTCAGAGATGCACAGACTGTCGCAGAGGGCTGGCACTCCAGGCGCAGCTGTGATATTTCCTGCCACAGCACAAAATGCGGCCACGCTACTTTTATCCCGGGGAAACGCCCCCCCGTGGGGCCTCTTCAGCCCTGCTCTCCAGTGGGGACTGAGACACACAGCGTTTCAGAGTGAAACCGAGACCGGTACGCGCTTACTCCAGTGAGGTAGCTGGTAAGCCTTTCCAGTAAGAAGTCAAAACCATGTCATTTGCCCATTTCCATGTAAAGAAAGTTAGAATAAATTTCTAACTCGACTGTACTGGATAATATGCTGCCATTCTTTGAGAGCTGCACCTGATTTCATAATTTTAAACTGAAAAGCAAACTTTTTGTTTCTAATTGTCTTTAAAAAAACCTGCAGCTTTATATAAGTGGACTCCTTTGATTTTCAGTTTTATTCTTTAAGCCAAACAAGTGGACAATGGACTTATTGGCTAAAAACCTTAAGTAAATGAGGAAAAATCTGAATTTAAATGTACACTGACTTAGGGCCATCACACAGCCCGAAATGTTAGGCCAGCTGCGACCACCGGAGGCCCGAGCAAGGCGCCGGGCGCCTGTCGGCGAATGAGTGACCCCATCGGGACCCGGCACAGGAGCCAGGCCCACGGGTCGCGTGTGTCTCTCCTCTCACTTCTTCTTGGATGCTGAGTTTATTAAACACTTCCCGTCTCTAACAGAAGAAGTGCCCCGTTTATGTAAGTGTGCTCCACGTCGATGACGGCCAAGTGTGGCGCCATCCTTCCCGTCAGTGGCAGCACGAAATAAAGTCCTCACGTGCTCTTCACTAGACCGGGGAAGGCGTCCCCCGATGGGTGGGGTGCCCTCGGAAGGTAGCACGACCGTGCTCAGCATGCCAGCGTATGCCGGGCCCGCCGGGGGCGGCGGCTCGGTGTCTGATCATAGAGTCCCCGAAACAATGCAACTGAAAGAGCCTCCGCTCCCTAGACTTCCTCAGAGCACATTTAGTCACAAAGGGAAGAGCAGAGGCACATTCCACCTGTGGTCACACGGCAGTGACGGCGATAACCGCCCTAATCACCAACCCAGGATGACCGGAGCAAATGTGCCCCCGTAGCCGCCTTAACGTGTACATACTGTTTAAAAAATTCACATCTTACTTGGTCTCATCAGGACCCTCTACAGTCAAACATGCTTAACACACTTTAGTGGAGAGGGTCGCCAGCTGCCGCCGTGCGCTGACGGCCGAGCGTGTGGCAGTGCCTGAGCGTGTGGGGATGCCCGAGCGTGTGCGGTGATGCCCGAGCGTGTGCGGTGACGGCCGAGCACATGTGATGATGGTGAGAGTGCAGTGGGCTCCCTACCTAGGTCTTCCTCCTCCGTCCCTGGGAAGCTGATGCCCGGCTGGACCAGGTCCCCGCCGTCTTCCTCTGCAAAGAGAAAAACAAAGACTGTTTAATCTGTGTCCAGTGCGGACAGAGTTACACACAATACATCGTCCACACTTCGCCATGGACCAACGGGAGACACATTCACACTCATTCGTGTCACTGCTCAGAGCTGCGCTTCGTGTGAACCCCCAGGGACAACCGTGGCTCCTGTGACCGCTCAGGTCGGTACCGGCTCAGGCTGCGGCTTCACTTCGGTTTATGAGGCTGTCACGCCCATCAGAACCGATTACAGAAGGCCGGACGTTGTCACCTGCCTGCTCCCTCCCTCCGGTTGAGTCCCACGGGGGCCCCTCCGGGTCCTGCACTGTCCAGAAAGCACCCACCAGCAGGGGCCGCGTTCCCGGCAGTCAAAGCCTGCAGGTCTGTCTAAACACTTCACAGTTCACGTCCGGTAGATTCTGCCCCAAACACAAATCTCCTTCCTCCTTTTGGGAGAACACGGCAGGTCAGCAGCACTGAGTGACGCCCTTGCGTGGCTTACAGGTGTGGGGTTGTCTAGCTCTGTCCCTCCCATGGCAGATGAGTCGGCAGAGGCACAGAGGGGAAGGGACATGGCCGTTTGTCTGAGCGCTCGTCCCTGGGGTCTGGCTAGCGATGTGCCGTGTCCCTCTGCCCCACACGCTGCCCGGCAGACCTGTCCCTTCCTCGGATGCTGCTCTCGACCCGGGGCCGCGGCCACCGGCACCCCACCCAGGACGGAACGTGAGGGTGCAGCGGCTGGCGTCCACATGGAGACGGGGTTTCACTACATGTGTAACACATGTCGTCATTTTTCACTGTTCCACAAATACAATAGAATTACACATCCAGCCTCTACGCATGCATCTGTGCAGACTTCCTGTGTTCCCGAGTAGGTTTTAAGGGAAATATGCCACATTTACGTCCTGCTGGTGAGGGTCAACTCAGCGAGATGCGTCAGTGT
>NW_017731888.1:719201-721762 GCF_001890085.2 Hipposideros armiger
CAGACTGCCCTGCCTGGCCTGCCCCTGGGTGATGCCTGACCTTGGCTGACCTTGCAGCAGAGCGACCTGTGTGATAATCTGGGTGCACGTCTGCAAACACTCCCGCCTCTGTGACTCACTTCCGGCCCGGCCGCTCGCAGTGACGGCAGGAAAGGCTGGCGCAGCATGATGGAGGCCTCGGGACGTCACGTCACTGCCCTGAGGTCACATCAGGGATGGCCACTGGCTCTGAACGCAGAAGCTCCCTTCCTTTCGGTTTCTGAAGAGGACACGCACTTCCTTTCATTGACGGGATGACGTGTTTTCATCTGATGGGAGTGGAATCTGAGGCTTTTGCTATTAAATCAAGGTTTCAAAATCCGACCGATACGACCGAGGACCACGTCCCGTGCCCACCTGCGCCCGTGTGTCCCTGGGCTCCCGGTGGGCGCGTTCCACTGTCTGATCCATTCCCTTCCGTCCCAGCCCAGGGGACCCCTCGGGCTCGCAGAAGCATGTCTCAAACTGCCGGGCACCTTGCACCTGCCTCTTGACCCAGGTCCTGCGCCGTCAGAGGCACCTGGTCTGCCGGCGCCCGTCAGGCGCACACACACCTCAGGCTCCGCTCAGGCTGCCTCCGCCTGCCCTCTTGGCCGCCCTGAACCTGGTATTGTCTCGTGTCTGGGTGAGGCGGCTGTGGACGGGGGTGGGGGGGGTCAACTCACAAATTCCACCTGTGAAAACATGTCCCCGCATGTGACTGGGAGGAAGCCGTGTCTCCTGGACAGAAAGGGCACAGGTCAGGGGCTCATGGAGTCACTAGTGGCGTCAGTGTGGGCAGAACGACAGCAGCCCCGGTGGCAGTGCCAGGCGGGCGTGACAGATGCCAGCAACTTCTGGGACGCGCACAGAGACACACGGTCAAGTCAGTTTCGGAGAGAGCAGGGCACAGAGTTTGGCGATCTGACAGTCGCCCAGCTTCTTGGGTCCTTTTCACTTTTTCAAAGTTTACTTCTAAAGAAAGCATATTGAGTCTACATTTCAGCCATTTCCCTAATGACAGGATTTGAAGGCTGCTGAAATTAAGGATTCATTTCTGCTCCGTGAGGACAAAGACTGTGATTAGCTGTAACGCTGGCTTCCTCTTCCACCTCATTCACAGCTGCGCTGCCAGCCCACACGTGGCCCTGCGGGAATGATTACTAATGGCTTTTCTCTGAAAGCCACACAAGTGCTCATAATTTTATTTTGGACTGAGGAGCGAGTCTCAGCAGAAGCTGGCTCTGATGTCTGCGGAATTTTCACTAACACTTAAATGTCACTTAGCTCAGACAAAGAGAAAAACTCAAAGTCACTAACGATGCAGCCCCACTCCGCCAGGAAAGACGACCAATGGCTCCTGAAACAGGTGGCAGCTACCAGTCACGAGGGCGGGCGCCGGCACCCAGGTCACACGACACGTGTGTGCACCCACCTCGCAGTCGAAGCTTTGAGGGCCTCGCCGAATTACGTAAACCAGACCACGCATTCAAATAAATAAAAAAATCCTCTTCAAGGGAACCCAGGTCTGACTAAGAGCAACACTTACTTCTGAATTTCTCTGCACTCAGAAAAAAGACAAAAAATGCTGACGTAAAAAGCATTGTTTCTTACATTTAAATATCTGAAAGCTTCAAGATGAAATTGTTGTGTCTGCTGTTAAACTTGAACATTATTCACTTCAAAAGTGACACGAATTATATTTTACATCATGTTTTAAATCTAAATTCCAAGCGCGTAGAGTTAAAGCCATTGCACGACCATCTGCATGTAATACGGTTTTACACTGAAGTCCCCTGAGCTTGGTGCATCGTGCGTAAGCTGGAAATGCTATTTTACAGACGGAGCAAAGGGCACATGACAAATCCTGGGAAACCGAGGCCGTCGTGCTCGGCGCATCGCTTCCCACGCTTGCGACACGTAAGAGCCCCAGGGGTCAGGGTGGACGGGGGACCCACACGGTCGTCCCCTCTCTGACGGCCGGGCACATCGGGGGTGTGGAAGTCCACAGTGCAGCGGCCGGAGAGCACATCAGCTAAGTTTGAGTTTTGGATAAACACAGGATGGTCGTGTTTTAGTGCACCCCACACAACAGCCATTGTTTACTGGGAGTCCTGGGGTGGCTGGTTTGGGGTGGGGCCGGGGTCAGTGAACTTCGCAGCTCCAGGGGTGGGTCACTCACTGTCACCACCACCCCAGTGGGATGAGCAAAGGACCTGCTTACAGCCCCTCAGGCCACTCTCTCCCCCTCCAACTAGAAACAGGAGGCCTGGCCATCCACCCCACCCAGGCGCCCGCGGGCGGCGTCCTCAGAATCACTGACTGTGCACATGGCCCTCGCCTGTCCTGTTTCCTCTCACGCCACCTGCCTCCCCGAGAGGGCGTGTCCCGGTTTTAACATGACACCACACACACGCACACACACACACACACACACACACACGCACACACGCGTGGCCAACTTTTAAACACTCTTATATTCTTTATATAACATACTGTCTTAATTTCCCACCCCTAGCTTTGCCTCTCTGTCCCCCCAGGAC
>NW_017731888.1:727727-730902 GCF_001890085.2 Hipposideros armiger
TGGAAACTATGAAAACCCTGCGATTTTCACACAGCTGCGTGTGACGTGTGCAGCAGGTCTGGCTCGTCAAGCCAATCTAAATGACACTAAAGAGCTTGTCGTCACTTTCTGGCAAGATGAGAGGAAGGGAAGACAGAAACACATGTAACAGGAAAATGACAGGGTGGCTGCACTGAAATCACCCCTTTTCCGAGTTCGTTTTGGAGGCTCGCTGCCCAGGCGTCTTCATACGTGTCCACGGGATTCTCCACGGCTCCGTAACAGAGGCCGCGGACACGCCTGACGTTACCTGGTAATTTCACCCTCAATTATTCTTTCTCATCAGAATTTAAGATAACATCTCCTTCCTGACACTGTAGTCATCGTGGCAAACACACTTCCAACGCCGACACGGGGCGACGTCGGGAGGAAACCAGGACGCAGTGCTAAGGGGGCGCGTCGGTTCTGCTGCCAGGAAGTGTTTTGACACAGTCTGGCGACTCGGTTTCAGGAAAGCGAAAGAATCTCAGAAACCATTTAATGATCTATTGCTGCCCCGCTCCTCAAACATTAATGTGATGGCCAGGGAGGGCCGGTTTTCCACAGGCCTCTCTCCCGCCGGAGTCTATGAACTAACACGAATATTTTTGCAGCAAAGCCAACGGCTCCTCAGACAGACATCCCCCCGAGCTCCTACGCGGTCGCTACCAGTTTTACCAGCTGGAGCAGAAGAACCCGCACGGTTCCGAGTCGTCCGAGTCTCCCTGGAGTGTCCGAGTCGGCGCACGAGGCCACAACCCATCGGTGTCACCCACAGTGAAGAAGAACAGGCCAGCAAGTGCCAGGGGTCGCTGGCAGCTCTGCGGGCTTAGCCTTCCGCACGCAGGTGGAAGCGGCCAGGGGTCGCTTCCTGTTCCTCTTTCCAGAACCTCTGGGCATGAGCAACCCCAGGGCTCATTTTACTGCCTTAAAATAATCACCATGGAAGTGCCTTTTCTAAACTACAAGTGCTGAATGCTGNTGGAGGACGTTGCTTCACTGGCCCATGTTGGTATTATCATTGCGCTCTTCCCGGGTGAGGTAGTTGCTGGCCAGCCATTGGACAGCTGCTCACAGTGGCTCACGGCAGCTCACGAAAGCTCACCCCCACTGCCAGCCAGCCCCACTGCAGCCTACGGCGTCACCAGCGACTCACGGCAGCCCCGCTCCAGGTAGAGCTGTTGTTCACCATCTTAGCTGTAGAGGGCGCAGTGTCACTGGCCCTCATGTGGGATCCGAACCGCGGCCCTACTGCTCAGAGCTGGTGCTCCTAAGCGAGCTCTTAACCAACGCGCCACTCGGCCGGCACTAAAGAGGCCACTTTTGAGGCTAATTCTGAGACCTGTCACATGTGGGTTCCTTCCGGAAACAGAAGTAGGTGCAGAAGTGAAAAGCGGAGTCCACCTAGTCAGTGAGGGCCCATCAGGTGTCCTCTTGGGACCTCACGCAGGAGGAGCCTGTGAAGCGGCAGCTAGGAGGCCATGTGCCCGCGTCCCCTCACCCGCCCTGAGCCTAAACCACGTCCCTCCGGTCGCTGTGTCTGGACACTGACTCACTGACCATGATGACCTCAGACGGGACTCTCGCTTTCTGACTATTTCAGAGGAAGCGTGATTACTCCATTTCTGCGAATGAGGAAAGTGAGCTTCAGAGACGTTACGTAATTACCCTGAAATCCTGTGACTTCTCACAGAAGTGCTGAGGTCAGGAGCTGGGCCCTGAATCGCTCCCCAGCCCACATCCTCCTGTGCTGACGTCACCCCACACTGCCTGTCTGTCTGCCAGGACCGGGGCCGCCCATGGCTCAGGCCGGGCAGCTGGCCAGGCCCTGCCTCTGGACAGACAGGCAGTGGGGCGATCACCTGTGCCCTTGGCCCCCCTGCGTGTGGCTCTCAGCCCTGTCGCCGCGGCCCGGAGCCCACTTTCCTCTTTCAGGTCCTCTGCAACACTCCTTCTCCAGCATCAAACATCTGGGCTCAGAAAAGAGACGTGCTGAACTCATTCACACTGAAGTGCAAATGTGTCCATTCCTGCCAATTCCAGGAGCCGTGTGCATGCTGGGAGGGGCTGCAGCCGTCCACCGGCCACCACTGGGCTTGTCGGGGGGCCCAGGGACCCCTCCCTGAGGAGCTGTACAGCTCTGACTGCATCATGGGCTCGTCTTAGGTAATTAAAACTCCTTCTTAAAATATTATGTAAAAGGTAATACAGGCACATTTCCTGTTCACCGAACCCAGCATTTCCTGGAAGCGGAAGGTGGCAGCGATTCCCTGAGGAGTGATCAGAGGGCCTGGCTCTCCATTCGTCCCCTAGTCCCCGAGTCGTATGCAAACAACGCCGCTGAGCACCCACTGACACTTCACCAGCAAGCGACTCAGGTCACAGACACTTGATGACTGACAGGAAGTTCTGGGCCGGCAACCCCTGCTCGGGACGCAGAGCGTGGCAGGAAAATGAGACAAAAACAAGCGCCTGCTGTACAGGGACGCAGTTCAGGGACGGACACGTGCACAGTGAGGGTCGTTACGTAGCTCTGTGGATTGGGCTCGTTTAAAAATCACACCTTTAGCTGTATTTAAAATTTGATATCTTCAGTTGTTCCACAGATTTCAATAAGCACAGTTATGTATAAAGTTCACTGTATAAATTTATATACTGAAATACGTCATAGCCAAAATATAGTACGTTTATTCTTATTTTTTAAAAGAAAGCAACTTCAAAAATTTGATTTGTGGCTGGTCGTTTCCGACCGTGAACCTTTGTAAACACCCACTCTCACTCCTACTGAGCTGTCAGCCTGAGTTTTGATCTATATCCGCCGGCCTAGCCATTACTCACGTATCCACTCTGGATGTTAATAAAAGGAGTAACATTTGTTAAAAATGACAGATGAAACTGGTTACCTATTATTCATCGACAAATCATGCCTAAGGCATCATTCCTGTTTTTGTTTTTTTTTTGGTTTTTTTTTGTAAATGCATCACACATCACGTTTCCTCACAGGAAACAAAATGCGTACAACGTTTCCTGGCAGCACCTGGACTGCAATTCATTTTCCAAGCCCTCGGATTCCAGATCAATTTGCTTTAACTGGCTACGTGGCCCCTGATGTGAAATCTGACTGAAAAGTGGCTGCCGCGCTGTGCCGGCCTGGTCG
>NW_017731888.1:737162-740399 GCF_001890085.2 Hipposideros armiger
GCTCAGAGCTGGCGTCCCAAGCCAACTCCTAACCAATGCGCCACTCGGCCGGCCCCGAAACATCATTTTAGATTCGATCGTCTCTGGGACCGCCAGTCACCTGGGTCGCTGGAAAAAGTTCTGCTGTGCACCGGCCGCCACGGCATCAGTCTGTTGTCCCCGGAGTTCTTGGTGCTGCCACAGGTACGGGGCCTGAGGAGGTTTCCAAATTGAACAGTTCCAGAGTCATTCGTGGAATGTTAGTAAGTGGCTACGTTCCTGGAGACCGTGTTCCCTGAGTCCTGCTCGGCTAACCACGCGTGCTGACCGTGGGCTTTCCCCTCAGTCTCACAGCTTGTCTTACGCGCCCCCTCTTTCATCTGTGCCTGGCTAACGGCCAGACTTCACGAAGGAGCAGGCTTGAACAGCGACGCTTCTGTTATGCGGCCTTCCTGGGTTACCAGACAAAAGAACAGCTGCTCTGACCCAGTCAGCAGGAGACACGCACTGACTGTATTAAGTGTGGTCTCCGGGAGGGACAGTGGCAGGAGTGATGGGTGGCCGTGGGCTCGTGGAGGGCAGCAGGTGTTTAAAGTCGCAGTTCTAATATTCTGGCCTTATGAAAATCGTATGGAGGTCATAGATGACAAAATAAGGTGTATTTACACACAAAACTTTTTACACGAGTTGAGCAGGTTCTCATGACTGCCCATCTGTGCCCTGAGTACAAATTCTGTGGCAAAGGAGGGCAGACTGTGCCTGGAAACAGATCACAGAAGGCCCCTGATGCCTCAAGCTGAAAAAGAAATCAACAAGGATGCAAATCGGCTCTTTTGTAAGAGCAATGCAAGAAATGAACCGAGAGCCAAGGTTACAACGAGAGCGCATTTAATGAACAGCATTGAAGGTCACCTGAGCAACAACTCAGAATTGTCAGCAAAAATGCTTTCTTGAAAACTTGGTCCTGAATTATTTAGGCCACAACTGCCTGTTTGGTCAAATTTGCATAATATCCCAAACAGAGTTCAGCTGGAAGNCAATCTGGGCAAACAACAGTTTCCAGGCTCAGAAACACACCCCGTCCTGCAAGAGCCCCTGGAAACTCAGCACCCGCCGTCCCCACGTCCCCACTGACTTCGAGGGCGGATGCCCTCTCTGCCTTCTGCACGGCGGTGAGCCTCCGGGGCCAGGCCACGCATCTCCGGGAAGGAGTCTGAAATTCTGCGAATGTGCACGTGATGTCACACACGCCTAGCTGGGTCTCAGACACTAGGGTCCCTTCCTCACCTGCGGGGCAGACCCCACAGTGGTACTTTCTGGAGCGTGAGTGGGATCACTTCCTGAAAACCTCCTGAGATGCCCCATGGAGTCCAGACTCCCTGGGCCACCCCAGGACCCTCACGCCCACCACGGAGCCCGTCGCCTCCTGCTTCCTGAGAAGGGTCCCAGCCACAGCCACGTCCGCTGACTGGCCCTTCCCCGCTGCCCCCCGGCCTGACTTCTGCTGCTGGCCATGCGGGGGTGCCCGTCCCGCCCGCTGCTCGCAAGTTCACAGGAGGCCATTGGGGGTGTGAGTGGCCTGAAGACGCTGGCCGCGTGCCGGCTGAGAGCCTGCGGAAGCTCCAGGGTTCGTGTGCCCGGCGGCCCCACGTCCTGACACCCTGCAGCCCCGTCTGCTGTCTCCCTCTGACCTCACCTGCACCCCAATGCCCCAGGAGCCGGCTCCCCCAGACCGAGGGCCACCCCTCAGGGACTCTGTTCGCCTCTCGTGCCTCAGTATTCGTGACACAGACGCTCCTGAGGGGTGANCTCGTTTTAGCGCGTCGTGACCAAATCCCCTCCCACGTCACCAGGTGGGCTCAGCAGGTGGCCTGTGCCTTTCTCGGGAAGTCCGCAGGACGTTAAGAAAGGACGGCGGTTTGGCCACGGGAGGAGCTGAGGGCCTCACGCACATTTGTGGTTGAATTCCATTTTGCGGGCTCTCTCCGTCACTGCTTTAAAAAATACATTTTTAGGCATTTCAAATATGTACACATCACGCATCTATACGTGTAATGCGTGAATGGCGTATTTCACAGGGTGCCCGCCTGGCTGGTCGTGTGTCCCTCTCACAATCGCACTGAGCGCAGCGCGAGGCCCAGGGGGGCATGTTCCTGACAGCTTAGAAATCTCCCCACATTAGAGCGATGCAGCTCTAATGAACTGGGTTGCCACGGAGACCGCAGTCGTAGCGCAGTCAGCGTTATTACCTAAAAACAGGCGGTGTGAGTGGGGTTAGAACAGAATTAGGGGGCAAAACCACACACGAGTCCTCACTTTCACAGCTCGCTTGTCCTTGGCGCTTTCGTGGAATGAGCTGGAATGACGAGGCAGCGTGACACTGTGGAATCCGGGGACGCGTGTGCAGCTCGCAAGCCGCCCGCACAGAGGACAGCGGACGGCAGCTCACGCTGAGTGTGCAGAACCGCGCGTGCTGCCTGCGCGTTACGGGGACGCCGCATGATGCCAGAACGCACTCCAAGGACGGCCGAGAGTCTGTGGAGGGCGGTCCTGAGTTTACGGGCAGAAGTGATGGCCTCTGCTCTGTCCTTTGTCACCTCAACACGAGGCCTGGAGGCAGCATCAGTCCGGCCACAGCACGGAGACGTGCGTGAAGCACCTCAAATGCAGACGGGCGGCGAGGACAGTTACGAGGCCGAGATGCCCGTGACAACACAGCGACAGGCGCCATCGCCATCGCACAGGAACACAGTGTTCCTGCCTTCACGCGTCACGGGACGGCTGCTCAGCGCTGGGAGCCGCTCAGTCCCGCTGAAGGGAGCCGGGCACCTGGTGCTTCCTCTCCGTCGGTCTCACAAGCCTGGCCACGTGGCCGCAGCAGCAGCATTTCCCAGCGAGGAGGCCGAGGGCCCGAGAGGCTGAGTGCATCCGGAGGACACACAGGAGGCTGGCTGGTGCCACCGTCTGCCCCCACGGTGACGCCCCCACGGTGACGCCCCCACGGCGCCCACGCTGTGTGACAGGGAGGTTCTGCACCGAGCTTGCTCAGCCAGGCTTTCTTGGGCTGATAATGGAATGAGTTAAAAACCCCATGAGCAAAGAGGCAGAAGCCACGAGAGAAATGATTTTGGGCAGGTGAGCGACAGACGGGCCAGGTGGCCCCCCAGGCAGACTGCCTTCCAAGAGGAAACCCAGCTGTCACGGAGGTCGGTGGACGTTTCCCTGTTTGTGAGGCGGGCCCGTGGGTCAGGGCCCATC
>NW_017731888.1:740927-744581 GCF_001890085.2 Hipposideros armiger
GAAGCTGAAACTGTCTGCAAGGAACCATCTGTTTTGTCGGAATTGGAGCTTTGATTTGGTGCCATGGGCTTGTCCTATTAGTATTCAAAATGGATCTTTAAGCCACTAATTAAGGGTAGAAACCTATGTTTCTGGTGGCAGGCTACAGGCGAGCAGGCTGCAGTGCACGCCCCTCACGGCCTCCCGCGAGCCCGGGCCTCTGTGGGGCCAGAGCGCGCAGAGACCCAAGCCTGGCCTCTCTCCGCCACTGCTTTTACGGTCGCCACCCGGTGACCATTTTGGGTCGTGACTATAACCTCAGATTTAAATCTTTTAAAAATGTAAATAGCAAAAGAATAAAATGGGATAGAAAAGAATACACAAAAAGTCCTAATGTGACGTATTTAATCTGCTCAATACGCTTAGCAGTGTCGCAGCTGCACTGACACAGGAGTCTTCCACCGAGTCGCCGGAGGCTGGGCGGGAACGGAGGCCACGGGGGACGCAGAGCCTATGGGCTCGGAGCGGAACGCAGCGCCGACCCGAGAGCTGACCCGGCCCGGGCACAGCCAGCGTCGGCACACCTGCCCCGCGTGTGTCACCTGCCTTCTCAGCTCCGACCGCAGGACGCTGGGCTCATCGGCTCGCCATAGAAATCCTGCTCAGAAATGGGTCCACTAACGTGCGGGCTGCGAAGTTCAATGACACAGACACCCGTATTTGCCAGCGAGTACGGACAAGTTGTCAGCAATCTGCCTCATTCCTCTTCTTTAATCAATGCGGTTTGTGATTCTTGGGTGGTACTTTTTAAAAATTAAACAGCTTACTTTGCTGCAAAAAGATGATACTTCTGGTAATAATGGGTAAAAACCAGTTTTTACTATGAAATTGGCCATTTGCGAGACAACATTGTAACAAGGGTCCCTCATGTGCCAGCGACAGAGCAGACACGGAGTCGATTTTGAAGTCCTGTGAGCGTCTGGCAGACCCACACCAGTGGCCCAACGAGTGAGGCCGGCCGCGTCCCAGAGTCGCTTCCAAGGGCAGGTGGCCTGGGCAGCGCGGGAGCTCGCCGAGACCGAGGACGACACGGTCCCTACGGTCCGCAGGCTGCCTGCGGCTCAGCCCTTCAGGTGCAGGGCGGCGCCAGCACCGGCTGCTCCCCCAGGACCCGAGGAAGCCCCGCGCTGAAATGCAGGATCTGCAGCCTTCTCAGCAGAGGGGCTTTCTGAGGCCGTAAGCCTGCTTCCAAATGAAATGCAGGCTGGGGGTGGCAAGTTTATCCGTCGAAAATGCTAGAAAAAACCCACACGCCAGCCAGGCACAGGCTCCTCGGAGGGAAGCCGGTGAGTGAACACTGGCAACAGGCAACAAGCTGGCGCTGGGTCCAAGGGGCTGACCGGCAGCAGACCTGGACGGGGCGTGAGTCTCGGCTGAACCTCTCGGTCCATCCTGACCTGCAGCCACACGGGCTAGAAGGTGCGTCACAGACCCCACTGCCCCTCCAGGCGCTGAGGCCTGCGTGGGGCACCGCCGTCCAATAAGAAATGACGTGAGGTGTTGCACTAAGAAGAGAACGCAGCGTGCTTTGCACACTTACTTAGTCACGCCAGCAGCTTAGGCTAGGAGTCTAGGAGTGCTTCCCGGAAGCGGCAGCCACTGCAGCAGGAAACGGGTTTCTGTGCGCCTGGGGCGGGGAGGAGGGTGCAGCAAGCGTCTTTCTTGGGAACGAGCCTGAGCGGCCCAAGTCCAGCACCGACTTCCTCCGTCAGCCCTGCATCCGGCATCGGCAGGACAAGCACAGGCGGCACCTCGGTTCATTCTGTCCACATTCTCGCATCCTGTTCACAGCCCTCTGCCCTAACTCTGGGTCTCGACGGCCGAGGACGGGTTTGGGACCCTGTGGGGACACCTCTGGTTCTTCGTTCGCAGCATCTCTGTCACCTGTGTGGTGGACGTGGCACCTGCTGCTGGCAAGCAGCCGTCTGCAGGCCAGGCCGGACGCCAGGTGGCTCTGTGGCGCTCCCACCCCCAGCACGCCACCTCCAGGCCATTCAATCAGTCCGCCAGGATGCAGAACGAGCTGCCTGCCTCAGACCGGTCTGGGCACACAACGGGGGGTGGGAGGGTCACTGCCGGCGGGGACAGAAGCCCCCGGGTGGTGTGTGCACACTTACACGCTCAGGCTGCAGCTTGTGGCACGACTGACCCTGACTGTCCCCTGGAAGCCTCCTTAAAGCCTCTCCCCAGGCTCATGGGTTTAGCCAGATACCCACTGACGGCCGCCCTTCGCCCAACTGGCCAATGTGAGCAGCCTGGGGCTCCTGCTGGTCCTGGCGGCGGCTTCAGGGAGGCCTGAGCATGTGGCCTCCCGTGCTGCCAGGGCTGGAAGGGGGCTCCGCGGCCCTGTGCCCATGTGCANCATTAACCCCTTACATACAAATCATGTGCGTACAACCATACTTACAGGGGCTGATAAACAAAACCCAAACCCAAACGCACCGGCGCCCTGTCCCCTGGGGAACGGCCGGCACCCCTGGCTCTGTCTGCGCTGCTGAATCAGCCAAGAGCCACTTTTATTGACGGCCGCTTGCCGACAGGGTCTGTGCTGGTTTGGGTTATCATTTCATCAGCACCAGTTTTCCTTTCTCACCTTTCGAATTATTCTGGGCCCCATAATCTAATTTCTTGTCGGCGCTGAGTCTGTGAACCCGTAAGAATCCCTTGTTTAGCCACAAGAAAGTAGATGTCAGGGAAGTAAATCAGCCACTTGGAGGCAGGCTCCCCTGAGCAGATGGCTGTTTATCCTGGCCGTGGACAGGGGACTCGGGGGACAGTGCACACGGGGTCTGACAGCCGCTCAGAAGATGACTGACGTGGCCCATGGTGCACAAGCCAGAATTTCAAGAAAAGAGCACAACCCCTCACCATTATGACTGACTGGAAAGAGTTCACGGGGGTTGGGCCGCGCAGGACGGGAGCTTCCGGAGAAGTGGAGGGACGCGTCTTTAAGAGGCGAGAGCAGGTGTGCGAGGACACGGGCAGGGCTGTGCGCGGTGGCAGCTGGCTTAGGTGGCATTTACCGCGAACACTGCCCCGGAATGATTTTCTGCTGCCTCTGTCTCGTGGGTTTACGTGTCAGTTCGTACCTTCCAGCCTTTACCCACAGACCTGAGCTAGGAGCCTGGGTGGGGTCTCAGGTCTGGCTCCTTTCTGTCCCGTGGGCAGAGGATCTGGGAACCGTTTTCTTCAGTGTGTCCCACCCCACCCCACCTCACACCACATCCCACTCCCTACCTGACCCCACTTTCCACTCCACACCCCACTCCATCCCACCACACCCCGCACCCCACTGCTGGCACCCCATTCAACGAGCCAAATCCCCCTGAAGCACAAGGCGATGTGCGCAGCGCGGGCGCGAGGGAGGTGACAAACTCTCCGTAAGGCAGGAGCTCTATTCTGCACAAACCGCCCAGGAGCGAGCCTGTCTGTGGGTGCACTGGGTCCCCCGACTGTCACCCAAAGCAGGGAGGGCTCAGTGCACCGCTGCACTTAGCGAACCCGGGCTCATAAGCTGGACGGGACACAGGGCTTCACAAGTGGGGTCGGACCCCAAGGCAAATCGCTCTGGTGACAGCGCCACCAAAATCTGCACCAGGGGAGGAGCCGAGAGGA
>NW_017731888.1:746795-747679 GCF_001890085.2 Hipposideros armiger
CTGGTTCTGGAGAGAGGAAACCGAGACTGGGTTTCCCGATTCCAACTCTTTCCAAGTCCTACCCTGCCCCTTTATGTTCCAGAGGCTGCTTTCTGTTCCCTATCAACCCAAAGACCAGTGTGGCCGCCACGTCAGTAAAGCCACACAGGCGACAGATGTGCCTCACCCGTCTCCGCGTGGGGTGCTGTATCTCGCCCCACAGAGCACATCCTCTGATTAAAACAAATAATTCTTCACTCCCAATTCCACCTCAAGTTCTCCAAAGAGACAGTGCCACATAACGAGTTGAGCTCTCACACCCGACAGCTGAGGAGACGGTGCCCTAGCCCAATGTATAAAACACACACCAGGAATTCTCTGCAGAGTCTGTCCTCTACAGAAAGGGTCAAACCTGTCACCGTTATAAGCTGAAAGCGTGACGGACACCATGACGGAATGACTGCCAAGTCCCCACAGTTCTGAGGCGACCATCGTGTCTGCAGCATGTAAATCACAGTCCTGAGACCCAGTGTCCCCGAGATGTCACTTCCCTTCTGGACTTATTTGTTTCATCAGTAAAACTATATTATCTTCATCCTAAAGAGCTGTTGTGAGGACGACGTGAAACAAGGTGAAAAAGTCCTAGCAAATGTCTGGATAAATATTTGTTTAAACAATTTGTTTTAATTAAAAAATTTTAAACTCCATTAATACTTGTTTAAAAGATCAGAATTAAGGGTTCAGTTTCTTCACAGCTCACCAGAGTTAGTTACAAGACCCAGCTAAATATAAACCACTCGGATGTGGGGGTGACAGTAACGGTGTATTTGGGTAAGTGTCCTTAAACATAAAGTAATTTTCAATTGACAGACGCAGTTCTTAAGCCCATGGAACCGCACGTTTCA
>NW_017731888.1:752179-813101 GCF_001890085.2 Hipposideros armiger
GCGCTGGCACTGGAACACGGCAGCCGTCGGCGCCCGACAGAGCTGAGCAAGATCCTTTCTGTGCTGCCTGCCCTGCCCGCTCCAGGACCAAGAGGCTGCCCCCACCTCTGGGTCACAGGAGAGACAGTCATCAACCCCGACTGGGACACACTTAGAGAAAGAGTGACATTAAAAGTACACGCACATTTGGAGACATCTCCTTTACACCCCTGCTGTGGGGCTCAAAAATGCGTAGGCATTTGATTTGAGAAAAACCCGTTTTCCTGACATAAACAGCTAAGCGAACCTGTGCCAGCCCACTAGGAGCCGGCGGAGATGTCCAGCTGTTTCTCACGCCCACGGCGGTGTTTCTGGGTCACTTCCCGACTAGCACCGCAGCTGGCAAGACCTCCCTCCCGCTGTGAATGAGCCACCGTCTCGGCAACCAGGCTGGGAACGGCTGCTCTGAAGGCAGGAAAGCCTTCACACATGCTTCAGAAGAGGAGGCTTCATGATAGGCTGAACCCCCAAATTTTACAGAGGAGGCAAAGCCTCACTCAAACCCCACTTGCCAGAGGTGACGTTCAGGACATGGGCATGCAGGCCATGGCTTCGGGCTCCCCAGGGCAGGAGGCTGCTGACGGGACCTGGGCACATTCTCATGGAAGCACCTTTGTCCACACTCGGACACACACACGCGGACGCTGGTGTGTGTGGAGACCCTGTCCCCTCCAGGCCAGCAGAGGTCAGAGTTGTCTGTTTCTGTGACGTTTCCATGCCGCTGCCATTGCACAGCGAGCGCTTCCGGTCCTGCTTTTGCGACGCCTTTCGCTGCCCAGTGCGAGGTTCCCGGTCCATGTCTCACAGACCATATGTCGTGTCTGCCTTTTGGTCTGTGTACGTGTCTAAATTCCAAGACATGCAAAAACTCCAAAGACAAAAACATCTTAACGCATCTGAATACCCCGTTTCCATGGAGACTAAAATCAAAGTGAACTGTCTAATGAGAGGTTTTTTGTTTTTTTAATAATTCCAGCCTGATGCTTTGCAGTTTGGGGTGTGTTTAAATGCCTGGGGACAGCTTTTACTCCAAACACATTTTGTTAATATGCAATCGCACGTTCTAACGAGGACTGCTGATGATAGCTGATTTTCATGGCCGAGCCTGTCCCTGGCGCTCACAAGCTCTGCTTACACAGTAAGGCAGCGGTTTGGGGCCCTGAGAACGGGGCTCTGCTCTGTAGGCCTGGAGACAGGGTTAACCTAGATTGATGTGGGGTCTAGATACAGATTAAGTTATTGCTGCTTCTTGTAAGAGACCCCAAGAGATATTTTGTAAGATGTCACCAAATTCAGTTTGCCAATGATTGCACTCCAGAATAATCCACTTAATTCGTGGACCTTCCGTTCAGAATACATAACAATTTCAGACACACACACAC
This sequence comes from Hipposideros armiger, assembly GCF_001890085.2. Classification (NCBI taxonomy): domain Eukaryota; kingdom Metazoa; phylum Chordata; class Mammalia; order Chiroptera; family Hipposideridae; genus Hipposideros; species Hipposideros armiger. The sequence continues at coordinate 753,601 of NW_017731888.1, forward strand.
ACACACACACACACACACACACACACACTCAATGCGGCTGTCATGTTATGGAGGAATTACATTGGCCCTGACAGTAACCCAGTTAGGGAGTAAATCTCATTACAGACATCTGTAGGAGACACAGCAGGGCCGTTCACGCTCAGACGGCTGAGATGGAGACAGGCCATCTCACACACGCCTGGCACTCACAGCTGTCCCGTCCTGCTGACCTGGTGCCACTTTGTCACACGCCTAGCCCACAATGAACGCACACCCTCAGGTCCCTGAGGTTAGCAAGGCACTCCCCATCTGTCCCCCGGAAGGTCCCCCTTCAAACACCGGAGACCCAGCTCTAGGTCCTCTCCTGCACGGACACTTGCCCTGTCACCGTGTCCTTCCGTGCATGCTACACGCGGCTCACGCCACGTGCGACGCTGTGCTGTGTTGCTCCTTCTACGGTGTGGATTTCTTGCGGCTCATTCACCTTTGCAGCCATGCCCAGAGCAGCTCTGGACCTCTGGGGCTCGGGGCACGCATGGACGCCTGCGTCCATTGCCGATACATGCAGCCACCCCCGGCACCCACGGCAGTACCCAAACCAGAAGGGGCCCCCGCCTCAGAGCCTGACTCAGCAGGCTGGGTGGGCCCATGACTCTGCGACGTTCACAGGTGACACCAGGCTTGCTGGTCCGAGGGCCACACTCAGAGACACTGACCTGACCCGTGTGTGAGCCGCGGCTGCTCCCTCAGCACCTGCGGGGAGCACCTGTGCTGACACACCCCTGCCTGCCCTCCCACCCTCCGCTTCCCTCCACAATCACACGCTGTCCCCGCCTCCTGCCTCAGCCCTTCGGAGCGGGGCCTGGGGATGTGCAGCCTGGTCCCCACGCGTGTGAGCGACTGCGACCACGGTTTGATCCCTAGCTCGTGTCTGGTGGCACCTAGAGGACACCCCGCTTGTCCTCACTCTCCTCATTTGGGGCTGATGAATCCAGCACACACTTCCGTGTCACCATCTTGTCCTGTTTCTGATAAAGCCCTCTGTGTGGCGGACGCCACCTGCCAGGCGGAGGACAAGCAGCCCCCAGCCTCTCCATGACCTGCCCATGGCGATCGCTCCACCACGAGACGACGCAGGGCTTCTTGACAAGGAGGCTCGGGGATGTCCTGGCAAGCGAGCCTGTGTTACAATCTGCCCAGGGACAAGTTCCACAAATGGGACTGTTCTGGTGACCTTAACTGGAATGACAGGAGCAGGACAGAAGAGAGGCGTGAGAGTTGATCAGCAATGGCTTCAAGGTTGCTCGCTTCTTGGGTGTCTGAACTGAACACATTCCCGAGCCCAGCTGAGCCTCGGTTTCCCTCTCTTGCAGAATGAACGTAAGAACATGTGACCCAGTGGCTTGTAGCGGGATTTAAAAGGTAGACGATAAGGTTTAAGAGGACTCGGCACACAGCTGTACGAAAGCCCCTGGTGTCAACTCAGCGACGCCTCTGACCAAGCTGACGGTGCTTCTGCTCACACACAGACAGCAACAGGCCGACAAGCCAGAGCCCTCTTCCGGAGTCACAACTCAGCTCTGGGCGAGCACCGTCACTGTGGGCGGTGTGACAGTCACCCAACGGCAGGAGCTAGGACGCCTCCTTCATTCTGCTTTCTGTGTCTCAGGGACCCTTGAGGTCACGCAAACACCACATTCCACGGCTGTGTGGCTGAGATGCTGGGGGTGTTGCCGGAGAGGAAGCCGGAGTGGGGACTCCGCCGGCTGTGCTGGGGGATGGAGAGGGGGCAGCGGTCTTCAGGTGCCAGAGCTGAGACGGGCCAGTTACAGCTCGTGGGATCATTTCATGCTCACCAAGCCCGTGAGCTAGGTGATGTATCCCCATGTGACAAGTAAACCGACGGGCAAGCGTGTGACAAGACAAGCCCTGCAGGCCATCCACGGGGCTGCGCTGCTGTCCCGCTGACCCAGAGCAGGCGAACAGGAGCCTGGTGCTCGGCACGTCACCTTGGCAGCGACCTGAGGGGTGCGTGTGGGGCCACGGGCAGGACAAAGCTCGGTGCCAGTTCCCGGTGAGTCGAGGACTCGCCAGGTGCTCCGTGGGTTCTGGCTCAGCTCTGACGCGACGGAGGACAACACACAGGCTCTGCAGTTCATTCCTTTCAACCAGGTTTTAAAGGTGGGGGCGCGGGGCTGGTACCGAGGGAAGGCCAGGGACGCGGGGTGCTGCCGGGAAGCTCTGCGGGGACGATGACAGTGAGTTTGCAGGGCTGGCAGGGCATGGAGCAGAGAGCACCATCTCGGGGCCAGGAGGACTTGAAACTGTGAGCTGGAGGTGGTTCCAGTGGACGAAGGCCCTACAGGAGGTGCCGAGTGAGGCAACAGGACACACAGAGCAGGTGGGGACAGAACAGGAGGCAGAGGGGACAAGGCCCAGTCCACAAGGAGGCAGCCAGGGCGCAAGGCTCTGTAGCAGTGGGTCCAAAGTTTCAGGTTTGAGGAGTTAAGCTCCAGGGCAGAGATGGCAGAGGCAGGTGACTGAAAGTGGGCAGGGGCGCGGACACTGGTGACGGCTCCAAGTGTCCATGAGCTGGACTCAGAACTGGGGGTGACGGAGGTGATGACAGGAGTCTGGCAAGAGGACACGTGCGTGTAGCCCGCCTGTGTCTGAAGACCTGTCACCTCCCCAGGGCTGGGCCAGGGCCAGACGTGGAACAGGTCGTCACAGGGCTGGGAGCGTGCGGGCAGCACACGCGTGTATGTCGAGACTGGCGTGCAGACGGCAGCATGTGAGGGCTGGTGGGCGGAGTCTGGGGGGGTGCAGACGCCGTCCCCGCTTCATGGACGCACAGCTGTCCAGGGGCTGCTCAGGCCATGGTTCCCAAGTTCCCTGTTATTTCCAACGTCGTGTAAACAAACAAACAAACAAAGATGATGTACTTGTTCTTGGGTCCTTCAAATGAGTAATTTCGACTGCTGAAGTCAAGTCCTTATTTGTGTGTGACAGATTAAACACAGGGTCTAATGACACTTAATCTAAGAATGAGAGAACTTCTACGGCTTTGTTTACCTAAATTTGAATAAACAACACTCTAAAAATAATGAGCACTGCGGTGAGTCCCTAACTCACAAAGCCTCCTGTGAGTGAAGCGCTCTTCAACCTCAGAAATGATTCAGTGTTTCAGCTACACTAGAAAAATCCCCGGGGTTCTCTCTTCTATTAATGTACCGTGTGTGCTCGCATGTATGTGTGTGTGTGTGCGCGCGCGCGCGCGCGTGTGTGCGTGTGTGTGTGCGCGTGCGAGGCAGAGGAAGGTGAGGTTCAGAGCAGCTGGAGGTGTGAGCTTGCACTGGAGTGTCCACGGTCGCCTACTTCCCCGGCATGCCGCTTGGCACGGGGTCCTGCACACGGGAGCCGGCGAAGCAGGAAGGGCCTGGGTGGCGCAGAGGCTCAGACCACGGCCTCTGAGTCAGACACGGATTGAAATGAAGGCTCACGCGCTCACTGGCTGTTAACCCTGAACGGTCACCTCTCGGCGCTCCTGTTCCTTGGCGCACACGGTGACGTCCATTCACCTTATCTTGCTGCGTGACTGACAAAGGTTAGTGCAGTAACGCACAGTCAGCGCTGGGTTTCAAGGCCTTCAGTGATGGAGAAAGGTTGTCTGTCACCAACCGACATATTCGCTGACCAAATGCTGAGCAGTGCAGACGTTTACATGCAAAGGTTGACAGAGATGTAGCAAAACATTAAGTAGTGGGCGATGGGTTTAGCTGTTTTTTTTTTCTTTTTTATACTCAACAGGACCTGTGTTACTCATATAATTTTAAACACTGCCGATGAGAAGTATATAGTCTGGAATTCATAATGACTGGAGCTTTCACGTCAAGTTCACAATTTGAAGGCATGACATGTTTTCAAATAGAGAAAGTAATAATACAAATATAAATCAGTGCTCTAACTTGAAAATCGCAAAAATGTTTTACTAAGCAATTTGAAAGGACTGCTTATCACAGAATTTCTTTTAAAATACAAATTATTCTCCGGTACTTTACCAGGTCTAAGTCTTTCTCTCTTCTAAATGTCTGCCTGACGTTTCTCTCTGGCTTTTAAGCACATGAGCAAATGAGGCACAAACTCCCCGATGAGGAGGCCTTTTTCTTTGCCGCTCAGCTGCAGACAGCTGCCCCCACGCCACACACAGCCCCACTGTGTCACTCCTCACCCAGCACACTCGGCACATCTGTTATTTAGGAGGCAGCGGCGAACAATTACAGCGCAGGAGCTGTGTCGGGGGGAAAGGTGAGTCTGGAGGGAACAGGTGCTGCGATGAGATGGACGTGGGGACGCACTCCGGCGGCTGTCAACATGAAGTGACAGTGATGGCAGCCCGACAGTCCCTACCTGTGACAGGTCTCCTGGCGTTTCCACAGCAGATCGGCTCAGAGCGTCCTCCTGATGCTGGGTCCCTCACCCTGAGGCTGGAGCCCGGTTTCTGATATGCATCTGGGCGGCCTGTTTGCACCTGAGGCCGAAAACCCCCGCTTCTCCAGGTGTGGCTCTGGGCCAGCAGCCGGGATGTGCGTGGAGCTCATGCTGACGGGTTCTGGGCACCAAGGAAGTACAAGAAGCTCTGCTCTCAACACAAGGGCTCGTCCGGACCCTCGCACACGATGTGCTCCAGACCATTCCTCCTGAAATGCTGGGCTCCATTCAGCTTGCTCAGTGCCATCATTCAAGCATTCACGGCCACCTGGAGAAGCTGGGATACGTAAGCAAGCTCGATATTTGGGTTCCGCATGAACTCAAAGAAGTTCATTTGACGGTGCATATAAACATCTATGATATGCTCCTAAACGTGAGGAAAATGATCCTTTTTTGAAGCAACTGGTAACTGGTGATGAGAAGTGGATTGTTTACAAAAATGTGGTGCGCAAACGGTCTTGGTCCCGACGTGATGATCCGCCTCAAATGACATTGAAAGCAGACATTCATCAGAGGAAGGTTATGCTCTCAGTGTGGTGGGATTTAAAAGGTGTGTTTTTTGAGCTCCTACCAAGGAACCAAACAATCAAGTCGAATGTGCACTGTCAGAAATTGGACAGTTTGGATGAATCCATCATCCAGAAACGTCCAGAGCTCATTAATTATAAAGGAGTTGTGTTCCATCGCGACAACGCGAGATCACACAAAAGTTTGATCACCTGTCAAAAATGATTGGAGCTTGGATGGGATGTGTTACCACACCCACCATACTCGCCTGACCTTCGCCATCAGACTTCCACTTGTTTCGCTTTCTTCAAAACTCCTTGTGTGGTGTAAAGTTCAATTCAGATGAGGCTGTAAATCAGCACCTTGTTCAGTTTTTCACCAATAAAGACAGGTTCTTCTATGAACGAGGAATTATGAAACTCACTGCAAGATGGCAAAAGGTTATCTAACAAAACGGGCACTATATCACTGATTGATCTTTGTTCTTTACATAAATAAATGACCTTTGAAAAACACAGACAAAACACCTCAAGACTTTTCTGACAACCCAATAAATAACAACGGGAGGACCTGACAACGCTGTAGGTGACGTAAGGACGAGAATGCTGTGTGGTCATCCCACTGACAATGGGCTCGGGTCTCAGTCACACGACTGGCGTTTACGCGGATGCTGAGAAGGACACTGGGGCCGGGGGTGGCGGGAGGGCAGGGGAGCCCGGGGACCTGGCCCCCCCCCCCGCTCCCCCATCTGCGTGGGCAGAGCGGTCGGAGATGTTGGCAAACAGAGAACTGTCAGAAGTACGTCCAGCACGAAGCTTCAGCCAGGCTCTACTTGTTTTCTTACAGAGCTAGATTGAAACTTTAAAAACAAGACAGTTTTTTATTTTTCACTTCCACGTAACCTGACCCTTGAGCATTAGTCACAACACCTGCTTTGGGAAAGATATTCATAAAACATTAAGTGGCAAAAGTAGAAACAAAGAATGGAGTTGGATACTGTAATTAAGTATTAGTGAGGGAGGGCCGGAAATGAAAACACCCAGATGTCAATCATGATTGCCTTTGGGGGGTGGGATTGCGTTTTAGTGTTTTTATGTTCATCTACATTTTCTATAATGATTATGAAGTACTTTTGCAACACGAATAAAAATTCAACTTATCTTTAAGTATACATTACAGCCACCCCCTATTAACCCAGTTCATCTGTAGTTTTAAAATAATATAATTAATGGCTGTCTAGCAAAGGGAAATGCACTAAATAATAAACGAATGATAGTGAAGTTAGTTGAATCACAATTAGAAGAGTAACTTCCACCAACGTATGTGCTTATTTTAAAACTCGTGTCTACGGAACAAGCCTGAAGCGCACCTATATGATGAACACAGCTGCCTGCAGGGCGGGCTGGGGGAGAAGTCACCTGTCCGCTGAGCACCTCCAGCTGCCGCATGGACACCTCCCCATGGAAAACGGGCACATCCGTGAGAGCCCAACTTGGCTCTGTTACAAACTCGGAAAAGAAATTTCAGTTGCAGCAGTGACACCAAAGCTGAGGTGTACTTCACGTGGAGCCTTAAGTTAATACATCTCCAAAATAGCAGACACCTGACAAAACCTGAGGCTTGAAAACATTTGTGCCGTTTAACAAGTGCAGCCAGAGAAAAGGTAGTGATTTTATGCAATCTTATACTACAGTGATAAGTAGTATATCCATAATTAAATCTCTAGATTTATGAAAACGCAGAATGCATTTGAATGAAGAGATTAGCAGTAGATAAATACTGGAGTCAATTATATTAACACATCTCTTCACACAAATGTTACTTCCTCAAAATTGCGTTTCTTTGAGCCTGACTTTCATTCTCAGAACTTCCCTTTCAGCGGCTTTTACAAGTCAGCCTGAAAGTTGCATTTTTCTACATAAGCCCCAACCACTGGGCTAGAAGACCACAGGTTACGTATAACCTGTGCTCTGACACAAAGATCATTTTATAAGATATTTCAGGAGGTACCCCTCCAACCTGGGCAGAAAAGTAGCTCTTTAAAACGTGTAATGAGACGAATGGCATCAAAATCTGTGCTGTCAAAATCTGTGAAAGCGCATGTCGATGAACCCCTCAGTTCTCAGTGGGTAAAGGAGTCACTCGTCGCTGTAACACAGACTCGCCGAGTCCCCGGCCACAGACACTGCTCCTCGGCTGGTACTGGCCCGTCCTGCCCACGGACGTGGGAGCAGACCGAGGCCACGCTGAGGCCACTCCGGCAGCTGTGGGAGCGGCCGGCCCAGCCCGGGAGCAGGGCAGACAGACCCCGGCTGACGAGCGTCACTGCCACGACAGCGTGCTGCTGCTCAGAGTGGCCCCATTTCTTAACTTCTGCCATCTTCTCCCTTCCAGCCGTGAATTATTGTCCCAGCAAATGGCTTGTGTTCGGTGAACCAGCTAACAGGGTTCCCTCAGCCTCTCCTCTCTTCTGGATGGAGATCTCCAGGACCCTGCCCTGGGGCCGGGAGGTGGTCCCTGCAGAGCCAGGGGTGCCCACGTGCCAGCAAGCTGGCTCTCACACATTTATGAAAAGGTGGCTTTCATGTAGTGCTCAGGGCATAACCTACATTCTCGGTGATTTATTTTCTCTGTTTTCCAGTTGGACTCAACATGCCTGAAGATGCAGGATTCAGAAGGATGCTGACATAGGCTGAGCGCAAAACCAGCTCCCAGTGTACATGGCCGCCTGGGCTGCCTCTGCATTTTACGTGTTTGGTGGAAGTTGCACCAGGGTTTCTCCCCTACTTGTCTTTTTCTTGTTTAAATTAGGAGAAGTAAAATCCATCATCCCGCTTCCTAAAACAATGGGGCGTGCACGGCAGTTTTGAGGCTGACAGGCCTGAGCTGGATTGCTTGTCTTAACCTGTGTTCCCCAGATGAGAACGGCTCAGCAGGTTCGACAGGTATTAAATGGGTTAAGATCGAGCACTTGGGACAGTGCCTGCCCAGGGCAGGCGTCCAAATGTCCACACTGCCAGCAGCGTCACGAAGCTGGATGCAAGCTCCCTGCCAACAGTCAACGCATGAAGCCAGGTCGCTCGGAACCAGAAGCGTCCCTGCCGACGTCTCCTGACATGCGTGGGTCTCCAGAGTGCCCATCCCGTGGTCAGTGTGTGCACAGAGACACGCGCCAGGCTGTGCACACACACGCGTGCTCCCCTGAACCGAGTACACAGTCTGCAGTCAGGGACACTGCCGCTATCCGCAGTGTCACTGCCACACTGGTGCCACTCTGCTCACGCCACTGTCCTTGACACCTGCACACATGCAGCTGGGAGTCAGAGACCCCGGGGGGCCCAGCTCAGCAACATGATGACAGGTGACGCGGCAGGCGACTGAAGCCCTCGGAGCCTCAGTTCCCTCAGCAGTGAGGGTGACACTGCAGCAACCTGCCCGGGTTGCTGTGGAGAGTTAAACCCAGAGATGGAAGGCGCCAGGCCCACGTCTGGCCAGGTGCACGTAAGTCCCAGTCAACAGGGACATGGTCTGTCCCTCCCCGGAGCCAATGGTGACATCTCGGTGTGAGCTGCCTCTCGCACACAGGGCAGGGCCCCCGGACGGTCACCCAGGGCCACACGGTGCTCCCGCCTGAGCCGAACTTTGATGAAGTCAGTGTGGCTTGGGCTTGTTTGTTAGATTCTTCGCACCCAGACATGCTCTGCAGGGTAGGTTATTAGCAGTCTACCTGACTAGCACAGATAATTACTGCCCAATTCTCCTTATGTTCTCATCCAAATCTAACCCGAAGCTGCTTGCTCTTTAAAACCAAGAACTGTTTGTACATGGCCAACCGCACTGCAAGGAAATTTCCCTATTTTCACGTTTATATGTAACAATTGTGAAAATGATGTCATTTCTAATAAAGAATACCAATTAGTATTCGGTTATCAGAATCAGACCCCATTCAGACTCCAGCTAGATGCTGCTCAGGAAACACGCGTGACCTCCGGTTCCCATAGCAACAGGCACCGTGGTTGCAGCCCTGCCACAGCGCCTCTCCGCCCCGCTCCTGCACGCGCAAAGTGGTTTTCTGAAGAAGCTCGCGCTGCGGGGAGCAAAGCCCATCCTGGAGACAAACCCCTGGCTAGTCCCGCCTGCTCCCGCCCCCGTGAAAAGTACTCTCATTTCCTCCTTCGCTGCCGTTTCACTAACATGTCCGCAACTTAATTAATTCTTTTTAAAACCAAGAATTACGTAGTCAAAAGCGAGTGGAGGGTCCCCACTTATCCGTGTGCAGTGGGTTCTCTCACACCACAGCTCTTTGGTCTCGATATTGTTCAGTTAGATCAGAATTTCATCCTTTAGAAAAGCTCCCTCGTCAATCAATGAAAATGACCTCCCAGCCGAAGCAGGGGGTTTGGTGAAACAGCCCAGAAAACCCACGGTGACCGGTCTCGCGGGTTTAATTCTCGGCAGTGAAAAGGCCAGCGCTCTTCTCATGCCCACGAAAGGGGCGCAGGGGATTTTGGTCACTTTTTCAAAGTTGCACAGTCATTATGTTCCTGAGCTGGGGTTCAAGTTAATGCCTACCAATTCCCAAATCCGCATGTTTTTAAGTACATGGTCCTGCCCGGCCCCATCCCCAGGCAGAGAGAGAGAAAGACAATGAAACAGTGGTGGCTTTGCCCCTGCGAAGTTCTGGGTGGAACAAAAGAGTGGCCTCTGAGGACAAAGCAAGTATTTTAAAAGTGGAAATACTTCGCCCATAATTTGGCAAATCCTTTGCACAAAGTTAGTATTTTAACTTAGGCCTCTTTCTCCACTATTGGCAAAAATATTCATTCTTAATGTATAAGCTGAGTGCGTCTTTTCTGGAAAAGTTGATGGTGAAGCATTTGCTCCTGTGGCTGGGAGGTGGTGAACGGCCAGTCATTCCCCGGGGTTGGTCCTGTGCTGAGTCCTGTCGGTGGGGAGGGGGGCGGGGGGCACCGCGGGAGCATTCCCTGGGGCCCAGAGGGGTGCAGTCAGCTAGGTCCGGCCCAGGGCCTGCTGAGAGGTCTCGTCAAGAAAGGCGTGGTTCACTGAAGCTACTTCTCATGCTATGGCCAGTGGGGGCTCTGGTCGCTCTTGTTAGAAGGAGGTGTCAATGCCACTTTTAGGGATCATGACACCCTCGCATGTTTCTTATCCCATTTACTCCACAGATAGTCTTAGCCAGTGAGCTCTGGTCTCACTTAGCCAGTGGGCACTGGTGCACCCATTTCACTGCGGACCTGAAGTCGAGGCTCAGGCCCCACATTTAAGTAGCTTGGTTAAGTCCCACAATGTGGGAAGCCTGGGGCTGAACCCTAATACCCTGAGCCTAAGTGATGCCTGTTTGCTGAGTAAGACAACAGGTGTGAAGGACACCGGGTCTCTACACCAGAAATGGCCGAAACAGCCCCCAACAGTCAGGAAGATAAAATGTGGGCAAACCGAAAGTTTTAGAAAGAAAAAGAGAGAATCCTTTGCGCTTGTGCACTAGACACCGACGTGAAGACCGCCCCCAGGGGCCATGACGTGTCCCGAGCGCCCGCTCTCATGGTGAGCCCACCTGACGATGGTCGACACCACTCGTGTTTGTGTCGTGTTTGCCATTTTCAAAGCGTCTCCACTGTAACTCACCAAGCAGGGATTAACAGCCTTGTGACTCACATGAGCAAAGTGTGCCAGCCTCCCTTACAGAACTAGACGGACGGACGGACGGACGGACACTCGGGCAGATGCAAGAGCTGCCTGCGCGAGGCTCCTGCGAATGTAGGTCTCTGGCGTCTCATCTGGTTTGTCCTGTCACCTGTTGGGCAATTCAACGACCCGTCTCCACACTCCCTGAGACCTTCCTAGGGAAACGACATGCGATTTCCTCAGCGTTAGATCGGAGAATGTCCCTGTTTACACAGAGAAGACTGACCCGAGGACAGAAGATCGGGCCCCGCCGACAGTTCCAGTTCATCCTCTGGCAGCACAGCCCCCGACACCTGCTGAGAGGGGCCCGTCCCGGGGGCAGAGTCCTGAGCGGGTGCTGGTTCTGCTCTGTCTGCAGACTGTGTGTGTGTGTTGGGGGATGGGGGGACCCGGAGGGGCTTAGTAACAGCCCGCCTCCTACTCCCTAATAACATCTAATGGCTTGTGGTTTTCAGGGAGGCATTACTCTCGCTGCTTCTGAGTCCCCGGGGATGGAGAGAGCATTTGTGACACTAGATGACACACGCAAGGTGGAGAGAGTGACAACAAATACACAGACGCGAGTGACTGACAGAATCCGATCGCTCCCAGCACGGCCTGCTTGGCTCACTATCAGCCTGAGTCCCCAGCGGGGCGGCCGGGCCGCCGCCCCCGTTTCTTACCTCCCAGCACCGTTCTCGGTGCCTAACAGGAAGCCGAGCGTGGCTTGCTGCACGTACGTCTGCGACACAGAAACTGCCCACGTCAGCTGCTCTGCTGCTTCTGCTGCAGTGTTGCCGTATTGACCCAGGACCCAGGGACCCAGGGGCGCGCGTGGAGTTGGCTCAGACACCCAGCTTCGAGGCGACTGAACGTGCTCCGCAGGCCTAAGGCCACGAGGAGCCATGTGCCCTGGCATCCTACTTCCAAACTCTCAATTGTGCCCAACACAGCAGGCGTGGAGAAGGACAGCTTGGTGTGATTCTAATGTGAGCATTTCAAGTGTGGTTTTGCTATTAACAGAAAATGGCCCTGACTTCCTAGAGACAAAAATAAAAAGACAGCTTCATAACTTTTATACCTAACGCTCTTTATTGCTGGTCGCACCTTCCCCTAACCCTCCCCACAGTTAATAATTTCAGTGGCAATTTCTAAAGCACGTGACCCATGAATCTTTATGGGACAATTAAAAACAAACGTTTAGACAACACTGCGGTTTTCTAGATTGGACTCAATGTCTTGCCTCTCACTCCTAGCTGACGTGCCAGCAGCCCTGCCCCCCTTTTAAGGCGCGTGGCCTTTCGTGAACGGTGAAGCAGGGTCTCAGGCTGAATCTGACGGCTGCTTTTGTAGAGAAAGCAAAGCAAATCGATGACGAGTTTTTAAATGCTATGACCTTGATCTTGGCAATTGGCTCTCACACATCGCCTATGCCCGTAGAATTAGAAGAAAACAGCAGAAAGAGGCGCCTGTTCCCGCGATGAGTGCGTGGTGGAAACTGCACCAGGTGACGACCGCCACGGAGACCTGCCAGCACAGGGCACCTGGTACCAGCCAGAGTCTCGGGGTGTCACGACGCATCCCAACAGTCCACAGAGGAGGCACGTCACCGATGAAAACGTCAACGCGAGGGGAGAGGTTACGTGGGCTGCCCAATGTCCCCAAGAAAGAAAGTGGGAACTCAAAACACCCAGGCCACCAGACGGGAGTTCACACCCACAGTTCTCAGCCCCATGTCGCCCACACCTGCCGGTGGGCGGTGTGATCACACAGGGGTCACCCAACTGCTCTGCACGTCAGGTAAAGGACGGCCACTGGCTCTGCCATCAGAGTGAGGGCCTGGGGCTCAACGGCTCTCAGCAGCGGGAAGCAGTGGCCTGTCCCGTTTCTGCCTTTCTGATTCTACGTAACTGTCCGTCCACACGCAGGGTCTGCCCGGTTCCCGCAGTGGTGGGTCACCCCACCCGGCAGACAGCGATGGACAAATACATAAAACTCTTACTCGCTAATTGTTAAACAGTTAAATGTAGTGCTGTTCAGCCCTCAAAAAAATCCAAAACATTTGAATTGGGGCTTTTAAACACAATGATTCTAATTATGTGTCAGACTGACACAAGGCATATCTTCATGAACGGCCCACACAGGAGATGTTTCAGCTCAGCGATTTCCACTCGTGTAGCAAGTGCTTTTGTTCCCAACTCTGTAGGGTGAATGTTAATGCCAGTGACAGCGGTGGCTCCAGTCCACGGGTCACATCTGCCTTCGTGCGCAAACGTTCCCTTTGCTTCTCACGGAGCAGATGGGCCACGGCCCAGGCCGAAGGCGGCAGGCGGCCCGTGGAGCCAGAACTAGAAACGGGCGGCCCAGTCACCACTTCTCAGGCTGGGATCTAAGAAGCTGCCCTTCCGTTCCTGGTTGGATGTGCGCCAGGTGTCTTTTAAAGACTAATAAGTAGCGTTTTAACAACCAGTAAGTCTTCCTTCCTCTCCTCCGCCTTCGCCTCCCGAACCCCTTCTCCAGTTTAAAGCTATTCCCAGTGGAAACAAGCCGTGCTAGAGAAAAAACGCTTCGGGTGATCAGCTCTGACTTTCCTTCCCCAAAGTACAGGAGGCGGGTCATAACCGTCTCCATTGTGACCCGGAGCCAGCACGTCCTGCGACCTGCAGTCCAGGCCTCATTCTCAATGCTGACCCCCGAGGCCTGAAGGGAGGGGGTCCGGGTCCGTGGGCGCTGCAGCCATGAAGCGTGTGGACCCCGGGTTCTGGGCGCGTGCGCCTCGGGGCCCCTCCCTCCAGGCCGCCGGCCGGGTCAGAGGCGCCGCCGCTCGTGGGCAAAAGCGTCGGTGTGGCCTCCTTACGTGGGGAAAGCACACGCAGACCTGCACACACCGCGAGGGTCCCCTAGCGAAGTAACATTATGTTTCAGTGGATGCTTACTCTCTTCTCGTCTTGAGCAAGGACGGTTTCTAATGCTCACTTAAACCCCAACTGAAAGCAGCCCGGGGACGCCCAGGTCGCCGAGGACACACAGGGCTTAACTCCTGTGCAGAGAACCGCATCTCTGCGTGTCCTGAGAGCTGCAGATGAGCCCTCAAACTGTCCTCGAAGGAAGGTTCTACTCCAACAGTTAATTTACCACGTGGCGACGTAACTGTTCTCATGCAAAACGGGCTGTAGTTCCGCGTGGGCAGTTTCTCCACGTCCTAGTCCCGCTCCGCACAGCGCTGCTGCCTGGTGGCACCTGAAAATGACCGCCAAGGCCCGGCCTGGGGCACAGGCACACGGGCCGCGGCGGCCGTCAGCCAGGACCGGGCCGGGTCTACTCGTCTCGGCGCGGAGCTCGCTGGGCGTGGAGCCGGGTCGCCGCATTCCCGGCCAGAGCCGCTCAGCGGCCCTTGCGGCGGGGGGAGCTTCCAGAAGGCCCTGACGCGGGCGCGGCGCCTGTTCAGCGACGGGTCGACGTGAGGCGGGCAGGCGCTTCCCGCCCCGCAGGGCCCGCGCTGGGCCCGCAGAAGAGAGACTCACAGGCAAGCCGGGGACTCGGCCGCAGCAGCGGGGGCTCAGGCAGAGGCCGGCACAGGCCCGGAGGAAGTGACGTCAACGCCAGGCTCACAGGCCCGAGCTGCCTACCCGCCAAAGCCCAGCGGCGGCGCGAGGCGGGCTTTCGGGAGGAAACACCCCCGTGCAGACGACCAATCAGCTCGCAGAGCCCCGTGCAGACGACCAATCAGATCGCAGAGCCCCTTCTCTGCACATCTGCGCATCTGCGGAGCGTTTTCCTCTCGCGCTTTAGTCATAACACTGCTCCAGCTTAAACCCGCCTCTGGGTCCGCGTTTCCGTCTGGCGGCGGCGGCGGGACCACGATCCCGGAATCACGTCGGATCCCGGCGCGGACAGGCAGGGAACCCGGGTGCCTGCGGGGCTGTCCGCGAGGCGTCGCGTCTGTGTCCCAACACCCCGGGCCGCGCCACGCGCCATGCGCAGGCGGTCGCCCGTGTCCCCTGCAGGACGACCACGGGGCTCTGCCCACGGGGATCCACGCGCCAGACAGTCAGAGGCTCGTCTCCCGTCCGCGGCCGCGGGCCCCACGGAGCTGACCCCACGCCCACGCCGGCTCCGCGGTCCTGCCCCGCGCCGCGCTCGCTCGAACCTGACGCGCCCGTGAACCTGAACAACTTCGGGGGCAGCGGAGCGCCCTTAGGAAGGTCGGCCCACAGAGCCCGCCCACGGGCCCCCACGCGCCCACAGCGGTGGCAGCGAGCCCGGCCCTCCTGACACATTCTGGGGGGGCAGGCAGAAGCCCGCAGGACCTGGGGGGGGTCCCCGGAAGTGCCACAAGTGCCACAGTCCCAGGAAAGAAGCCACTGAGCTCTCCTGTCAGAAGGCGGGCGTCGCTGGGGGGACAGGGACGAGTGCTGTGGGGACACAGGGCTCGTTTGTCCCGCATCGCCCCCTCCTGGGACGTGGGGCCGGACACTGGGGGACATGGACGTGCGCTCTGAGGGGAGGCCGCCCTGGCGGGCCCCACGCACGCCCACTCTGCGCCTGAACTTTGCGCCCCTCCTGCGAACGGAGGGTGAGAACCCACAGGCCGGCAGCCAGCTCTGCCTGCGGATGCATTCCGTCTGGCTCGCACAGTGTTTTGTTTTTTTTTTAAAGAAATGACTTGCCAACATTTAAAAATGAGATTTCAGACAGAAACCAGATTTTTGGCTTCTCTTCAAAGCGCAGAGGATCTGGCAGAGCTGCGCCTGTGTCACGGCGGGCGGCGGCGGGGCTGCTCGGTGGTGTCAAGCGCTCCCGGGGCTGCCACCCCGCCTTCGTCCTGGGCGCCCGCCAGGCCCCTGCGGCACTCCAGGCTGCCGCCCCTAAATGCAAGAAGGCAGCACGACAGAAAACGATTTGAAAAAATGAGGAGGAGAGGAGAAAAAGCAACGGAGACTTGTCGTGTACTTTGAAATCTGACACTCTATTACCTAAGAGAAATTCAGAAAGTCATGAGATCATGTTTCTTAACCCAAAAGAATGTAATTAAAAGAAGTCAGTGGTGTGGCTCAAAGCTGAGGTGTTAGCATCCTGACTTAAAACAACAAATGAGACGAAACAGATTTGGATCATTTCGGTGTTCAGCAGCACCGTTAAGAAGTATTTCCCCAGAAAGCGACGACAGCGCTCGTGTCAGGGGAGCACCCGCCACAGCAGCATGAGGTCCACGATGGCTGTTCTCAGTGTGGGGAGCATGGCTTCCGGGCTCAGACAGTGAACAGCGGAGAAGAGGAAACAGGTCTGCTGAGCTGCTCCTGTGTGCGGACACGGTGCCGGGCGCCTCACGCCCCTTCTCACAGAATTCCATGAAGTCAGCATAAATAAACTTAAGTATAAGTAAACTTCAAGAACCATGGGGGAAGAAAGGAAATAAAAGAGTGCTTCAACTAAAAAAACAAAAAAAGAAGAAGAAATGCATGCTTGGAAACGTCACAGATAATCTGTTAAAAGCAAAAGTCAAAGAATCCTGAGAGCAGCAGCTTGCTCCCTACGTGCCTGGAATCTCCAATAGAATTAACACCTGACTTGTCTTCAGCAGCCATGGAGGCCAGAGGCAGGCAGGTGGCAGAGTGCTGAAAGGAAGAACTGGCAGCTGTGGATTCTATACCCAGCAAAACTACCATGCAAAGATGAAGGAAAACTCAGACGTCCCCAGAAGACTGAGTCACTAGAGCGATGCCGGACAGACATACCGAGGGCATCCTGCAGTCTGCAACGACAGGACACGAAAGGGTGACTCAGAACCACAGGAAGACCTGAAAATGCTAGCAAATACAGCTACATAAATGCAAAAGGCCACAGAAATACATAGAAAAGAATTCCAAGAAGTCTGCACTACCGTCTGCTTCTGCCACGTAAGAAAACCACCTCACAGAGGTGCTGTGACCTGCATGAGGTCACACAGTGTCGGTGGCAAGGTCTGGGCGCAAACCCAGGTCACTGCCCTAAACTCCAAGCGCCAACCCATACTGTCACTGACGGTGGCTGGAGTGGAGCCGCTAAGGTCTGCACAGATCCCTGCCCGGGGAACACTCTGGCTTGGTCACTGGCAGCTGCTGTCTGCAGCCTCCATAGAAGGTCAAATGCAGGTTGGTTGTGGGTGGGTTTTAACCACTGCAGTCCCACTGCACCTCCCTGCAGGTCTCTGATTCTCCCCGAACCCCAGCCCTGGGAAGCTGCCCCATCCTCTCCCCCGGGCACCTCTCCACACTCCTAACAGGACAGGAGTACAATCGGATTTCCCTGAGAGGGACAGTGTGGTTACCTACCCCAGACTCACGAGTCAGGGAAGAGCGCCCGAGGGAACACACGCGCTTTGCATTTAAGGATTTTGTGAAAGGAGGTGAATTCTGGGAGGATGTGCTATGTTGCAGTCGGGATGTTTTACAGACTGAGTCGCCAGCTAATTCAGTTCCTACTCAATGTCTTGCGCTCACGTATCGATTAACCCGAGAGACCTAATCATCAGACGCAGGCGGCCTCCAGGCCGATCCCTGGTGCTGCTCCAACTTGGCACTGAATCAGAACATCAAACCAAGTAACTAATTCATTTAACACCATTTACCTAAAACCACGATGACCAAACAAGCCGGGGAGGTGCTCGTACATCTCACAGCACCAGACGGCCACCTAGAGACGTGCCTTAAATTAATCCTGAAAATGACAACACAAGAAAAAAATCAGGAAAGATAAAAGTAATTTCTAGAGGCAACGCATAAACTTCCTTTGGGTTTCATGTTTATCAATTGTTAACAATGAAATTTAAACATAATCTGAAGCAGAAACTGTGAGTTAGGGTCGTGTCGATGCTGCACGGGCCTGGCCGGGACAATCTGATCCACGAAGCGCTGCCTGGAGAGCGAGGCCCCTGCCGTCCTTGGAGTCGCCTGTCCAGGACGGCCACTGGGGAAGCCAGCACGCTGCACGTGTGCGGCCCCCAGGACAGCAGCAGCACGTCGTCTTAGCTTTCCTGCTCCATTAACAGGGTTCACCTGGGCTCTGGCCCCACACACGTGTAGCCACACGTGCTTCAAGGGGAGGGTCACAGTGAGCGTCCCTCCTGTTCTCAGGGTGACATTTAATTTGGTGGCCTTCTGTTATGATTGCCACCTTCCTTTCAGGCCACGCTCCTGGGATGTCAGACCAGCAGCTCTGCTGGGAGCTGAGTGTCCAGCAAACTGGTCCCCGCGATCAGGGGGGTGGGGGGGACAGAAGGAGAGGGGCTGGTGAGGGGTGCGGACAGCCAGTCTCCATTCAGCCCTCACAACCCTCCTGACAAGCCAGGGACAAGGGCTCGCCAAAGAGGGTGCGGTTTGGGGTGAGCGTGTGGGGGATGGGGAAGGGCTATGTGGGGTTGTGGGGCAGGACCAAGGGACGTCACAGGCGCTGTTCTGGGAGCAGCAGTGATGGCCACAGCACAGCCTGCCAGGAGCTGACGCCCCTGCAGTCCCATCTCCCATCACAGGAAGACGCCGAGGCCGCGCATCTCCTGTGCTCAACAGTCACACACAGGTCACCGCCACCTTGCACACGGACCGGCTTCAATAGGAGTGTTTTCCCTTCATGCAAGCTTTAAGGTGATATGTGTTTCACTCACTGGGGACTAACAGAACACCCATAAATACAGTGCATTCCTACTAATTTGCCTGGAGATACAAGCAAATGTGTTTGTCTTGAATATTAAACAAACACACACAGAACATTCAACTTAACTGGCCCACGGAATTTATGGTACAGCAACACAAAACCCTGACGTAACTCAAAGCGTATCACGAGTGTCCACTTCCCTTCAGGGCCTGCCGTGTGCGGCGTGCCGTGTCACGTGCTGCCTGGGCCTGGGCGTGGGCAGCAGGCCGGCAGCTGTTTCTTTCACATCCGCGTACACACCTCAACCATGTGAATATGAAACCTGACGCTGACCGTCCTGCACTTACAGGGCTGCATCTGGGAGTCTCAGGAGGGAACAGTCCCTGTGGGAGTGGTGGCACCCTCCAGTCGTGTGCCTAGGGCTGCTCTCCAGGACCACACAGCGAACGCTCCTCCCAGTCCGGCCTCACTGTACAGCCCAGGAGGAGCAGCTGGGCAGCGTCCCTTTCAGATTTCACAGTGTCGCAAAGCAAGGCCACACGCCTCTGTGGTCACCTTCCAGTGCAATTCAGGGCACATCCAAAAGCCCAGGGGAGGCGGCCCCCCATCGGGCAGCACGCGTGGGACCAGGACTGGGAGGCCAGCCCGTGGCACCGAGGTCCGGGCCGGCGCACGTGAGAGTCCAGCAGAGCACTCCGGCACCTGCAGAAAGAAGTGCTCCTGCAGGCCACTGTGCGTGCAGGGTGTGAGGGCTCAAGCCTGGCCACCTGCAGAGCGAGGACGCCAGGAATGGCACCGAGCTGGACGCCGGTCCCAGAGGCAGACGCACACTGGCCTGGGGTCCAGACTGTCCATTCCCTCCTGCCTTGCTGAGTCCCCCGACCTCGCCACACTGGCCCTCCCTCCTACAGGGCGCCAGGAGCTGCAATGACAATGAGTGCGCTGTAAACGTGCTCCTTTCATCTTACAACCACCCTGAGGTGGGTATCACAAGCGTCATCATACTGGCCCAAAAGAGAAGCTCAGAACAGTTAGAGGATTTGCGCGTGAAGCAGCTGGTTTCAAGCCAGTGCCCTGACCGCCGTGCTGCTGCTCTGTGGCATGGAAATCGTCCCTTCCATTTCTACCTCCCAGGCCTCCTGTGCACGTCAGTGAGTCAGTACCAGGAGACCACAGAATTATACAAATGCAAAGTATTATGCTTTATCTACAATTCTATTGCTTAGGGAAATCATGCATTTTTAACTCACGTATGTTGAAGTTTATGACCTGCACATTTTCTTAAAGTAATCAAGATGGCCTGTCACGTTAAAATGTATAAAACAGGAGAGTTCATGCAAAAAAAAAAAAAAAAAGGAAGTAATATCAGAAACTATGTTCAAGGAAAGGAGATACTTTTATCTGGAACCTGGGGTGAATTAGTTTTCATAATTTTGAATTTTGAAACACTTTTTACAATCTCTAGGTGTCAGCAGCCAGGACAAAATGGGAGCCCCATACATCACAGTTTCCAACAGTGGATGAGAGACGCTAACACGTTCACTTGGAAAAAACAGAACAAGCTGGCAGTCTCCTCCGCCAGGAGCTGGACCGCAAGCTCAAGCCAAGGACAGGCGGCACCTTCACAGCTCGTTTTCTGTGAGATGCACCCAACCACTGACTTCCCCTGGACTTAACTCCATATCAGAATGTTTTAAAGCTCAGTTACTCATTTCAAGGGCTGCTTGGCTAATGGCTCCACAGTAACAAGCTCTGCGAAGGGCCAGATGACACGTGCCTCTCACTGTGCCTCTGGATGACCAATTGTCCCGTATCACAACTGGAAGCAGCCAGAAGTGACTACCTGAGGGCGACGCTGACCGTCCGTGGCTGCGTCTCTCCCCGTGCAGCCAGCCTTCACCCTGGGGCGTCTCCCACTCGCAGGCACACGGGGCTGACAGAGGCATGAGAGGCCACTGTGTGGCTTACAGGTAGCAGGAAGTTCTCGCTCACAGTCTAGAGATGAGGGGCTGGCGGGCGCATGTGCAGTGACGGCTGGCTTTCTGGCTCATGGGTGACCTCTTGCTGTGTCCTCATGTGGCAGAAGGGGTGAGGGGCTCTCTGGGGTCTCCTTACAGGGCACTAATCCCATCCCAGGGCCCCACCCTCATGCCCGATCACCGCCCAGAGGCCCCCCCCTCCTGACACCATCACACAGGGAGGTTTCCATGTGTGAATTTTGAGGGATGCGAACATCTGATCGACAGCACTGTGGCACTTTGCAAAGTAATGAGGTCACGTAAAATAAGCAAGCAGCCTCGACCAGAGAGCGGGTATCGCCTGAATTAGGTCCCTCGCTCTCCCTCCAGCAGCTGTCACCACAGGCACCTGTCACGACGCTCCTGTCACCACCAAGTCCTCTTGCCGCCGAGAGCTCCCAGCATCTGTCCTTGTAAACCACTCACACAGAACAGACGTGCACAATCCTCCGACTTCTGTCGACATGACACGCCTGCACATGGTCAGGGGGCAGCCCAGGATGCGTCGGCAGGTCCAGGGGCTCAGGCCCTGCTGCAAAGCGAGGACTGACCTTGAGGGCTCCTGCCAGACGACCTCTGAGCCCCGGCCAATCCTGCCTCCCTCAGCGTCTCTGCCTGGACCCTGGGCCCCGTGCTCTCACTTGGCCTCGGGCGGCTGAGCCTGGCAGGACCTTGGTGGAGCCCATGTGACGAGGCCCCATTAAACCTGTGCACAGCTGGGGGTGTCCTGCAGCAGGCTCCGTGCATCCCCACCCACAGCAGCTGGAGGATCCCGGGGTCCGCGTCCCAGCAGCTCGTGCCTGGAGGCTCTTGTACTCTGCTCACACCCATTCTTTTGCTGTGATAAACCGTAACCAGGGCTGTAACAGTTCTTCCAGTGTAGTGAGTCACTGGGCCTGAGTGTGGTCTTGGGGACACACCAGATGAATAATAAATTATCGCCTACTAAGAACTGGTTCATGTGTATGTCTCAGTCCAAGGAATTGTGAGAAAAAAAGCAGAAAATGAGCGTGGCAAGAACGGCTGTCCCAGTAACTCATGAGATCTCTGGCACCCCAGCCTATGTGTGAGCGTCAACCAAACCCAACATTCGGAGAAAAAGGAGCGATGGTGTTACCGCTGCAGTCTCATGGCTAAGGAGACACGGGGGCAGCAGCTTAGGCTAAATGTAAAGGGAGGAGAAAGAACAGGGATGATATTTTAAAGCGTGGCGTGAACTCAGTCGATGGGGAAGGAACGCCAAGCAGAGCAGATGACACATCTGGCGTTCCGACAAATATGCCATGTGTTACAAGCTTGTGAACCGAGGTTCTGTTTAGTCTCTTTCAATCACTGTTGAGATGAGGGTGCAGAGCTGGAGACGAGGAACCTCAGAAAATCCCACGTTCCTAAGTGAAGGAGCTCATGCAGGAATTCCAGCCCAGCTGTAAATCCGTGTCTTTGCATCTGAACTCGTCAGGAATTCACAGGCCTGTCTGAAGAAGGGCCTTCCCTGCCCTCCCGCCACCGCCACGTTAAAGCTGGGCCACAAGCACACTCTGCGACATGCGGCCGCCGGCTCCCCGAGTGGATGACGGGCGGATGTGAGCTTCTGCAGGGTGGGTCTTCTCACCTGTCAGTCTCGGCTCCCCCTACGTCCATGGTCCCACAGACAGCGCTGCCCCAAGCCAGCATTCCCATGCCTGTCCCCCCAACGTGCTTTCTTTGTCAGAACTTCCAAATCTGTAACTGTTACAGCTAACTGTTTGTTTTTTATTGTTGTTCATCTCTTCCTAAAACGTAAGTTCCATGAGGCCATGAGCCCCACATGACCTGTCACCACTGCACGCTTGGCCAGACGCCCCTCCCGCACATGCATGAGTTTCTCCTCAGAGCCCAGTGACCAGCGACTATGCTCCATTTACCCACCTGTGAAGTGCAGGTGTTTGCACATCTCTCCTCATCCTCCCCGAGGACCCAAGACCTGTGTTAGTCTCTCCTTTCCCCTGCTGAGGGCTCTGTGGCTTGGGACCCTGGACCATGCTGTGCTCAATTCATAGGAGTTGGTGGAAAGGTAACATGGTTTTCAGAAAGTATCTGGTGGGCAAGTGGGCGCCTAACCACAAAAAGGAGGGTTTAAAAGTCTCTCACAACAGGCTGAGGTGACAAGAAAGAGTGATGGTTTCACTGACATGATCGTTACTAATAACTAGATTATTACTAGTTCATCCATAAAATACACATTTAAACTGAAAACTTCCCTTGTGGTTTCTCCTACTAACTGCATCAAAACTAAAGCCCAAGCTGCCTATCAAGCCCTTTCTATAGGAGATTTAATTGGGCAGGAAGCAATTAACAAAGTCGTGCATTTTTAGCCCTTAATTTATAACACATCACAGCATATATGTTTACAACAATAAATATATGTAACAATAAAGGAAATACTAAGAATATACAAAGCATATAAACAATGATATGCACTGTGTACCGTTAAGTCTCTAGTCCAGGAATTGCAAACTGTGACATCCTGTGGGCCAAATCTGGCCACTGTTTTTCTGATAAAGTTTCACAGTAACACATCATTCATTCACGTGTCACCTATGGCTATTCTTACAGGAAGGAGCAGAGCTGAGAGGCTTCGCAACGCCACGTGGCTGTCATGTAACCACTGGCCTCTGCAGGACGTTGCTGACCTGAGCTGCCACAGCTGCAGAGTGGCTCAACCTCTACTCACGCTGTGCAGCTGTTTCACCCCCAAATCCGGAGGCCCCCCATGACATCGCAAATGAAGTCCTGTATTTGTGGTGCCCAGCCGGTCACTGCGCTGGAGGGAAGGCCACGCCCAGATGGGAACCTGCCTGGATTTACCTGGAGCCAGCCGCGCACGACTGCGGGGCCCGGGCCGCCTCACCTGCAGACGCGAATCCTGCATGCGCCTACTGGCGCCCACTCCCGCGCGAATGGCCTGGAGTCGCAGATGCCCGTGCTCTGCAGCTGGTGACATCTGCATGTGCCAGGACCATCAAGCACGACACCCACAGCCTGGTTAGTAAAAGCCCCTGATTAGCACCCCATGTTCACATGCCCGAGCGGGTGAGATGGGTCCTCAAGGGCCACCAGGCCTCATCTGGTCCAGCCTGGGCTCACAGAGGGCCTGTGAGGCCGTGTTTGCCTGTGAGACCTCCGGGAACAAGCACACGGCACCAACGCTGCTCCTGGGTCAGCAAGGTCCCCGCCCTTCCCTCTTGGACTTTTCTGAGACACCGACCCTGCACCAGATACGAAGCTGCTGACCCCAGTCTCCTGGCAAACGTCCTGCATGTGTCTCGCGGGGCAGTGATGTATGAGAAATGCTCGGTGACCACTGGGCTGCACCGGGTGTCTGCATCAGCGCCATTTTACAGCGTTACATGTGCTGTACAAAGAACACATGCCAACAGACTCCAACACGGCCTGACCGGAAGGTGCAGCTGAGCGCAACGCACTCCATTTTGTTTAACAAAGAGAACATTTGAAAGCGTTTCTGTCTGCACCCCGATGTTCGTGTCTGAACACTGGCGGTCTGAGCGTGCTTCCCACCTGCACCATAAACGGGACATGGCCCAGCGCCGCTTCCTGTAAACACCTCTGTCCCCGAGTCATGGGATCCCCGACGTTTAGCTCTGTACCCGGGAGGAACCAGTAACAGGAAGATGGCTCTGAGCTCAGGCCCACTGTGCTCAAACCTTCTCCATCCGTCCCTCACTGGCACGTCACTTAGCGTGTCACAGCCTCGGGGTTCTCCCCTAGTAAATGAAGGGAGCGAAACTGTGTACCCACTAAGAGCACGCTAACGAGGGGAGGCATGTGGAACTGCTACAGTTTCTACATCAGGAAAATGGACAAAACCACACTTGCTGCGTTGGTCTGAAGATGACATGCCCTCGTGAAGCTGGCTCCTGGCAGGAGCTCAGGAAACAGCGCCGATTCTAGAACCAACTCATTACCCCAGAGAGAGCCCGCGCGTCCCCCGCGTCTCCTTCCCTCTGAATCTCCGTGTTCCTGGGGGCCCGTGCCAGCTCAGTTCCCCCATGTCCACAGTGGGGGTGGTGCCTTCCCGTCCGGACAGTGCACTGTTCCCTCCCAATGGTTCTGGCCTGCTCCCTGCTCTGTGCTGGCCTGCCGGCCCCTCTCCCTTGCGAATGGCCCCGATGGCGGTCCCGGGGCGTGTCCATGTCCTCTGATGGCACATGTCTTCTCGCCACCGGAGAGGCAAGGTCAGGAGCTCAAAGAAAGGAGGACGTGGGCGGTGTGCAAGGGCTGGAAGGTGTGACAGCAGCTGGACGGGTCCACAGCAAACTGCTTAGATGGTGCACGGCTGTCACCTGGACACAGCCTTGTCCATGCCCTGAGTGGCCTGAACGTGAGGCCGGTCAGCAAGGCGTGTGCCTCTGTCCAGTCACTTTCAGCTGCAGGCGGAGACTCACGTGTTCACAGCGGGATTCTGTGCAAAGGCAGCGAGGGCACACGGGCCGACTTGTTATAACCACGGGGCTTGTGCCACATAAGAGGTGACCCGGGCACAAAGAGGACGAGGGGTGGTGACACCTGAGGGTCACTGGTTGGTGATTTCAGTGGGTGGGGACTGGCCAGGATTGGAGTGTGAAGGGGAATTGCCAGCTGAGGGTCCTGAGACTCAGGTGATGGGGGCTGTGCAGTTATGGTGATGTGAGGGCTGGACGCTGGCCTTGGAACAGAGCAGCTGAGATGTGAACCAGTGTGATGGTGTTGGAGGCGGGTCCTGTGGGGGTGATGAGGCCATGCTGGCGGGGCCCCCAGGATGGGATCAGTGACTTGGTAGAGGACCCCGCAGAGCTCCCTGCCTGCCCTCCCCATGAGGCACAGGGAGGGGACCTGTCTGTGACCATGATGCAGACCCTCACCAGACCCTGCATCTGTAAGAGCTTTGGTCTTGGACTTCCAGCCTCCAGGACCTTGAGGATGAATGCGTGTGGCCGGGCGTCCTCCAGCCCACGGTCCTGCCAGCGCAGCTCTAAAGGACCAAGACACCAGTGTCGGGACATTTAAAAATTTTCTCCGAGTCAGTGGACAGCTCCCACCTGGCTACCTTGTAGGCTGACCACACACCTTACTCAGCAATTAAATGATGAAATGTGTCTGCCATGGAACCGCTGTCATCTATCATCCATGGCGGGAGGTGTGTGCCCACGCAGAGGGGTGTGTGACGTGACACACAGGCCCCTGCCCTGCCTGCCTCAGACAGACACGGTCGCCAAGTTTGTGTCGTCTGTCAGTGCTTTTCTCTTGGGCCTTGAGAACAGTTGTTGGGTTGTCGGGAAAGTCGTGACGCATTTTTGCAACGAAAAACATAGAAAAAGTACGTCATGACTTTTCTGACAACCCAATAGTTCTGTCATGTACTTGCATTTTCCTCTACCGCATTTCTTTACTCCCTGAAAGATTTAAATTTACCAATAAGGTCAAGTTCAACTTCTCTGGACCAATTTCCACTAGAAGCCAGTGATGAGTAAATGCACCAGGTGGTTACTCACCTAACTGATAAGGGACAGAGTGAGTTGGGCATGAATGGAGATTTCACGTCAGGTGCAGCATGTCACCACGTCAGGTGCGGTGCGTCACCACGTCACATCAGAGCCTTTCTGTGGGCTCTGGGCAATGTTTCCACTGTCCTGGTAAGAAGAGAACACACACGTGTGTGTGGGCACAGAAACATGAACACGTGTGTGTGCCTGTGCTGAGACACAAATTGCATCATTTCACTGATTCTGCATTTGAGTTTCTCTTTTTTTAAACTAGCATCGCACTGTATAAAGACGAATGTCAGATTCATGCTAATAACTTGAACTTTTAAGTTTCCTTTCTTTCAGATGACAGTGAAGAGCACACAAACAATCCACCTGACTGTGTGTGGGGGTGTCCATGCCCTACCTCACTGGGCTGTCGAGACTTTTTCTTTTCAGTATAATAATTCCTACTTTCTCCTCACCGGCACTTTAGGAAGACAGACAGAAAGAGGGAGCACCTGCCCGTATGTCCTGTATATATTGGTCTCTATGATGACAGGATTGATACAAGGCCAGCCGGGATGCAGCTGAAGGAAGCAGGAACTAATCGGGGGAAAGGAATGTTTGATGGGATGATACTTTTAGTTGCCCATATTATAAAATTTGAAAAAAAACAAAACAAAACCTGTACAGAGAATGGACATACTGTTGTGTCTTTCTTGGATAATGTCACATGTGGTGTAGCATGTTGATGCATTACGATCATTCCAGAAGAATGTGGTTATTGCATATGCTAAGCCAGCAGAATGAGTGTTCTGGGAGAATGACAGGCCATGCTGCAGACATAAAATCACATTGAGTTTTAAAGGGCAGCGGTACCAGCAATGCAAACCTCTCATAGTTTTGTGAAGTCAGAGCTAAGTTTACAGTCCATACAGACAAGATGGGATTGGATGTGGATGTGCTCTTGGGGACCAGCAGTCTGTCACTCAGCTGAAACTCGTTGTGATTGAATTACAGACAGCGATCTGTTGTTACTGGGCCCAGGCAGTGGCTTGTCCTGACTTAGAAAAGGTCAGATGATGTTCAAAAGCAGCAGAGCACCGAGAACACAGCAGGGAGAGACGAGCGCTGCCCTTCATGACACCCCCACGTGACGCAGCCGAGGACCCAGCCAGACGTCGCTTCTCTCCCCTCTCGGATATGACAGACGCACACTTCACCGGGCTAACAAAATCAAATTCACCCAATGGAAGGACACAGCAAGCTCTTTACTCTGTTGACGGGACCCACGTGCTAGTTCTACAAAGTAACAACTGGGCTTTTCGGAAAGGGGCAGAACGTAAATAATAAGCAAATAATTAAGAATCTGATCTGCGAGGGGCCGTCTGCCACAGGCAGGTCTGATGAGGGAATGAAATACCCAGGGTTTAATACAAAGCTGTCCCCAGTGTCACATGATCACGTGAGTGGAGGTGGTTCACTGAGGAGTTGGAGGCTGTCCCAGGATGTGGCACCACAGACAGTCCCCTCCTGCAGGCCCCGGTCTGCGCCTCAGTGATGGAGACAGCCTCACTTTCTGCGTGGGAGGCGCTGTGACCAGCCTGGCTGCCATCCCCAGAGGGCGAGCTGTGTGGCACGGTGTCACAGAGCCTGAAAGGCTTTAGTCTAATGCAACCAAGTTACTAGGCACATCGTGTTGGGCACAGAAGGGACAGCGGTGAATTCCTTAAAAAAGAACCCTACCGTGAAGGGCTTCACAGTGTAGAAAGTGAGGCAGCCACATAAAATACTAAATACTAATCATCATATGCTGTGATACATGAAACAACACAGGAATCTACAAGCAGCTGATTGTTAAGAGGTGGTGAACGCACTTCCCGGGAGAGAGCCCTGCCCAGCAGGGAGACGTGCTCTGTTCCTGGTGAGAACGGGGGTTCCCAGGGTGGGAAACGGGGGTCATGAAGAAACAGCATGTGCCAAGTCTCAGCGGCTGGAGCCACTGAGCGCTCAGCCGGGACGTCTGTGTCACCACATGTCTGGGTTCGCCTCAGCTGTGTTCATAAGGGGCGAGTGTTTTAAGTCTGGGCTTTTAAGTGAAAGTATGTTTCATAAAATGTGAAACGTTCTAAACTGTTAAACTGTGTACATCTGAAATATAATGAAGGCTACCGAGCTGATTGATGATTAAACGCTCACCTAATATCGTCAGGTGCTCCTCCTTGGTTCGCTGTTATGCTGGGTGTCATCACAGCAACACCCGCCGGGCATTAAGGCAGGAGTGTGCGCACATCCTATACAATTAGAATATGGCTCAGGGTGACGACGGCTTCATCCCATGAGATAAAATTCAAATGCTTGTATGTATTGGGTCAGTTTGCTTAGTTACTTGGAAGCTAAAGAATGAGTCTATGACAACCGAGTCGGCAAATCCAAAATAAATGAACGCGTTTACCCAGAGCCCAAATCATCACTGAACACAAGTACGCATTTCCCCCCAGAACTCCAAACTCAATCTCTAAATACAAGATTTTTATAGACAAGGAAAGCGAGTCCCAGCGAGGCTCCATAGGTTTGCACGTGGTCTCGAACGCGCCGAAAGGGCCTGCAAGTTCTCAGTACAAGAGGCGACTGCGCAGGGCCGCGATCCCGACGCAAAAGCAACGACCTGAGGCCTCCGCGGCGCTGGGGAAACTTCACAGGACTTGGACGCCACGCGGAAGCCTCCTGCCCGTGGGGTCGACCTGCCACTGCGGGCACACAGGCTGCGGGAGCCCAGCTCCGCGCCAGAAAGCCTCAAACAGTCGGCGTGCTGCACCTGCGCGCGGGGGCGTGGCTTCCCCCTGGTGGGCGTGGCTTCCGGACTGATGGGCATGGCTCCCGAGGGGGGCTGAAGGGCGTGGCTTCCCCTGAGCAAGGGGGGACTGATGGGCGTGGCTTCCCGAGCGGCGCTGAAGCACAAGGCTGTTTGTCCGAAGCAGAGAAAGGAGGGAACATCTTCAGGACCAGCGGGATGAATCTGCATGGCCCGGAGTCAGACTGCGCGTGAGGACGAGCGGCTGAGCCCCGGGAGGTGGCCAGGACCCTACAGTGACCGTGATGACAGGAACGAGGCCGGCAGTCGTGCACTCGGGTAAAAGTGTCCAGTCATCTCAGTCTTTGGATGTCACCTCGTCACCCTCCAGACCTCACATAATACCCCGGGCCCCACCGTCCTCCTGCCTGCTGGTCTGGTGTGGCCCCGGTGACGGCGTCCTGCCCGCCGACGCTCCCGAGCCCGCACCCCAGCTGGCCAGGGCTCCACTGACTACGGACCCGGCAGTTAACCTGCACCTCCGCGGGACCTCCACTCGCCTGAGCGCGCTCAGGGCGAAGCAGTGATGTCCGTGCAAGCCTGTGCCCCCTCCAGCTCCCCTGTTCCATCAGTGGCCACCCCCAAGCCGTTCCTGAACTATGCAAGGCACTCAGGTCAAACCTGCGGGTCATCTGCGATTCTTCTTTCTCACCTCACAATAAATCCAGCACGAAGTCTCGCAGGCTCACCTTCGAAATGCTCCAGGGCCCCACTCTGGGTTCCTCACCTCCACGCTGACTCTTGTCCTGATGTGCAGTCATCTTCAGGCTTGTCCCCTGCTGCATTTTTGGAGCCCTCCGGTCACTCCAGGCAGCAGTCACCACGTGCAGTGGCTTGACTCAGAGGGAGGGCTCCGTCCAGGTGCTCCACGGACCCTGGGTGCCACCCTTCCCTGCCCGACATCCCGGGCTGTGGTCCCCACGGTCACGCCACTCCAGCAACGCACACCTTGCGCTTGTTTCCTTCCCGATCCAGCCTCCTCTCTGGTCCCTGTCACCTGATACTTCACTGTTTGGAACATTCTTCCAAGCTCCTGAGTTGCGTCTTCCCATCCTTCCACGTCTGCGCAAAGGCAACTCCTCAGGAGGTCTCAGGTCCTTTCTACGGTAGAGTAGTGTCCCTTCTCCAGGCAATCCATTCTCTCATCTTGTCACAACCGCCACTGCTTGTTGGTAAGTTCCTGCCTTCCCCAGCAAATGTGAGCTCCGTGAGTCAGTGGCAGAGATGGTGGTGATGACGGGGCAGATGAGCTCTCAGCTCGGCAGCTCCCGCCCAGGGCACAGGACGCAGGGTCAGGGGTCAAGGCCACACACTCCCCAGTCACTGTGCAGAGGAGGGAGCCAGGGAGTGAGCCTGAGCCTGCCCCTCCAGTGCCCGCACCACCGCACCTGCCTCCGGCCCCCAGCCCTGAGGTCTCACTGAAAAACCAACACAAAGGAGATGCTACACTGATCTGTCTGCATGGGAGAGAAATCCACGCTCAGGTCTGACTCCATCCTAAAACCCACGGGCGCCCACTGGGCCCTCCTCAGCAGTAAAAGGACACCATTAGCTTTGCATTTCAGGCCGACAGCTCCAATGCGTGCGTTAGAAAGACATCCAGGTCACTCAAGTCTGGACATACTCATGCACTGAGGGAGTAACATTTACATTGTTAACCTAACAACAAGCTGTTTCACAAGGGAGAAAACCAGAGTTAGATACACATGTGTTGACTTTTCGGCACTCAGTTCTGTCTGCCAGTGGGGAGCAATTACTCAAACCACGGACCACACTCGCCTGACGGAACATCTCCAGTGTGGGAACACAGCATCTAAACAAAACAAAGTTTGCACAACGGGTCTTGCAAAGCTGAACCGGCAATTAAACTCACCAACAGAGAGAGCTTCACCATAATCCTTTGTTATTTTTATTAACTACTTTGAAATAGCTTCCTAATTATGTCATGAATATTGTTACCAACCCGGCATTTGATGATGGAAGGGTGAGGGTGTTGTGGTTCCATGATCAGCATTTAATCAACGTGAATGCATTTTTCTGCAACGCTGACTAAGAAAATGACATCCTATGTAAAGGATTAAAACTAGAAACTCTGAGGCTTTTTTAGTATGTAGACGTGTATATCACTTAATCATGATTTATGGATTCTGAGAGAAATCACCTTTACGTAACAGCGGCCAGCATTCACCAGGTGATGGAACTGATTGACAGCGACACCTTCAGACAGCTCTCCGGGCTGCCTTCCTGGACAGGTGGTTCAGCTGCTCGTCTGTCTGGTTCATTCATTCACTCATTCATTAACTCACGCAAAAGTAAAGCTAAGTGCCTGGCTTTAGTTAAGTTGAATAAAATGATTAGGAAAATCTTGTCCTTGTTCACAGACCAGAAAAATCTATCCGTTAAAACAATGAAATTGATTACAGTTTAAGAAGCTTAAAGTAGTTGTAAAAAAATGATTTTTTAAAGTACTTGTGTTGTTTTGCTAGAAGTCGCCATAACAAAATAGCACACACTGGGGGGCGTTTTGAACAAGAGAAATTTACTCTCGCCGAGTTTTGGAGCCCAGCTGCCGGGGCTTCCAGTCAGTCTTGGCAAAGATGATAAAAACCGTCAAACTACATTGACTGTCAAGTTGAGCCACCTGGTTTCCATCTATAAAGTAACGAGTTCATGTGCCAGGTGACAGTCCTTAGGTCACAGCTGCAGGGCATGTTTGGTGATAGGAGAGGCCGCTTCTGCATCAGTGAGGAGTCAGAGGCCTCATGGGGGGCTTAAACTTCAAAGTCAGACATGGCCTTCTACAAAACTGAAGGCGCTAAAGGCGGCCATTGTGCTGAAGGCATCTGCTGAGGACAAAGACACAAAGCTTGCTATGTGTTTAATGGACCAGATGTGTCCAGTGGGTAACCGTGTTGGAGAAACAAAACACCTGAGTGTCACTGACCACAAACCAAGAAAGTGATGCAGAAGTGACAACCACATCCTCTCTGACACCTGTACTCCAAATAAACTTTTCTTCAGGGGGTTGCTTTAGTTTTGAGAAACCAAAGACTGAAATGGGACTGTTTGAGGGTTACAGAGAGGACGGACGGAGACAAGAAGGGAGGGACGTGAGCCCAGGCGTCTCCAGATCGCTGTGGAAGAGGCTGCGGGCTGTGAAGGTTCTGTGAGGGTGGCTGACGCTAGTGGGGGAATCACCCATTATTTCTCGACTTACTTCAGGAGGTTTTACTTTTCTCAAAATGCTCCCCTAACTGTGGTGCCATGGGGTCATTTTCTGAAAACCCTGTAGTGAAAGTATTAGAAAAATAGCACAATGGAGCAATATTCTAGAAGTCATGGTAATAATTCAGAAAAAGTAACAGCTGCTCAGCCACCAAGTGAAGGTTGCCTTCCTGGCGATGCCTTGCATCTTACTTGGCACGGTGTGTGGGAGACAGAAAAGGAAACACAGTCTTTTTCTTAAAAACGTTTGGAATTTGCCTGGAAAGGTCTAGGGGAAACTGCAGGAAGCTGATGAGAGGTTCAGCCCCCTGTATCCATCACGGGGAACACATGGAGCTTTGACAGGAATTGAGGGAAGACAGGGTGACTCCACCCACCGCTCGGCAGCGGAGCAGGGCTGTGGCCTGGGCTCGGCCCCAAGCAGCAGACCCCGGAAGGCAGCACGCGCCTTCCTGCTGAGCATGTGCTGTGCCCCAGAGCTGTGCCCAGGGCTTTCAGTGATTCCAGTCTCCCTCAGTACACAGCCCGCCTGGGAAGTTCAAGACTGAACCTCAAGACTGACTTTAGAAAAGTGAAGCTATGACAGGAGAGTAACTGAGCCGAGTTCTCCCCAGACAGGCTAAACATGGTCTTTTTTGGTGAGGACTTACCAGAGTACCTTATCCAACAACAGACATATCTACAGTGTAACGATTAAAGCTATACTGTGTGACCCTTAGTGCTACAAAATACAGTATGTTTTTAAGGTAAAAAGTACCATGACAAAGTCAGTGCAACTGGCTGACAAGTGAGCTTGGCCTTCCCTTCCGAGGGAGAACACAGCCTCTTATTGTCTAAGGGTCATTTACCAAAAATACTTTTGCATAGTAACAAAATTACAATGGATAACTGAAAAGCTTGTGTTGCTATAAATTCTAAACCAAATAAATATGCACATTTCTTATAAGACAGTTTCATGGGCTATTTAAAATTTTAAGTCCCTAAACAAATAGTTAAGTTTTATCATCTTTGAAGGAAAGTCAGTTTTTGGCAGTTTCCGAGGTGAGTGGAGCTTTGGTGTTTGAAGTTCCTGATGAGCCCCTGGGAAGACATAATTAATGAGGCTGATTTTTGGCTCCCACTGACCCAAAGCCCTGCCTCCCTCTGTGCTCCCAGCACACATGCTATTCAGACGTTTTTCTTTTGATACGTGTTTTCTAACTTGAACCCTTTCTTATCCTCTGATTGCAGAGCTTTTGCCTTTGACACAACTGGCCTGTTGGGTCCAAACCACCGCTCTGCGGGACAGACGCCGCCGGAACTGTCACCAAGGATGTTGGCATCACCCCTGTGTGTGACCCAATTGCTGCATCAACATCATGCTTACTGGAAGAGGAAAAGCCCTTCTGGGGGCAGGGAGGGGGGAATCTGTCCTCACTGCGGTTAGCTTTTTGAAGGAAGATTTTATCAAAACTTCGGAATTTATAATTCTGCACAATCGCGGCCCACTGCAGTGGGCCAAAGGGTGACCACATTCACGGAGCCCCAAAGAACCCACGTAGTGAGGAAGATCAATTTTTTTATTCTAATGACGATTTCTTAATTGACCAGTTAAACCAGTGCAGGGAGTGCCTGCCGGTGGTGAGAAGAGCCCTTCCGGCCATTACCACAAGGGCTGCACTCCTCCTCCTAGGAGCTTTTGCTACCGGCGAGGTCCCTTCTCCGACTGTTCTCTGTCCACAGAAGCACACGCCTGTGGACGTGCCCGAGGGCCACACGCCAGCGCTGTCACCGCCCTGTCTCCAGGGCCCACCAATCAGGGTGCACAGGCACGCTAGCTGAGGCATCCTGTCGCACTCCGTGCAGCAGGAGACACGTGTGGTTCTGAATCTCGCTTGCTTGTGCGTCTTTTTAGGGAATGAATTCCAATTCAATTAGTTAAGTCAAAAGGCGTGTGCATTTTATTTTTTGTGAGTATTTTTTATTGTGTAAAATATCGGGTTGTCGGAAAAGTCACCGCACATTTTTTTGCAACGAAAAACAGAGAAAAAAATATGTGATGACTTTTCCAACAACCCAATATATATTAAAAAATTGCCATTTTAACCATTTTGAGTGCACTGTTCAGTGGCATTAAATCTATTTGCAATGATGTACAACCAGCATCACTATTTCCAAAACATTTTCATCACTGCCAATGGACACTCAGTAACCACTCAGTAGTAATAACTTCCCCTCACCCCCTCCCCCAAGCCCCGAGTACCTTTTCATCTACTTTTTATCCCTGTTTGTTTTCTTAGTGTGACTTTTAAGAGCTCTTTGTACATTTTGGTTACCAGTCCCTTACTGGATATGTGTTTTGCAAAGATTTTTTCAGGGCTGTTGTTTCGTTCTCTTAACAGTGTCTTTTGCAGAGCATTTTTAATTTTAATAAAGTCCAATTAATCAAATTTTTCCTTCACAGACTGTCCCTTAGTGTTGTATCTAAAAGTCATCGCAACACCCAAGGTACCTAGATTTTGTCCCATGTTAACTTCTGGAAGATTGTAGATATACATGTAAAATGCAAAACTACAATTTACTTTGGGTTCATTTTCGTAAAGGGTGTAAGGTCTGTTTCTAGGTTTTTAGTTCACAGGGTGGCTGTCCCCTGGTGAGTGTTCCCTGTGAGCCTGAGGAGGATGTGTGTCTCGCTGCTGTTGGAAGAAGCAGCCTAGACGTGTCCAGTCTCTCCAGCTGGTTGATGGCGGTCAGTTCAGCTCTGCTCACTGAGCTCTGCCTGGATCCGCCCACGTCTGACAGCTGGGTGTTCCAGTTCCCACCTGTAGCCGTGGCTTCATCTGCTTCTTGTGCTTCCCTCAGCTTCTGCCCCAGGTGTTTTCACTCTGTGGCCAGGTGCACGCTCACTAGGAAGTATGGTGTCTTCTTGCCATTAGGTAAAGCTGCATCACAGCTGGAAGTCTCAGCTGTGGGTTTCCATAGGCGCTCCAAACTGTGTGAAGGAAGTTCCGCTTCTAGTCTTAATTCTCTCAGGGATTTTATCAGGAAAGCTTTTAAGATTTTGTCAAATGCCATTTCGGAATCAAATGACACGTTCCAGTGTTTTTTTTTCTTTCCTTCTTTTAATGTGGTATTGGTTGATTGCTCTTCTTATGTTGAACCACTTTTGCAGTTCTTGTTTGTTTTCAGAGTTTTTTCCCCCCAGTTTTGTTGAGATATAATTGACTTGTATCCCTTGAATAAATCCCACTTGGTCACATGTCCAATCATTTTAAGAAGCTGTAGCATTTGGTTTGGTAGTATTTTGGTACGGTTTTTGCATCTATATGCACAAGGGGCCTTGGTCTACAATTTTCCTTTGTGATGTCTTTATCTGGCTTTGGTATCAAGGTAATTTTGGCCTCAAGGATTGTGTTAGGAAATGTTCCCTTCTATTTTTTTTTCTTTTTTTGGAAGAGTTAGAAAAGATTCAGTGTTAATTCTTCTTTATATGTTTGTAGAATTTACCAGTAAAACCATATGGTCCTGCATGTTTCTTTCTTGGGAGGTTTTCTTTCCGCTCATTTGATTTCATAACTCATTACAGGTCTTTTAAGATTTTTCATTTCTTTTTCAGTCAGTTTAGGTAATTTGCATTTTTGTAAGAATTTGTCCCATTTCATTTGGGTTGTCTAATCTGTTGGTGTCCAGTTGTTCACAGTATTCGCTTATCATCCCTTTTATTTCGGTCTGTGGGAAATTCTCCACCTTCATTTCTGACCTTAGCTATTTATGTCTTTTCTCTTTTTTCCTTGTCAAACTAACTAAAAGTCTAAAAAATTTTGTCTTTTCAAAGAATCTGGTTTAGTTGATACTCTGTATTGTTTTGTATTCTCTATTTTATTATTTCCTTCCTTCTGCTAGTTTTGGTTTTCTCTAGTTTCTCAAGGTGTGAAGTTAGGTTATTGGGTTGAGATCTTCCTGTTCGGTAATGTAGGCTTTTGCCACCATTAGGTTCCCACCGAGCACAGCCTTTGTGTTGCCCCCACGTTTGGTCAGCTGTATTTCACTTGCCTCTAAGTGTTTCCTAGTCCCCTTGTGATTTCTTCTTTGATCAGGGGTTTGAACACTGTCTTGTTTAACTTCCACATACTTACACATTTTCTAGTTTTCTTCCCGTTACTGCTTTCTACTTTTATTCCACTGTTATCTAAAGGATACTTTGTATAATTCCAATCTTTTTCAATGTATTCAGACTTGTTCTGCAGCCTGACATATGATCTATCGTGGGGCACGTTCCATGCACACTTGAGAAGAATGCCCGTTTTGCTCTCGTCAGATGGAGTGTCCTAAATATGCCTGTTATATCCAGCTGATTTTCATTATTGTTCAAATCCTCTATTTTTTTATTGACCTTCTATTTAGACATCTTATCCATTATTGAAAGTGTAGTCAAGTCTCCAACTATCATGGTTAGGCTGTCCATTCCTTTCCTCAATTCTGAACATTTTGCTTCACATATGTTAGTATTCTGGTGTTTGGAGCATATATATTTTAAACTGTTATATTTTCTTGGTGAATTGATTCTCTTATCAATATATAAATGTCTTTCGTTCCTCATTTCTTCCATTAATGCCTTTTGTGTTTAGTCAATTTTTTTTGTAGTGAACCATTTTGATTTTCCTTTTATATGGATTTGTATGTATTCTAAGATGTTTTCTTCATTGATATACTTAGAAGTTAGGG
Organism: Hipposideros armiger; assembly: GCF_001890085.2. NCBI lineage: Eukaryota > Metazoa > Chordata > Mammalia > Chiroptera > Hipposideridae > Hipposideros > Hipposideros armiger. The sequence goes on from NW_017731888.1 coordinate 790,197, forward strand.
TTATATTTACCATCCTAAATTTATAGCAATCTAGTTCAAATTGGTATAAAATTAACTTCACAACATACAAAAACTCTGCTCCCATACAGCTCCATTCCTTTTGTTGATGTTTTTTCACAAATTAAATCTTTATACATAGATTTATAATGAGCTCTTATGCATCTGTCTTTTAATTACCATAGAAAATAAAAAGTGGAGTTACAAATCATAAAAATGTTAGCTTTCATATCTGTGTTTTTACATTTACTGAAGATCTTTGTCTTCAGAGAGCTTTGAGTGACTGTCTACCACCCTTTTACTTCAACCTGGACAACTGCCTTTAGCATTTTTTGGTAGAGCAGGTCTAGTGGCACCAAGCTCCCTCATTTTTTTTTGGTTTTTTTGTATGAGAATGTCTTCATTTCTCCTTCATTTGGAAGGACAGGTTTAGTGGATATAGACTTCTTATGTGACTTTCCTTCTAGCACTTTAAACATCATCCCATCCCAAACCGTGGCCACCATGGTTTCTAAGGAGAGACCCTTTGCAGATGATGAGTTGCTTCTCTCTTGCTGTTTTTAAGGTTTTGATTTTTTTGTCTTTCAGTGGTTTGGTTATAATGTGTTGTTTTGTGAGTCTCTTTGTAGTTTATCCTCATGGGGATTCATAAACCTTCTTAGATTTGCAGATTTGTGAAAATACTTTTGGAAGTTTTTGAGTATTATTTCTTCAAATATTCTTTCTGCTCTTTTTCTTACTTCTCTTTCTGGGACTCCCACAATGTGTGTGTCGGTCTGCTTGTTGATGTCGCTCAGGTCTTTTAGGCTCTCTTCACTTTTCTTCATTATTTTGTTGTTGTTCATCAGACTATTATTCAGTTTTCCTGTATTAACGTTTGTGAATTCTTTATTCTGTATGAACAAATCTGCTGTTGAATCTCTGTTGTGAATTTTTCATTTCAGTTATTGTACTTTCCTTCTCTAGAATTTCTATTTTTTTTTATAATTTCTATATATTATATTCTTACTTTGTTTACACATTGTTTTCCCAATTTCCTTTAGTTCTTTAAATATATTTAAGACAAATGTTTTTACAGATCTTTGTCCAGTAAGTCCAATGTCTAGACTTCCTCAGGGCTGATTTCTTTAAATCTACTTTGTTGCTTTGAATGGGTCATACTTTTTGGTGTCTTTTTATGTCTTTTGTTTTTTGTTGAAAACTGGACATTTGAAGATTATAATGTGGTACCTCTGGAGCGCCTTCCCCACGGTTGGCTGTTTTTATTGTTGAGGACTACGTAGCATTTTTAGTTACTTTCTAAATTTTATTTTTGCGAAGACTGTATTGTTTACTTTATATGGTCACCAAAATCTCTGTTCCTAGGCTTCTATCCAGTTTGTGTTTTCACAGTGATTTCCTTGAATGCCAGGAGCTAAAAAAAAAAAATCCCCAAAGGACAAACAAACAACAGCTTCCTCAGTCTTGGCAGATTTTCTCTGTGCTGGGGACACTCCTTCAACACTTAGGCAGGCTTGTAATAAGCCCAGAGATCAGCCTCAAGTGAAAACTGATAAAAGCAAACCAGCACTTTAAGGAAATGGGCCCAGGAGTTGGGAGGTCCTTGGCTGGAGCTGAGTCCTGTTCCTTTCTTCCTGTTAAACGTTATGGCTCCAACTTCCTGCCGGGCGGAGGTACATGAGTGGCCGGCTTGAGAGCTCTTTCGCTCGTACCCAGCCGGTGGGAAGGTGAGTGTCCCCACGCTGCTGTGGTGGCTTTTTTTCCTGTGTGTTCTTTTCCTGAATAATCCTTCCTTCTGATGAACTATCTAAAAGATTGTTTTTGTCCAATTAACAGAACTTAGAGTCTTTTCATGTCTTTTCTGAGCATGCATATTGACCTGGGTATATGTGTGGCTTTCGAAATTCCCTTGTACAGACGAATGCTTTTTTGTGTTTGTTAAGTACACGTGGCATAGAATTTGGTGAGTGGGTGAGGCCAGAGCAAATAAAAATTCCACAAAGTTTTTTCCCCATTTTTAAGCTTCCCTTTTCTTGATGAAGCATTTGCTTGGCTGCTGTTGCTGTAAACTTTGGACTGTTTTCCAATGTTCTGACAAAATTGTTTCTGACTGTTTCTGCTTGTTTTTGATGTTTCTGTGGGTGGACTGGCACTTGAAACTACTTATTCCACCATTCTCTGTCACTCCTGTGCATGTTAAATTTCCCTGCAAAGAAGCTGTGTTGGTCACGGAGGGAGCATCTTAGGCCTTCACCAGTGCGATGCATTAGGAAATGTTTTGATCTTTGCCAACTTGATGAGAAAAGAAATAAAACACTTCATAAAAATATTTCTTTCACCATTAAAAAGGCTGGGCATCTTTTCATGTTTAGAAATCATTATTGTACATTTATATAGTAAACTATGCACCACGCAGCAATCTAGCTAAACGCAGTGAATATACAGAGGCAAATCATGCTACCCAGTTCAGTAAGTGACATAAGACATGGTCCCTTGTGATCCTGACACTAAACAGGAAGTGTACATGCAGGGGCATGAGGGAGTCACGGGAACAGTAGGCACCTCCATGTAGAACAGGAACATTTCACAGAAGTGCTGGCATTGAAGCTGGCATGACCTGGGCATATGGAGATGCAACGAAGGCGGACGCGATTCATGGTGGCCAGCTGTGTGCTGCCCTCCACTGGGGTTAAGAGATGAAATGGTGCCCTCAGACCGCGTGAGCAGAACGCCCCTTATGTCAGACAAGGGCAAGGAAAGGTCTCTGTGTCCTTAGAGACAGCAGGGGCCCCACACTTGGATCTTATGTTCTGTGGCAAACGAAACTTCTCATCTTCGATGGTCAAGGTCAGCTGATGTCTCTGGGTGCGGTGGCTGCAGCGAAGTGTCCTGGCAGTGCGTGCATGTTGCTCCTCTCACGAAGGGCTCGAAGCCAATTAAATGAGGGCTTTAAAACTACAATTATCCTTGGGAAGTAAATAGTAAACCCTGGGTGAAATGATTCACTTTGTAAGGTCCACACAAACATTTTGAGCTAATGACTGTCCCCAGTGAAACAGCCGCTATTAGCTATGTAAACAAACAAACAAACAACCATAAACTAATCTTTGACCACGAGAGGAGGCTAAATTCAGGGGTAATTTGCTCACTTGCTAATTATAATCCAAAAAACTGACATTAGAATTTAAAAATATATGAACAGTCTGAAAACCAATTAATTATGTATTGCTTTGTTAGAATCCGGAAGACTACTGAAGAAAAATAATACGCTTTCTTTAAAGGAATACCAATATTATTAGACACACACACATGAAGTGACATGAGATGACACGGTGTCCCTGCCAGTTATGGTTATATCCTGAACCAGACTATACACGGCATTCTTTCATGCAAACCTTGTGTGGTCGCCCATTTTCTGAAGGGGAAACTGAGGCCTAGGGAGGTTAAGTACCAGAAGAACTTGTCAAGGGCAGAGCCAGAATTTTAACCAGTACTTCCTAAGGCCCATACCACTGTTTTAAACAAAGTTACACAATTAGATAACAGGTTGACATCTCATGAAAACTCTGAGGACTCATTATTATCAGCAAAATATAAAATAAATACACAGTTCAGTGCTCCACGAAACCGTACAAACAGCAGGTCCTGAGTATCGGGGCCCAGCCAGGACCAGGGACCTCACATGTGCATTTCTTATTCCCAAACCTCCCAAAGATAGGCAGATTCTATTGTCATTTTTTTAAAAAAAGGGAACAACCCTCAGAGTTATTAAGTCACTTGCCATGGTCGGAGTGGGCAGTGGCAGAACAAACTTTGAACCCAGCGCCACCTGGCTCCAAAGTGCAGGCAACCCCTCCCTGCTGTGCACCCACAGGGTCGGCTGGTGGGAGCTGGAAGGCCACCTCTGTCCTGGGGCTCACCTCTGGGGGCACCTGCTGTGTCTCCCCGCTGACAGGGAGGAAGCCACTTGGGAACCCCCACCTGACCACTCTCAGTCACAACAGCCGTTCGCAGCTGTCTTACTTCTGCTGGGCGTGGATGTAATTATTACCTTATGATCTGTCTTCTTTGTGTGAATGACATGTGATCCTATCAACTATGAGTTCAGATACGGGCCTTTTCAGCTCACCCTGGCAGTGCCAGAGGCTGTTCGGTGTGTGTGTGAATTGGTGACAATGTGACCCACAGAATACTGATGTGCTTGTACAGCGACCAGAAATGCACATATCCTCTCGTGCTCCCAGCACCTCTCACTTCATTATTTCCCTTGAAGCTCTCCTGCTCCATTATTAAAAGTATTCTTACACTTTGCTTACTTTTAAAGTACAGTCACAGAAACTCACTTTATTGGATTATGAAAAGAAAAATTGCACTTGTCCATTTTCTTGCTCTTCTTTTGAAACAAATGGGTGCAGACTCTCGGTTGTTAATCACCTCTCCTGTGGCTGTTTTCCTTAGACGTCCTTTTGCTATAAGCTTTTTAGTGTTTGTTTTTGGTGCAGGTGTATTAGCAGTAATTTAAAAATCTCATTTACTGCTTTCCTCGTCGTGAAGGCCAGGGCAGCTCTCCCGGTCACTCGCGCGCACAGGCCCCCCTGGGTGAGTGTGCTTCGCTTCTGTCTCCCCTGCACGCGCGGTTTGCACACCACCTGCCCCACCGGACGGGCTCAGGGTAACCAGCACCGCACGTCTGCCACTCACCCCCCTACTGTTCCTTCAGGCAGGATCCAGGGGCTACCACAGAAGCTCTTAGATGTATTTTAGTTCCCTTTCAAGGACAAGCTCACCAGCTATTGATGTAACCTCTCTTTTGGCTTAAGTGGACATCTCGTGACTATTAAAATGGACTCTGCATTGAAAAACACAACAGAAAACTCCCCCTGATCCCACCACCTGACCATGGCAATCTGAGAAGTCCAGGCCGGGGTGGCTAAGCCATCTTCCAAGAGACCGCGTTCTCCTTACAGAGGGAAAAGTGGCCATTTTTCCTCTCTGTGAGAGTGCGTCAGGGGCTCCATTTACCTAGGGAGATAAATGTGCCTTAACACCCGTCTCTCCGCTGCACGTGATTGCAGTGAGGTCACGAGGACACTGGGACGAGTCCACAGAACTGGGCCTCACAGGCCGGTCCACGCAGACAGGGATGAAAGCGTGACCTAATTAGCCTACACGAGGAACAGGATCCCCAACCCCTGAGGTTAGAGTGGGGAGAAAGGTGGCCCATCAAACACACAGCAACATTCATGTACTTTGTACGTCCGGCGGGGAGACACTGCCAGACACCCCAGCCCCGTCCCTGAGGCGTCTTTGCTTAGGGTTTCTTGCTGGTTCTCGAGCATCTGTGTGGGGGGAGACGGGATGTCTGGGTTTGTTTATGTTTAAAGAATAGACAGAAGACCTTTACTGATTCTCCATCAATAAAAACCTGGACTTTTAAAAAGGAAAAACTAAATTGCTACAGGTGAGGAATAACACGGGGTTAGATAATGTGTCTAGATCTAGACCGTCCGTCCTGTGAGACACACCGTTTTTCAAGGTGACAAGTACTCCCTGCTGCACCTGAAATCTCAGCGTAAAGATGCCACCCCGTGACCCTCCTCCTCCCATTTCATTGGCCTTCTCTGCTCCCAAGGATGTTCTGTCCCGCTTGAGGTGGCGTCCAAGCGGCCGAGCAGCCATTTAGCTGTAAAAGGCGCATCCTCCCAGCCAGGGCGGGATAAAGACAGTGAAGGAACTGTCGTCCATGAGGACAGAATTCAATGGAAACAGATGCTTTCCTTTGAGTTTCTCAAAAACACCGCAGAGATGAAAGCACTGCAGTCAGGGGGTGTTAGAAAGCCAGCACTAAGGAGCTGTGCCCCGTGGGGCAGACGCGATTCCTGGGAGGTTCCTGGTACGGGGCACCTGGGGATGGGCGGGACGCTGAGCTTTGTGGGCTGAGCTGCACGGGGCGCCAGACCCCCCGCTGCAGGTCAGGGGCCAGAGCCTTGGTTTGCATCAACCGCCTGGCACCACCTCTGCCATGGCCGGACCCCACGCGAGGAAAGGCAAGAGTCAGGCCTGGCTGTCCGCCTGATGAAAAGGGACAGGACAGCGCAGTGCGGCTTCCATCAGATGACACTTGTCACTTCTCTGCAGTCCTCAGCACAACCCGCAACGATCTCTGTCTGTTAGTAACAGGGGAAAACTCGTCTGGTCCTTGCTCTGCATCAGGGAGCGGCGCCCGGCACATGCAGAATTAGGGTCATTGTGACAGGAAAGCAGAGAGAAAGCCTGGCGTCAAGCATGTGACTTCAAGTGACCATCGCACCGATCTGAGCTTATCACCTTGAAAAGAGCTTTGTTGAGAAAACAGGGCAGGTGGAAGCTTTGAGTCCCATAGCTTCCTTGTCTGTATCAAGAGCGGAGCTCGAGAGGAAAATACGTTTCAATGTGAGTCGTCCGTACGGAGACCTGAGGGCACACGTCAAAGTTAGAAACCTTCACTTGGGAAAAAACTAGAGACCTTCCGGCCTGAGAGAACAGGAGAGGTGTCATGTCCACGGAAGGGGCTAGAAAGCTGCATGTCCTCTCAGGGGCGGCACAGCCAGCAGTCAGCAGGGCCAGCCTGGGCTACCACCTGTCTTGCGAGGGCACGGGTCTCCTCACACCTGCGTGGGCCAGGGCAGCATTCTCAAGAGTGAGCCACGTGGGAGCGGCCGAGCCACATGAGCAGCTGAGCTGAGTGTTGCCAGGTCAGTTGTTTTACTTCCCCAACCTCTCCGGCCGGAACCGTTAGCTCAGGACGTGGATGAACGTTTGGGGAAACTGAAAGCCACACCCCACTGTGCACCCTGGGCTGCGGGGCCACGGCAGCTGTTTGTTCTCTGTCTCCCCAGTTCTGAGGGCCTGTCGTGTCCATGGCGCAGCCCAGAGCAGAGCAGAGCAGAGCAGACTGGCACCTGGTTGGCGCTCAGCAAATCCTGTTTGATAAACGAGTGACGGGCGCGCTCCTGTGTCTCCAGGTCAGTGTCGGGGAAGGTGCAGGTTGGGGCACTGGGCACGGTCATCACTGTCGGACTGTTCTGTTATGAGAACACGGTGCCTGGTCGCCAACTCCTGGGTTTATAAACAACTGCCTGTCGTGTGCTGAGCAGGAGACAGGACGGACGCACTCCGGTGTGTGCACGTCAGCGTTTACCCGGCTGAGATGGGGCTCCACGTCTCCCAGGCTCTGGTCCAGGAGGGCGTAGTGAAGCCCTGTCACACATCTGATACATGCAGAGCTGCATTTCAGCAAATGCCGCCAGAAGCAGGAGACTCAAATGGCCAGAGTCCGTGCCTCCTGCTCTAACTACCTACCCTCAGACCCAGACAGCACCCACGTGGGCCGGGCCACTCGGGCAGGTATTATGACGGCCTCTGTCTCGAAAGTTGCTGTGGACAGAACTGCCCCCCACCCCTCCGCGCAAATTCCTACATTGACGCCTAACCCCAGTGTGGCTGTACATGGAGTAAGGACATAATGAAGGTTGGCGAGGTCGTGAGGATGCCGCCTGGACCAGCAGGACCGGCGTCCTCACGAGAAGAGGCCCAAAGCCGTCTGCTTGAGGACAGCGAGACACGGTCCTCCCGCCTGTCAGCGCACCCTGACCTTGGACTCCTGGCCTCCAGGACCGTGAGGAGCGTCCGCTCCAGCCCGTCTGTGGTGCTCTGCCTGGCAGTCGGAGCTCACCGAGACAGCCACCCGACTTGTCTCTCACATTTTACTCACACGGGGAAGTCCCTTCTGACCCATCCTGACCCACTTTCCCTGGGCAGCCTGGGGGTGCAGACGGGCTGGTGACAGTAACCAAGTTTCAGGTTACACGACACCTTCCTTCTGAGGCGCTCACAGCACTTTAAAAGGATGACTTCAAAGTCCGAGGCAGGGACTAGCCCCGTGGCTGCAGGCCAGGGGGACGGCCTTTCAAAGCGAGCACCTTGTTGGAACCAGTCAGTTCGTGCTTGAGCCAAAGGCAGAATCTAATCCTTAAAACTCTGTTTCCGTTGCTGCGGGACACTTTCTTCATAGATCTTCACGTGACACGTGTGAACTGTGTGTCTGAGAGATCGCCACAGGAAATCACTCCTAAACCCCAGCGGTCAGGACAGGCCGGCCGAGGCACATGCCCAGGACCTGCCCCATCCCTCCGTGTGTGACACGATCGCTGCACAGCCCGGCTACCACCCTCCGTTCCACGGGGCCAAACCACTGACGTGCACCAGTGGGCGGCGTAACACGTGTCACTTCCCAGCTCACGTGGCAGCTACCCGCCTGCCATCACTGCTCCTCTCCACTCGGGGTGAAGCTGCCCAGAGCCTGGAGGTCACACCGAGGACAGCAGCCCCTCCACATGCCCGGTGGGGGCTGTGGGCCCCACGGGCACGCAGGAGCCCGGGCTGCCAGATGCTCTGGCGTCTGTGACATGTGCTGCCAAGGTGACTGGGGCGGTATCTGCTGGTGGACAGAAACGAGGCTGAATGGAGGGCGTGTGGGGGGTGGCGCCCAGCGTCACTGCCACACCTGAGGGCAGTGCCGGCTGGCGCGTCCCCACAAGAAAGCAGATGGGCTGGTGCCAGGCGGCCAGTCTCTGCCAGTGTGTGACCTGGTGACAGTGACTCTCCTGTTTGATGGGGACCTTCTCCAATTATTTTCTTCACTTCTGCTAACCAGTTCTCTCCCTTTAATTAACCGTGACTATTTGGTTTCTTTATTCTCTGCTGAATTAAGTTCACAACCTCATGGTAAAATGTCAGCTAGTGAAACGTTAAATGTAGAAATCATACTTTCCTGAACAATAAGTAACCCCAAACCCAGTGGCTCAAAACGAAAACCCATTTTTATTCTCTCTCACACACACTGCCGTAATGGGCTGCTCCGTACACTAAAAATGTGTGAGGACAGTAAACAGCTTGTTTACTCTCGTAACTAAAAACTCGGCATGATACTGACGCACAGTTGCTTCCGCGTCCTGGGGACCATGCAGGGCTCTGGGGACTCGGGCTGGACAGCCAGGTCCTGGCCGCGGGGTGCACAGCAGTGCACACTCGCCCCTAAGCCCAAGGGCATCTGACAGGTGAGAGTTCCTTACCACATGGTCTCGGTCACTGGCCAGGGAAACAGGAAGACAGCTCCCGAGAAGGGACAGTAACAGGGTCACCGGCCTCCTGAGATGACAGGGAACCACGGACTCGGTGTGGCTTCTACAGCATCCTGACGGGAACGTGACGTTTTCTGCCACGAGACAATGTTCACTCACCGAGTGTGCGGTGCCCGAGGAAAGCCTGTTTCTGTGACAGGCCTGTGCAGCACGCCGCACGTGATGGGACAGAAGGCAGGGGCCGGTGGCTCTGGCAGGTGACGGGCAGCACTCCCGCCCCGCTGCCCTCCTGCCGGACCGGGTCCCAGCCTCTGAAATATCCAGTAAAAGAACATTTTCAAGAACTGGAAAGATCCTGGTGCTCGGTTGTTCTCTGTTCCAAACTGTTAATGGCTGTTTGTCTGTATCAGTGGGTGGGTGGGGGCTGGGCCCTGGGCCTCTGGCTCCTGAGGGATTCCAGGCGTGGCCGGCGGGAGTGTTTTCTGTTCAAATCGGGGGTTGGCAGCTGAGGACACCACGAATAAAGTCCAGCACACAATGAAACAGAGAAATGTAATTATTTCAGGAAAAACTCCAGACTCAAAGAAAAAGAGAAAAGCTTCTGTACCATTAATCCCGCTGAGAGAAACTGCACGGGAAAGTGGAAGAAAGAAAAGTGCGCGAAAGGTCCGTCCCCAGAGAGAGCTGCCTGTTTCCTGCCGGGGGGCGGGCACCACGTCTGTCCCGGCTTCACTGTACCAAGCGCGTGTGCATGTGTGTGTGTGTGCACGTGTGCGTGCGTGCATGTGTGTGTGCATGTGCATGTGTGCAAGAGAGGCACGGGGTGGGGGGGAGCGGAGACAGAGCGGTGACTGACGGGGGCTGCACTCACGTGCGTCTTCCCCTCCCCATCTGCACAAGCTGACTGGCTCAGTCCCACCTCGGCTCCCGCCAGCTGGGGAGACGCAGGGACGTGCGCGAAGCTCCCACCTACCCACACATTCTGGACAAAGCACAAGATAAAGAACAGCCCCCTGTGGAGAGGGGAGGATGGATAAAGCAAGGGTGACAGTGCAGGGGACAGAGCTCTGAGGAGGAGCCCTGCAGGGAGAGAGAGGGAGGCACCCAACCGCTTGCAGGAGAAATGTGACTTCCCGGAGGAGGCCACACATGACCGGGAAACACACGGAGTGGATGAAGGAGGCTGGGAAAAGCTTTCCAAGAAAACAGGTCACCAGTGAAAAACAGAGCCTAGACACAAAACGTGTATTTGACAAATTCCAAATAATTCACATGACAAGAGCATAAGCTGGGCTCGTGTTTACATGGCCTTTCTCAGTCTATTAGTTTCACTTATATTTGATAACAGATTTTTTTTGTTATCTTTTTTGCTTGATCTCCTTTGAAAAATACTTGGACGAGGGATTTAAAATCAAAACAAACCACATGTGCACAAAAGTTGTTGACACAAACTTAAAAAAGGCCCGAAATTACACAGAAAAAGGAGAGCGATGGCGTGTGACTGCTGCTGAGACGTCCAGTCCATCGCACGCTCTGAGCCGCCGCTGCAGCCTCCACACCCAGGCCAGCAGCACCCGTGGTTCTGGGCCCAGGGAAAGCGGGGACTGCTGCTGTCACCTCCTCGCCTCCCTCCCTGGTCACTCTGCCAGGGGGACGCAGGCAGAGGGGCTCAGGTGCCCTCGCTGTCGGCGAGCACGCGCACAGTGGGTCTCTCAGCCGAGGATGCAGGATGTGCCGCAAAGGCCACCAGAGGCTGATGTGCAGTGTTCTCACAGGCCTGGGGCTGGAGGCGCACGGTCCAGGCGTCGGCGGGTCTGGTGTCTGGGGACAGGCCCCTTCCTGGTCTGCAGATGGCGGACGTGTAACTGTGTCCTCACATGGAGAGAGCGGCGAGGGGGCTCTCCGGGGTCTTTTATGAGGACACCAATCCCATCACGGGGTTCCCACTCTCGTGACCTCGCCACCTCCTACAGGCCCCACCTCCTGACACCGTCACATCATGGCTTAGGGTTTCAGCGCACCAATTTTGGGGGCACACATTCAGTCCGTAACAGAGGCTGTCTCGGATTCCGGGGTTTGGAAGCCACATGGGTTCAGCACAGCTCTTCACCATCCTTCAGAGCCTGAGTTCTCCTGAATTTTCCTTCGTGACGTTAATTCTTCAAAGCCTCTGGTTCCCTCGTCCTCACTGGAAATCTCCCTGCAGATTCCGTTCGTCAGAGTTGTTGACAGTGGACATTCTGTACCAGAGCAGGCAGGGGACTGGCTGAGTCACGTTACTTGAGGAGCAAAGTCCGGTGTGGCTGGCGGCAGGGGCTGCTCTCCTCGCAGGACTCCAGGCCTGAGGGGCCGGCACACTCAGGGGGCTGCTCTGGTGGTTCCCTGAATATCTACTCGCAGAATCGCAAATTTCAGATCCCGAACTGACTTGGGATCGCTCTGCCTCAGCCCCCAATTCTAAAGGTGAGGAAACAAGACTGTTGGCCAGCGTCACACCTGATTAGAAGGTGGGGCATAGGACTGTGGTAAAGCCACCTGCTGGTGACGACACCTGCCCTCACCCACAGAGGGTGACAGGCAGCGGCCACGATCGTCCTCACAGGCTCAGGCCTCCCTGAGAGGGTTCCGAGACCAGCTGGCTGCTCAGTCCCACACGAGACAGTGATGTTCAGGTGAGTCACCGGGGTGGGGGTGGGGGGGGCCCTCGGGTGCCGGGCAGTGGTGACAGCCACACCACGGGGCTGTACTGAAAGGGTGAGACAGTGCATCTGCCATCTTACAAAAGCAGAGCTGTCTTCTGGAAGCCGCCCTCAGGCGCTGTGTACATGTGGCCGGCTCTGTGAACGCGCGACCAGCATGCGGGCCCAGGGGGCTGGCACGCCGGTATTGTGTCACACGAGGGCTGCCGTGTTCAAACTATGCACGTGCTTTTAAAATTAAGTTTTCTGGGGTAAAACTGAGACAAGCTGAGTGGCTTGTAGCAGCTGCCCCGATGTGTTAAGGGACAGTAGTTTCCCATCTACTTATACTCTTGTCCTGAGCTGGAGCCACTGAGAACATGGCCTGCGGTACAGAAGGGCGTTCTCGTCACCACAGCTCACGGGGCCCCACCTGTGCGGAAGGCCTGTCACCAGCACACCAGGCCCAACGCTGGGAAACCCTGAAAGCAGGTGACTAAGGGACTGCAGCTCACCGAGATGAGGACGCGGTGCGGAGAGATGACAGGAAGGCCCAAGGGGAGCGGGAGGGAGCTTTCTGGACGGACAGCAGAGCGTAAGAACAGGCTGACAGGGCTGAGGTGACCGTCTCGTTTGTATCGGGACCATCATTTAGTCTGGGAGCAAATCCTTGTTCCTTCGCGCTGACGCTGGAGATGACGCACAGGTGGTCAGCCTGCCCTCTCCTGCTGCCTTCTGCTCACGTTGGGCCCGGCCATCCCGACAGGTCACTTTAACGGGCCTCTTTAGGCATTTTAGGACGCCTCTACTGCCAACACAAGCCGACGACAGCTGCTCACATGACGACAAGCAGCCGAAAAGCCACCTCCCTAGAAGCTGGTGCACTCGGCCACTGGAAGGGAGAAGCCAGGCCATCAGGACGCGTGAGGTGTCACCCCTGCTGGCCTCAGCACCAGGCAACAGTAATTTTAAACAACTTTTCCATTATCAAAAAGCCACAAACTTGCTATAGGAGATTTAGAATATATAAACAAGGACAAGGAAAAAATCACAAGGATTTGGAGTTCCACTCTGAAGCACAACCGCGTCTGCACCCGACTTTGCTGACGGCAGCACACACACGCGCGGCACCCCCATGTTGTTACAAATGTCACAAAGCAGGGCGTCTCAGCCCCGGACGGCACGCAGCCAAACGGCATCTCCTTTCCATCAGACTGGGGGTTGTTTGCAAACATTTGCTTTTATAAACCAAGCTGCAGGGGCGGGGGCGGCGGCTGGCACTGACGCTTTCTCTGCAGAGCTACTCCCTTCCACGGGCAGAAACCCAGAATCAAGTATAGGCCACGGTGTGTGCACATTTTCCAGATGCTTATTAGGTGGCAAAGGGAATTTTTACTAAATGAAAGTTGGATACTCAATAACCATTTTACCAGTATCACCTCTATCATTTTCTGGAGTTAAAAAAATGCCAAACAGAAAACTAGAAATTAGACCAAAGCAAAACTAAGCATGAGCTACTGAAGGGATTCATCTTTTCAATGGAGCAAACAGAGGTGCTTTTATTTTAAATTTACTGGTATTCGGTACATGAAAACAGATGTGCTTTCTCTTCCACAAGCTGGAAGGTAGGACACCGTGGGGAATGGGGACAGTGACAAATTCAAGGCGACAGGCTCAGGTGCTGGGTGGTTCTGCCACGTCCCAGCCCTGGCACGTCACTAACTGACGGTCATGGACATCAGGTTTCTGTGCCATCTTCGTGTTCGCAGATGTCACCGGCAGTGCAGAGACCCTTAAGTGGTGCCCATGAGGACACCCCTAGGGTGCGTCAGATTTCAATGGAACTGTGTATACAGTTCTACGGTAACACCTGATACACGGCAATTGTCAGCTGAAGTGTACCTGCCTCGTGGGACTTGTGGCCACTCTGCCTCCTGGAAGTGACCACACAGTGCTGACTTGGCAGCCTCCAGGGCCCACGGCCAGGTTGTAGATTCAGGTTTGAGCCAGAGCCTGCAGTGGGCATGCTAGGTTCCCTGCTGCCTCCTGGTCTGAAGAAGCAAGCTGCCACAGTCCTGGGACCCAGGTGAGGTGCCAACAGCAGGCTCAGGGGACTCGGGAGGGCCTGACGCCATTACCCCAACAGGTCAGTGTGGCCCCAGCCAGCACCTTGCTGAAGATGCAGCCCAGACCCAACACCCAGAAACTGCACCGTAATAAGCATGTGTCCTTTACGCCCCCAAGTTTGCGGTCATTTGTTGTGGGACAATAAAAAACCGAATGTACCTAGAACTCCAATGTCCTCCAAAGCATGCTCTTTGTATACTGATTAGGACACTTACTTCTGTCTCGAGTCATCGTTTTAAACGTCTAACTCCCCTACTTGATAAATTCAGTGAGGACCGGCCTCGTGTTCACAGACTTGACTGCGCACGGCAGCTGCACACACAGCAGGCCCTTAAAATTTTACTGATTTGAAACTGAGTTGAAGAACATTGTAGAGTGCAGAGTCCATGAGTTGACAAACATGATTCAAAGTTATCCGAGGACTTGAATGTTGTTTTCACAAAGGGCTTTGAGACTGAGTGCTTCTACCCTGAAATTGCTATAGTATGGCTGTCAAACCAGAGATGTCACGTCTCTTACCTGCCATTTCAGACAAGTCCCAGTTAGAAAAATGTTTTGTTCTTTTTTCTGGCCTATTGGATAGAAGTGACATCTGACACTGTGTAAGCTTACGGTGAGCACGCGCTGATATGACGCAGGGGTACAGGGTGAAGTGACGGCCACAGCAGGGTTGGTCAGCATCCGTCAGCTCATACCCCTCCCTTTTTGTGAGAACGTTTAAGATGTGCTCTCGTAGCAGCGTCACCAGTGGTGGCCGCCGTGCCGGGCACCAGGCCCCAGGCCGAGTCACCTTGCCACTGGAAGTCTGTACCTTTGACCTTCACCCACTCCGCCGCCCCAGTTCCCCGGCAACCACCCATCTACTCTGTTTCTGAGTCTCGGTTTTCCTTCGATTCCAGGCAGAGGGGATAGTGTTTGTCTTTCGCTGTCTGACTGACCTCACTCAGCATAACGCCCTCAGGGTCCATGCATGTGTTGCAAAATAGTAGGATTTCCTTGTTCTTTATGACTGAATAATATTTGATTGTATGTACATACATACTCGTATGGACCACCTCTTCTTTACCCATTCATCCCTCGATGGACACTTAGGCTGTTTCCATGTTTTGACTATTGTGAATAATGCTGCAATGAACGTATAGGTGTAGATACCTCTCTGGGGTAGTGTTTTCGTTTCATTCGGATAAACACCCAGGAATGGAATTGCTGGGTCATAAGGTAGTTCCATTTCCAGTGTTTTGAGGACTCTCCACCCTGCCTTCCATAGTGGCTGCACCAATCTGCATTCCCACCAACAGTGCACGAGGGTTCCTTTTTCTCCACAGCTTCGCCAACACTTGCTATTATTTGTCTTCTTGATGATAGCCATTCTGACAGGTGTGAGGTGGAATCTCACTGTGGTTTTATTTGCATTTCCCTGATGATCAGTGAGGTTGAGCATCTTTTCGTATGCCTGTTGGCCATCTGTGTGTCCTCTTTGGAGAAATGTCTACTCAGGTCCTCTGCCCATTTTTTAATTGGATTGTTTGGTTTTCTTGCTATAGAGTTGTATGAGTTCTTTATAAATTTTGGATATTAGCCCCACATCAGATATATGATGTGCAAGTATTGTCTCCCACTCAGTGGGTCGTCTTTCCATTTTGTTGATGGTTTCCTTTTCTGTGCAGAAGCTTTTTAGTTTGATGTCATCCACTTGTTTATCTTCACTTCTGTTGCTTGTTTTGCAAATTTATGCAATTAAAATAGATTCCCTGGGGTGAAAAAAGTTCATTCATTGTTAATATTCTATTCTTTCAGTCTGAAATGGAAGAAATCGCTTATGTGTAACAGTCATGAGTTTATCAATATAGGGGACGTTTCTGTATAAATATTTCCTATCTCTGAGAAGACTGGGAAGAATTCATGTTTTCATCAAATGAAAGACTGAAGCATTTTTATAGCTTTAAGCCTCCCGGTGTCAAAGGGACCTTCATCACATGATTGATTTATCAAATGTTATAACCACGTATGCACAAAACACAGAGATGGAATGGTTACCCCATTAGGGAGAGAGTCCAGGTAAAGGTATTTTTTCCCTGGATACAATCAGCTATGCGAGCATCTCTTTTCTTCAATAATCCTGTGATTTGACTAAAGAAACATATCATCTTTATTAAAGCCTGAATTTTAAAGATTCATGGAGTTACTGACAGCATCGATAAGCAAATAAAATGGTATAAAGGTTTTTTTAAGTTAGCATAAGGATTTAATTGTACTGAAATTTATTTATTCTTCCTGGCACTTATTCCTTCAGCCAACAACAAAAAAATTAACTGGGTATCGACCACGGTCAAGATCATGCAAATGACACATAAAGTCGAAGGAGTTTAGGCTCGCTAGCATCAAGGGTCATTTGTGCCTTATAATTCTGAGCTCCTAATCCCTGGATGGCAGGACCAAAGCGATCGCAGAAAGTACACAGGCTTTCTTTTGACTCTTATATGTAAATAAACTGAGAACCCTGGGGATTGGCAGTGTGTCGAAGGTTGTACACTCCTTGGTGGCAGAGAAACATCTGGAACACAGCTCCCCTCACTTCCAGGAGCCCTGGGGCCGAGCGCGGCCGTGGCCCTGACCGTCAGCCCCTGGGCTGGGCACGGCCGTGTCCCTGCCCCAGTGCTGGTCCTCATCAGAATGAATGGAAAACAGAAAGACCCTGTCTGCTGAAGGTGGATCGGAAGAGACGGTTAAAGAATACTGCTCACTCAGGCACATTAAGAATAAATGTTCATCTGTTCTCTCAGCAGTTTGATAGCTCCCATCCCTACCAACCTTCCTCCCAACACCCACTCCAGAACTATGTTAAATTAACTGAAACTCAAGAGGTTTTCATCGTGAGTTGGTACGATTCCCAGGACCTGTCCATTTGTCTGTCCTGCACATTACATGCCCAGCAGCTCGGGGAGAAGGGCACCCTCAAACGTCTGAAGGCGGAGTGGCCTGGGCGGCACGCAGACTGGTCACTGACCCGACGTGACCCGCTGAGCTAGCGCTGCTGCTTCCTGTCCCCTGGACGGTCCCCGTGCTGTTGATCGCCTGGCTCCCACGTGGGCAGAACCATCACACTGAGTCCCAGAATCGTCTCTTTCATCATCATTTCTACAATCCACCTGCCTCCTGGTCAAAGTGACTTTTCCCCTGGGCTCCCTCCCACGCCCCGTCACCACAGGATGTGCCTCTCACTGCATCAAGCTCTTGTTCGACGCCTTCTCCCGACAGCACCTCCCCGCTGCGTGACTGTCTGCACCCCTCGTGCTGGTGGGGCCAGTGAGACAGGCATCTGCATCTCTGCGGGACAATCACAACGAAGTCACGAGCTCCCCGGCAGGTGGCAGGTGGCAGTACTTGCAGGGCTATGTCGACCCTTCAGGACGGGCACGGAGCCTGCGTTACAGGTCACTCTGGGTTCTAAAGATCAGTTAGTACAGTAGCCACGCTTTGAATTCACAGCTGGATTTCTAGGCTCTAGAATCTACCCTCAGGAAGCAATCATAAAGGAACACATAGATAGATAGACCTATGAATATATTCATGGAGGTATAATTTATAACAGTGAAAGTATTAGAAACAGCTTAAAATTCCATTAAAAGGGGATTACTCCAGTAAATCACAGTGGACCAACACAATGGAATAATACGTGTTGACGAAAACATCCAGCCTAAGAAAAAACTTACAGGAGTTTATTTGAGCCACACTGACGACAATTGCCGGGAAGCAAAGTCTCAACGGGTTGAGAAAATGCTCCAGAAAATGGCCGTTTTGCAACTTATTTTATACATAAAGTCAAAGGAGGAGGGTTCCATGAAATCCATTGGTGGTAGATTATGGGGGTGGGAGAAGGCAAAGCGGGGAAATCTCTGGGATTGGGTAAAAGTAACACGGAGAGACACACACTTCTTTTACATTGGTGGGTGCAGCGTAATTAATAGCGTTTTACAGCACATAGAGATGGTATTTGGGGAACAGATAACAACGAGGGACTGTGTAGCTTCCTGCTCTGGTGTGGTGGGTTGTGCCCCTGGGGGGTCTGGACAAAGAGATAACCCCGATACTGTAAGGGTGTGTTATCTTAGATGCAAAAAGACGACAGACAGGCTTAAGGTAAAGCTTGACCTTTGTCAAGGAAGCTACAGGCCAAGGATGTGACTTCCCGCCACGACCCACCTTTGTTAGGAAATGTTATGTTCACGCATCCTCTGTGGTTCTTTTCAGTCTCCTGAGCTCGTCAGGTTTAACATGTGGCCCCTTTTCTATCCACAAACATAACCACTAAAATGGTATCTAGAAGCATATTTGACACTATGGAACAGAGCTCACAGTTCACAGGGAAGTGAAAACGCAGAGAATAAATTTATAAAGTTTTTTTAAAGAATTTGTTAAAGGGAGACACAACGTTTCATGGGCTATCACAGACGGCGCGCAGGGTGTCCAGGCGGCAGGACAGGGACGTTCTGTGCCTTGCTCCCCAGCTATACTCCGTGGCTGTAGTCTTTGTAGTAAGGTCCAGATAAAACGTTTGAACAAATAAAAACACATACGGCAAATCCAAATGAATGTTTCTACAAACAATAACACTGATTTTTAACAAAAAGCATATTTTACTTTAGTCCTTAGAGAGCTCTCCAAATTTTCTTATTTTATATGGAATTCCATGTATTTTTCTCTTTTTGGTTGGGGACAGAGTTCCAGAAGCCCTACAATGACACAGCACAACTTTTCACTATCTTTAGTCTTTGGCCCCACAGGAAACTCTGAGGACAGAGAGGAATTCAGGTCACGCGGAAGCAACGCCCACCTGAGTCCCACCTACATGCGGGGCTGAGGCTGAGGTGTGATTGGAGGGAGGTGACCCCACTGTCTGGGGCATCCAGTGAGTGTGACAGACGCAGCTCTCCCTCGGGTCCGGGCTGGCCTGTCACTGTGCTAGCTTTTTGTACTCCACATTCTCGGCCACAAGCTAGAAAGTCTGTCTGGCGCATGTGCTCTGTGAACGGGGGCTGTGAAGTGTGGCTGCCCTTTTGGGCCTCCATTCACTTACCTGCAAACTGAGGGACTGGGCTCATGTGATCCTTACGGATTTCCCCCACCCGCAATATCATGATCATGCTTTATATGGACAGCACAAAGCCGTGTGTGATTCAGGACGAGACGAGGACCTGGCGTGGATCAGAGAAGATGTGTGACTGAGCAGAAATGAGTGAGAAGCCGTGAGAAGCACAGCAGGCCGACGCCAAGGACGAACACAATGCAGCATGCAGCGGGCGCAGCTGGGGGATGTGTGTGTGAAGGACGCTCAGGACAGCGGCTTCAGGGCTAAGGACTACAGGGAGGGGCCCTGGGGCAGGGCAGCGTCCTCGCTCCCCTGGTCCCCAGCAGGAACGGTGCACACATGGTTCTCAGTTTTAATGGAGCTGCACCACGATTACCTCAAAAATAAATAAAATACTTCAGAAAATGAATCCAAAGGCAGGTTTTATGTTCCCACAGATGTTGACCTGTTCTATGTTCATGTGTGCGTGCGTGTGTGCATGTGTGTGCGTGTGTGTGAGTGCATGTGCATTGATTTCAGAACACTTACATTGGGGGAAAAAGTGTTCACCACTTTAAACAACCTTAGCTCTTACATAATTTAAAATGCATTCTCAAATGTATAAAGATCTGACGCTGAGACAACAGGGAATTACGTAAAATGATTTTATCAAAGTTATGATGTACGTTGAGCCGACTTCCATATATAAAGCAGCTACCGGGTGACTCGGGTTTTGATGGCTCTCAAGGCCAGAAAGAGCATCCGTGAGCTCATGCCCATGGCCTAGCCCCAGAGTGGGCTCCTGGCTGAACACAAAGGTTTAAGCTCAGGAAACGCATCTGAAGTTTCCCGTTTGGGATGATAATCCCTGCAGTTCTAGCCTCGCTCTCTGAACAGACTCCCTTTACCTCACTGAGAGTTTTACGAGTTCCCCTTAACCTAACATGCAGTGCACACCCCAGTTCATGGAAACAGCTTCTGAGTTGAAGCATTCTTACTGGCCGGGGATTCGGATTAAATTCAAACTCAGACCAATGCATCCATGCACTTTAGTCCAAGGGCCTGGGGACGGCTCGGAAGCCTGTGGAAAAGATGGAGCCGTCACACAGCCAGAGCCACCGCCCACGGTCTGAGCTAATGGTCACTCCTCCACGCCCACTGTGCTCTCAGCACGAGCTGACCCAGCGTCGGCCTGCTGACCACCTGTCCTGGGTGCCAGCTCAGTCTCGTGACCCTAGCTACAAAGAAGCTAGGAGCCAAGTACAGCAGCACGCTGCAGCCCTGCACCTGGCACCTGCTTGCCAGCTATGGGACCATGGGTAACGCAGAAGCCCCTGATGTGTGCCTGACGTGCCCCAAGCAAGGACGTGGCAGGATGGTGACAACTGAAGTCTCCCACTGGCACAGCCAGAGGAGCTCCCTGTCCCCATGCTACACCCCCCGATGGCCTGGTACTGGGGCCCACAAGTACTTGTGTGTGGGGGGGTGAAGGCCCCCTTCTGAATGACCCGACCACTTCCATCCACACAAACAGCCCTCGGCGCCCACCTGGAGCCACTGCTTACTTGTTCTTGTCACTGTCATTGCAGACGCCTTCATTGCACCCAGCGCCCAGCGTCTGAGCGCTCCTCCCTACAGCTGAAGGGGTTTGCTTTTTCTGGCACCATCATAACACAAATTAAAGGTGTAATGGAGCTGACCTGAGGGACACGCCTTGATTTGTCCGCCGGATGTGAATCGTCGGAAGACCCGTCACGTAGCTCAGTGCAGACCCTCCCTGTGCACTGACCCCACCGCTGGATGTGTTTTGATAGCCCTGATCAAAACTAAAAGCAAATGCTAACCGCACATGTATCAATTCAAATTCAATTTACCTGTTTTACCTTAAATTAGCATATTCCAATTGCTTCTTATATGTCAGTACCTTAACTGTCTTGCTTTTGCTTCATGATACCTAAGCAAACAGTTTAGAACGTGAGAGAGTGGAGACTACGGAAATCACCCTAATTCTATTACTGAAAACAAGGTAAGCATGCCTGCTCAGAGCCCCGTCAGGTCGTGCTCCCCGTGTGACCAGCCAGGCTGCTCACTGGTATGTGTCAAAGCCGTGACTCTCCCTGACGTCGATTCAGCTCATTCATCCAAGGGCCACCTTCAGTCACATTCCCAAGGGTTCTCACCTAGCCTCTCCCAGAAAGACCCGAAAGGAAGTTACATTGTCCTCGGGGTCACCGAGCCTGCTGTTAAGCAAACCCTAACCCTACTCCCCCTCCGTCCTCTTCCACCCAAACCTCTCATGCGGGCAGGTCCGCTGGCATGCGAGGGTCCTCTGCTCTCCTGTCTGGCCGTCATCAGCGGCAGGACAGACTGCAGCAGCAAGTGACCCGACAGTGAGCCCACAGGCTCTGCAGGGCTCTGATCACAGGCCAGGCCTGAACAGCGCTGGGGGCAAGGACGCAGCCTTCGGTCCTAAAGTGCGGGTGAGGCCCTGCCTCACCTCCCACCTCTCCTCACCCAGCATGCCTCCGCACCATCAGGGCCAGAGCAACCCCTCCGAAATTGCTCATCAAGGTTACTGTGCGGGAACCACTTTTTATAAAACAATAGATTAATGACCATCATCACTGCAGCTACTGTGTACTTGTGGCTGTTGATACAGCTGTGGCCTGAATTCCCAGATTTTTTTCAGATGTACAAGTGTCCCCGTCATCCCTGTGCTCCCTCCTAGAGCAGCGGTTCTCAACCTTCCTAACGCCGCGCCCTTAATACAGTTCCTCACGTTGTGGTGATGCCCAGCCATAAAATTATTCTCGTTGCTACTCTATAGCTGTAATTTTGCTACTGTTATGAATCGCAATATAAATATCTTTTTGTTTTCCGATGGTCTTAGGCGACCCCTGTGAAAGGGTCGTTCGACCCCCAAGGGGTCGTGACCCACAGGTTGAGAACCGCTGTCCTAGAGGAACACCTGACAAGCAGACACTGAATAAAACACAAACCGAATCATCAGCAACTGAACAGGGGTGTAAATAACAAAACACAGCGCATCCGAGCACGTCACCACCGTAACTTTCAAACTACTGGGAATGCAGTTACCACCATTTAACCCATTTCGCAGACGAAGGCTTCAGAGTCGGTGGAGTCACAGTTTGTGCGTGGTGCAGTTTCTACGGGAGAAAGCTGGGCTTCTGCCAAACCTGTGTCGCCCTAACCTTGTAATCCTATTTTCTTTTTTTTCCTTTTCACATTGTTTTTCTTTTACACACTTATCATTATTTATTTAACTAACAATTTACTACTTAGTCCCGTGGTAGTTAATCGTCAGAGGCCGCCCGAGGCCGAGCTCTCCAGTTGTAGACAGCGCATGCGCATGGGCGTTAAGCGTGGAGGGTGGGGGAGGGGCGCGCGCCGGGCCCACGCTGCGTGGGAAGCCGCTGGAGCCCTGGGCCCGCCCGCCGGCCCCCCGCCAGGGCCGCGCGGCCCCTCCGTGGCCCTGGCTCCAGGCACGGGTGGAAACGGACACGCAGCCGGGCGCCCGCACGGCCGCGCCGGGGTCCCCGCGGGAGGCTGTGCAACTGGGGCCCTGCCGCTCACCCTGGAAGCAGCACCGAGGCTCCACGCCGTTAGCACGCGGGACGCCCGGGGACCCCACTCCGCGCCGTTAGCACGCGGGACGCCCGGGGACCCCACTGTCACGCTGCCCCCCCAGGGCAGTCTCAGGGCAGCGCGTCTCGGGGTTCAGGCCACTCGGGGCGCCTCGGTTCCGCCCTTAGGCTCGGAGTCCTGCGTTAAGAGCCCGGCCTGGCGGCCAGGCCCGCGGCCCCGGGGACCCTGCACTGCTGCCGCGTGTGACCCGAGCTCTGAGGGGAGCACCGCACATGCGCACAGTGGGAAGCCACGCGCGGGGGGGTAG
>NW_017731888.1:813191-834800 GCF_001890085.2 Hipposideros armiger
GGGGTGGTTCTTTCTAACAGGAAATGAAGAAAAACAGAGAAACGGAACAGCCCATCAGCTACAGCGTCTGCAGGAAAGGCCGGCCCGAGAGCTCCCCTGGCCTTCTGCTCATCTTGTGCATGCGTCCCTGTGTCACCGCGTCCCTGTCTCACACCCCCTCAGCAGTGCCAGAAAGAGAGACAAGTGTTAGCTCAGGGTCCTAGAAAAGGAGTTTGGCATTTAGTTTGCTTCTATGTTTCCAGACCACTGGCCTTCCCAGGGCGCCTCAGCAAGTCTTCTGTTTTAAAAACACGTCTGGGGCCGGCCGAGTAGCGCCTTGGTTGAGTTGGCTTGGGACGCCAGCTCTGAGCAGCAGGGCCCCGGTTCGGATCCCACATGAGGGCCAGTGACGCTGAGCCCTCTACAGCTAAGATGGTGAACAACAGCTCAACCTGGAGCTGGGCTGCGTGAGGCGCCAGCGACGGCATAGGCTGCAGCCCCTGCTGCAGTGGGTTGCCATAAGCTACCGTGAGCAGCCATCCAATGGCCGGGGACTGATCTGCCTCAGCTGGGAAGAGCGTGATGACAATACCAACATGGGCCAGTGAAGCGACGTCCTCCACAATTAGACTGAAGAACAAAAGGACAGCAACTTGTCTGTTCCCCTTCCCCAATAAAATCTTAAAAACAAAACAAAACATGATCTGTCCATCTCTGCAAATTCCTGCAAGCATTTCTCTTACTTCCTGGTTCACAGCTGGAATTCTGGGTCACGTGAGCACAAGCTGCGGGGAGGGGCACACACTAATTCTATGTGGAGTATTTTGCTTCCAAGGTCATTCTATAAAGAAAAATAATGTAAAAGCTCAATCATTTATGATTCATAACACTGCTAATAAGAGGGAACAGAGAGAAGCAAAACTGTGAATAGGGATCATTAATAACTAGGGATTTCATTGCTAGGGTATCTCATTTCTGTCAGTCACTTAAAAAGACAAATGATGCCTAAAACCCATCCCATTTATACACAACCGAGCAAAGCAAGCATTACAGGAGGGTCACTGGTGTGACCTTGGGTTCAGGTCACCTCCTCCCTGAAAACCCTGTGAGGATGCTCAGGTCCACGCCGGGCAGTCAGTCCTTGCAGCGCATTCTCCGAGCACCGCGAGCTCCCTCCAGGCGGGAACCCCACCAGCTCCTCTTCCCGCGCCCAGGGCGGTCCCGGGGGCTCGCTGCGCGCTGGTGAAACGTGACCGCAAAGCAAGTGGGGGCGAGGGCAGTGGGCAGGCCAGGCGGAGTGGGGAGCCCAGGTACTCGGTCTCGGGGCACCACAGCGACGCGCCCTCGCTCCTCAGGCTTTTCCTCCTGTCCCCGCTCTGCCCCAGACTCGTCAGACTGCGCGCGGGGGGGCCGGGCTGTCCCGCACATGGGGCGGGCGCTGCGCAGGGCGCTCCTTGGCCACGGGAGCTTTCTCTTCCAAAGTCCTGGTGCCGCGGCGGGGACGCTCCCGGAATCCCACGCCTGCCCACGCACAGCCCGAAATGCAGGACGGAAGACGCAGGCAGACACGTCTCGTGGTGGGAAGGCCACTTTGCGCAGACGCTTCGTTCGTAGGGGACGAGCATGCGGCGGCTCTGCGCTCTGGGGGCGCCGGAGGCCGAAGGCAGCAGGTCGCCCAGGAGAGTCCGCTCGTGCTGTGCGCCTGAACCGTGGGATGGCGCGGACGGGTCTCACCTTGAAAGCAAAGCTCTTGTTTGCGAAGTGGTGACACTGCCATGGAAGGCGCGGTCAC
Source organism: Hipposideros armiger (assembly GCF_001890085.2). Taxonomy (NCBI): domain Eukaryota; kingdom Metazoa; phylum Chordata; class Mammalia; order Chiroptera; family Hipposideridae; genus Hipposideros; species Hipposideros armiger. The sequence continues at coordinate 814,963 of NW_017731888.1, forward strand.
ACCCTGGCCTCATGTTAAGTCTGTCTCGTGAGCCGCGTTTTCAGGACTTCGGTGGACTTGTCGTGAGCCGCTGAGCGCTCTGATCTGGCTCCTCCTCAGCGTCCACGTCCAAGTCCCGGCCAGTGCGCAGTTCGCGTCCCAGGCAGGCCCCACACGCAGAACCTCGGCAGCAAGAAGACGTGCGTCTAAACCGCAGAACCTGAACCCTGATACTTAAATTACTTGGTGACGAAAAGTAAAATATTTACTTATTCCTTGAGCAAATTAGTGAGGTAGAAGTGTTTCCGCGCCAGCTGCATGCCTGGATCTCAGACACTGGGTAATCAACCTAAAAGCACAGAGACTTGCTTTTCACATCGTTCTGCACAGTCACAACTGGGACAGTCTCCGCCGCCAGACGACATATGCAGCTCAGCCGTCTCCACCCTTTCATCATATTCTAACAGCTGTGGCTTCACCTCTGACTCCAGGCGGAGCTTACAAAACCGCCTATGTCGGTAATAAGACCAGAGGGCCGATGGCCATCTTTACATGTTTGATTCGACAGGACAGCCGTGCAGAGGGCTCTGTGGGTGCAGTGCGAGCGGCACGGTGAACGTGACGTGGTCCCTGGGTCCCAGTGCGTACAAAGCCCGCGTGTGGCCCGGGCGGCAGCAGGCCTCTGCACAGCCCGGAGTGGGGTGGGGCGAGCGTGAGGCGCGGCCTCGGCTGGGCGTGGGGAGGACACAGACCCGCCAGGCAGACGGCGGGTGGCCGGCCCTGCAGGCGTGTCCCAGACTCTGCCATTTTTAATACAAAAATAATATGTCTCCTACCCCCCAGCCGCGCAAACCCTCACCTCTGGCAAGATAATGAAAGCAAACCGCTCCGTGTATCCTCAGTGCCTTCTCTTTGCTCATCACACACACACGCACGGTCCCCACGCAGGACACTGCTCTGTCCCTCACCCACGTAAACCCTTCCAAGGCCGGAGTGCACTCAGCGACCATCAGTCACTATGTGGTGAGCAGCGCGAAGAGGGGCCCTTACAAATGGCTACATAGGGCTGGGAAGGCGAGTTCCAGAAGGTTTATGAGACTCTGAGCGTGGAATTCACCCAGAGACGAGGGACCTTGACACCACTGGAGGAAGGACGGGACAGAAAGGGACCCGTGCATCAGGACACACAGGTACAGCTGCCAGAAAGACTGAGGTGATGGGCAGCTGTGTGTTCTGAGCTTTGCGGACCCCGGGAAGGGGAGCGCAGAGAGGCCCCGCCAAGCGGCGTGGTCCGCGTGAGTCCCTGCTCCTCTCGAAACCAGAGGGTCCCGGGGTCTGCAAACACTTCCAGTCAAAGCACGAATCGTTCGGGCACACCCTTGCTGAAAGCCACGCAAGCCACAAGTATAAAAAAGGACTGAGGTGAAGCAGAAAGTTAAACACTGTGAGCTGGGCAAGAACCCCTCGCCGCCGGGGGCAGCGCGCTCACGGGGCGCGCGGCCGGGGACACTGAGCTCACTCGCTCCGCGCTGACGGCTCCTCCGGCCGGAGCCTGTGAGCTGAGGCCGGGGCTTCGCCCAACAGCGGCTTAGGTTTTACTTCCTCCTTGTGACTTTCCTCCCTCCTCCTCCTCCTTTGTTTGCTTTGGATATCTTGAGACTATTCTAAAGTAGAGGATTGTTTTAGCTCCTTGGAGCAGTATCCTTTTATCATTAAATACTGATTTCACTGATCTATAAAAATACTTGTCATTTCGGTCGTGCAGGTTGCGTTTTGAGGCCCCTCTAGCCTATCTTCCACGGAACACGTGGTAGTGTCCTTGTTCCCTCTGTTTCCTCAGCAACGTTTAGATCTTGTTCCAAAGCCACCTGGCATCCACCTGGGTGACGACAAGCCTCCTGGAAGCCACTGCGCTGGATGTAATCTGTTCACACGGAGACATTTAAGATTATTTTTGTCTCTTATATGCTGAAGTTTCACTTTATAAGACATGGATGTGTTTTTATTTATTTGGTTTCAAATAAATTGGGAGTCTTTAGACCAAGTAGGCACAAGAGATTTCATCAGTTCTGGAAAAACTGCAGCCTTTATTGCTTTGAGTAATGCCTCTCCTGTGTTCTTTATTCCCTTTAATTTCTCATTTAATTCCAGAGAAGCCATCTTCCATGCATCTTAATTCCTGTTTCATATCACCATTTATATTTTCACGCAAAACTCTAGGTAATATCCTCATATCTGTTTTCGAGCTTGGTCATTCTCTTTCCAGCTTTGTCTAATCTACTTTATAACGTACGGACGCAGCAGGGAATTTCAATGACATTTCTTGTTTCTAGATATTGGTTGTTTTTTAATGTCCTTTTTCATGCTAGATATTCCTTTTATTGTGGTCCCTTTTTCTTTTGGAAATCTACTTAATAATTTTAAACATATCCAGTAACTATAGTCTGTTATTCCTAACACTTTTGTGCTCATTTTTCTATCACGTCTTCTTACCCCCTTGAAGTTTCTTTATATGGGTCGTAGTATTTTATTGTACGTTTTTCTATGGGGGGGTGTTTAGTGGAGTAGGAGTCCCATGAGTCTGTGGTCAAACACTGTCCTGATAGCTTGTGATTCGGATTCCGCCACAGGCCTCGGGTTCCCACAGTCGTAGCTGAGCTGGAACGCCTTCCACACTGATATCACCGCGTGGCCCTTCTGCAGCACGCAGGTGGTGGAGACTCAGGTCGCACACCCACACTTCTTGGTGCAACTTTACATCCCACCCAGGACGCTGGATGTGTGATAACCCCTTGGGGCTTTCTTGGGCCAGTGTTTTCTCAGACAGGGAAACCTACTCAGACTCAGGCTTCATTCCAGGGCCATCTCCCCCGACCCCTCGCGGAGGGTGGCTGCACCTTCCTCCTGCCCGAGCATCACAGCTCTTCCCAATCCCAATGTCCCTTCCTGGGTTTTGTTTCTCAGGGGCTATGGCAACCTTGACACATGCTTGTCCTTCACTTAAAATTCTTTCTTAATTCTTGGGACCTAGGGGCTTCCCTTTTTCACTGAAGCTCAACGGAACACTGAAAACAGAGTCTGATACACATCACACAGCGAGTTTATGTGTTTGTGGGGGGCGGGGGGGGGTTGGGCGGAGAGTCCTCACAGCTTAGCCTTCACATGCTGTTAGGGGGAACAGCATCCCTCTCTCACCCCAGACAATTTCCGATTTCCAGTAAAACACTAACCATTTTCAGGTTCTGGCAGACAGATGGCTAGAGTGGAGTTCTGTTTTCTCTCTAAAAGTAGTTGAATTTCTTAGTTCCTAAGCAACCCTAAATTTGTCTAGAGTGCTGGCACATGTTGACAACTTAACAAATGCTGGTTATATTCCACTAACCGTCCGAGAATGGAAATCAGGAAACACCATTTTATCCAAAGCATACAATTAAAAAGGTACACTCTCAAAATGAGGGGGGCAACAGTTGTACCTGGAAAGGTGACAGCCTTCCTCTCCAGGGACAGACATAGGGATGGAGGTGGGAGGGGGTAGAAATGCTTCTTTCTAAAACCTTTGATGCTCAGTTTTCAGAAAGCAACCTTATTTTTTCTCATTTGTGATGAGGCCTTCAAATCTCAGGTGATACATAGTCAATGGTACAAAACAGTATGAAATTTCCCTGTTTAGAGTCACTTATGGGGAAATCTTGAATACTTGTATTTAAAAATCAAGAACATTTGCTACTAACACAGGAATGTACCTCCGCTGTCCTTCCCTGAGGTGTGAGGGGACAGGCGGGAACTTCTGTCTGCAGTGAAAGGTCAGTTTGTGCGTCTGTCCAAAACCCCAAGAGCACAATGCAATTTGTGTCAAAGGAAAAAAAAAAGATTTAGGAAGAAAAATCTCTTACCTTAAACTTTTTTAAAGACCTCTATTTTACTTTTGGGATGGGACTTCTACAAGCAACGCTTCCCAAATAACCCAGCACACGCTCATGTCTCCTCAAACATCCACTGCTTTGGAAGCTGCAGCTCTGAGGCCTCCTCCACTGAAAGCTTTTTCGTGCCAACACCCGCCCCACATTGTGTAGCCTATCCCTTTGTGCAAAATTTATATCGTAATAGCTTATTTTATTCCTTACTTTTACTCAGGTTAAATAACAGACCCAAGACATTGTTATCACTCTGTCATGGATTTTGACCAGCACTCATGTGCCCACATCAGAAAATCTATTTGCCAGGAGGACAGGCTGAACCACAGAAATGTAAACAAATAGACAAACCCATGAACTGACACCTGTGGTCCCACCCAATGTCCACCACGTTCCTCGTGGTCTTGTTAAAAAGCCGGTGACATCATGTATCTGTCAGTATGGCTTGACATGGATTACATACTCTCAAATTGATCTCCTATACAGAATTGATGGGTTACATCATACAAAGCCCCTTGGAACACTTGCAAGGTCAATATAGAATACAAAGTGGTCTTCCTGACACATAATATCCAGTTATTGCCAATGTCTAAAAAGTAACAGGAACCACTAGGAAAATGATACAAATTGAAACAGTCTTCTTATATTACTATTGCAATTTTTTTAAAAAGATTTTATTGGGGAATTGGGGGAGGGAACAGTGTTAGGGAATCAGGAAAGGGGTATAGACAAGTTGCTGTCCTTTTGTTCTTCAGTCTAGTTGTGGAGGACGTCGCTTCACTGGCCCATGTTGGTGTTATTTTTGCGCTCTTCCCAGGTGAGGCAGTCGCTCGCTGGCCATTGGACGGCCGCTCACGGTGGCTCTTGGCAGCTCACACCGGCTGCTGGCCACACACAGTAGCTTATGGCAGCCCACTACAGCCCCACTGCAGCCTATACCGTCGCCGGCGATTCATGGCAGCCCAGCTCCAGGTTGAGCTGCTGTTCACCATCTTAGCTGTAGAGGGCAGTGTCACTGGCCCTCATGTGGGATCTGAACCAGGGCCCTGCTGCTCAGAGCTGGCGTCCCAAGCCATCTCTTTACCAACACACCACTCGGCCGGCCCCTACAGCAAATTATTTTAACAATAAGACTGTTGCTAGTAAATTTTAAACTTACTTTTTATTTTGGGGGGCACAGGTCCCTAGCTATTGAAACACTAGAGTGACTCTGCCTTCCGACGGCACGAGGAAGCTGATTAACTAAAAGGCTCCGCCCCTTTCCTGCTCCTCTCCGTCAAGAGTCAGGGTTGAATTGTCTGCATCGTCTGAGTAGGAAGAAAGATACTAATCAACACCTCCCATTACATATTTCACCCCATAAAAACAGTCGTCCCGATTTCAGAAACTTTGCAATGTGTTTACATATTGAAACTGTGATCTATGTTTTATATACAATTAAAATTTTTAGTTTCATGGAAAACAGGCCACAGCATTTCAGGGATTCATAACTGCAGAATCTGAGGTCTCCAGCGTCCTGTAAACTTCATTCCCAGTCTCGCTGGCTCGACAGATACTATCATCTGAGACGATGCTAATTACTCAGTCTGCACCTCTCTCCGAAAGAAGTAATCACCAAAATGCAAATGGGGTGCCCACTTCACTGGCTTAACAGTGAAAGGCTGCTAACAGCTTCCTGACAAGAAAGCGAGAAGCTGAATGAGTTGGTGCCTTAACCTTCTGGATGTAGGACACCGGGGGCCCAGATCTCCAGCGTTCTGTCTTCAGCCTCTGGCTGTGATCCTTTCTATGCAAAGGTGCTCATGAGTTAACTGATAGACGCTGCCGAAGAAATTACCAAACAAAAAAGCTGATTTCAGATTCCACTCACTGCGCCCAGCCAGCTCTCACTTAGACTAATTACTTAAGTGATTTTAAAATGTATGAATATTCATATGATAGTGCTTTTCAAAAACACAGCACAGCTGAGCCCATGCCATCAAATCCTGCCTGGCCTCCTTCTCTGATTTGGAGCGACTCCACCTGCATGTCTGAACTGCCAAATGGCTTCAGAGATGCACAGTGGAGCAGAGACGGGGCGGGCAGTAGCTAGCCCACCGCTACCCCATGTCCGCCGTTCCTGGATGGTCACCCGCCCCAGCCCGATGGGACCAGCCCTCCAGGTTTCCTCCCCCAGACAGCTGGGCTTTGTTTTCCATGGAGTCAAGTCGGTCTCACTCTAAATACTCCTTGTGTCTGCCCCCAGGACAATGACAAACATGTGTCTCCCCTCTTCTCATGACACTGTTACACCTTTGGGGAGGGTTGACAATCTATGTGACAAGGAAGCTAGGCCACAGCAGGCTGCCGGGGAAAGCACACCTGAGACTCCAGAACAGGCTGGCTCTGGTCAGCTGTCTGAAGGCGCTGGACCCACAGGCTCTGGGCCTGCAGCCAGGATGCTCAGGCGCTGGCCGTGTGGAAGACTGAGTGGCCATCAGGGTCAGCCTGGGGCCACTCCAGAGTTGACCCCACTACTGCGATGTCTGCTGAGCATGGACCCCTGAGGGAACTCTCCAGCCTGACTCAGCCTTGGCTCATGACATGAGTTTGCTGACTTGTTGAGGCCCAAGCCTGCTCTTTATGACAGCAAACTGCAAACCACTCGCCACAGTTCACACAGCCGTCCATGCAAAGAATGGCGTGTGTTAACAGAAACGAGCAGATGAGAACATGATGCCCTGCAGGCGAGCAACGGGTTCTCCAGTGTGCACAGCACACGGGGACTTCCCCCAGCAGTGTGTGTGTGTGTGTGTGTGTGTGTGTGTGTGTGTGTGTGTGAGATGTGCTGTGTGTATGTGTGCTGTGGGTTGAGTGTGCTGTGTATGGTACGTCTGTTGTGTATGCCCGTGTGTTGTGTGCATGTACGTGTGTGTTGTGGCAGGTGACAAAAAATTAAATAGCAAGACAGAACGGGACGCACATGCTGTGTGCGGACGACAATGGACGAGGGCTAACAAAGCCCCCGAGCGCCTGCAGGACGGCACACATGGGGAAACGCGCAGTCACCCACAGCATGTGAGCTCGCGTGGCAGTGGGGCCATACCTGAAACCATGCGACAGCGTGGCCCTTGACCCTGGAGACACCAGGGTCCAATGTCTCATGCTTTACGTGACAGCAAAGCGTAAGACTTCCAAGACACTGACTCTGTCATGGCTGTTCTATGCATCACCTTCCTAAACAACACAGGAAGAATTTTGAAAACTGTTTTAACTTCAAGTACACAAACATTGGAGAAATAGGGTTTTGATGGCATTTCCGTTAACCGCATATTCAGTTTTTTCTCAGCTCGTGGGTGGAGGAGACGTTTGCAGTGAGTGCAGTGTAGCTTACACAGCGCAGCGCACACGGCGACCTCCAGCCACCCCCCAGCACCAACGGTCCCCGTGGCGGGGCAGGGTCGGCCTGGGCTGTCCCCCGTCTCCCTGAGGCTGATGGGTTTCTGGCCAACCTGTCTGTTTCTGCTGAGAGCAGACAACAAGATCAAAACTATGAATTCAGAGGCCGCGTGAATGGGGCAGGTGTTCACCACCTCTTCTTTATCCTTTCTTATTCTGTCATCAAAATGTGACAGAAATTCTGGCTCCCACTGGTTTGGAACATACTTAACAGGCTGTGCTCAGAAACTCCACCCTGCAAGGTGCTCAGACGTGCAGCTCAGCCGAAATCCGACTCTACCGCGCTGGTCGGAGCCCGCGCGGCGGCAGGCTGCACGCAGGCCCCGCACGTCGGCGGCTGACAGGACTGGGCCTGCAGCGGCGCCCCGCGGGAGCTCACAGCATGCTGGCCAATATGTCTACACATGAGAAATATGCGTTTCCAATGCTGACGCTTACTGCCTGCAGAAAACCAACTAAAACCTCTAAATCCGAAATAGGAAAGGCATTTGGTCCTGACATGTGACATCACCGTCCCTTCAGAGACGAACTCTGGTGCCGCGCTCTGCGCTGCTCACTTTACTCGCTTTTCCATCAAACGCCACACAGAGTAAGTTCCCGATGTCCGGGGTGCCCTCAGACCGTCTGTCACCTACTGGCACCGTGAACGCGACCCGTGAGCCCGAGCCCGGCCCGCTGCGGGGCGCCCACGCACACTCACCTTCCGGCTCCCCGCACAGCGCGCACTGGGACTCTGTGGAGAGAGAGAGAGGCGGTTACTCGGGCCGCGGGCAGCCCCGCAGCGCGCACAGCGGCCCCCCATCACCACGCCCCCACTCCCCACGCAGACCCCCCCCACACACGGCACAGCAGACACAGCCTGCCCACCTCACTGTGCAAATCTTACTCCAAAAACTACCACTGGTGAATGTTTTCTGCGTTACGTTTTCGAGCCGGGACGATCTGTCACGTTTATGCACACATGAAACATTTTCATATTGTATGTGCTCAACACACAAACTGCTGAAATCAGGGCGGTCTATTTTATGACTTAATTTTAATGCCTAAACCTTACCTGGATTACAGCTGTTACATTACAGCTTATTTCAGGCACAAATGACTATGAGCCTAAGTATGACACTGTGTTTCTGTAAAATCACTAAACCTGCAGCTATCGCCTGAGGCCTGATGGGGCGGCTCCGGGCACACGGACGCACGTCAGGGGCTGAGCACGCACAGTGCATGCAGCTGTCAGTCCTTCCAACACACGCGTCCTTCGTGGGAAAGAGTCCAGACTCGGGGCAAGGCTGACGTCAGCCACTGTCCATTTTCCTGAGTGGCTCTGGGCAGATGACTCAACCCCTCAGCTCTACAACGGGAACAATGACATCCGCATGTAGGGACAGCAGGGGTGAGTGACAAGTGCCTTCAGGAAGCCGGTGCAGGGCTGGCCTTCACGGAGCACCGCGGGGAGCCTGGGTTTCTTCCCCGCCGGCTCCCGGGGCCGCGCACACTTCTGTCTCGGGACAGCAAAGGGCTCCCGGAAGACACGGCATCTGGGCAGGATCTCGAGGGACAGCAGGGTTTTCAACAGACAGAAGAAACATGGGCTGGAAACACCCCAAGTCAAGGCACAGGCTTGGACAAAGGCAGAGAGGCAGGTGACCAACGGAGAGCCGGGGTGGAGGACAGGCTGGGGACAGGACTGATGTCGGACAAGGCTGGGAAGGTACACAAGGATGATTTGAGAGGGAAATGAACTTCCTAAGAGGACTGGAGGTTTGGGGGGACAAAAGTTAGGAGCCAACACTGGATTTTGAGGTGGGCAGTAGCGGCGTGTTTGCCATTCCTCAGGACCATCCCATGGTGGCCTGGAACCAGATGATGGGGGTGGGGACAGACAGGCAGAGGGACAGGACAAAGTCCACACCGAGGCTCAACTCAACCTGTGTGTCGCAGGAGGGGCGTGGGGAGGACATCTGAGTGTAAGAGGAAATAAAATTGTTCTTTAAAACTAAACCCGATTGAAGTGTTTCGACTTCTAGGAGACAGGACAATTTACACCTGGGGGACAGATCTCAGGACTGCTGCTCCCTTCCCTTCACAGAGTGGGTGGAGGCGGGAGGGGACCAAGACCAGACCACAGCGGCCAAGGCCTGGCCACTTCTGCTCTGACTGCGGGCAGCACCAATGGCACGTCCCCCTTTGCACACAAAGCACTGAGCCCAGCGCCAAATCACTGGTGAATCCGTAGGTCCAAACGGGGCGCCTGGGACCTGGAAGCCCAGCCACTCTGAAAGGAGGGGCCAGGCACACAGGGCCGCCCTCTTCTCGGAAGCCACAAGCAACACATGGCCAACACGCAGACACGCCTCAGGACTGAGGTGCCCGCAACACGGACCCGGTCCAGGCGTGAGGCGCGTCCCGCAGCCACTGTGCAAAGCTGACCAGGGAACACTCAGTGCTCTCGCTGAGGGTCTGCGTGGGGGCCCCTCACTGCGGTTCAGGGGTGTGCCCATCAGCGGGGCCTGTATGTCAGAGGCCAGGCGCCCTGTGCTGGGGTCTGGGCTGCAGGGGACACAGCGCTGTTGGTGGGCAAGGGAGGCAGAGGCAGGGAACCGACTGTGGATGTGACCACTGCATCCCTCCCCAGGAAGGACGGACCCCCAGGACCCACAGAGGGAACAGCAGCAATGCGGTCACCTGGGTGGACAGTGGGAGCCTGGCCGCCACACTTATCTGCCAGAAACCTGAAAGAGACGCTTCCGGTCTTACAAGGAGCTGAGGCCCCGCAAGAAGCCACGGAATCACAAAACACAGGCTGACGAAACTGGGAGCCAAGCTCTGAGGGCTCCTCAGGACAAGAGCAGGAGGACCTGGGCTCGAGACAGGTTTACTTGTCCCAAACCAAACATGAAGGCTGCCCAGAGTGCCCTCTGCTGAAAGGTGTCATGAGCGTTCCCAGTCCACAGCTCTGAGGGGTCCCAGCACGAGAGAGAGCCCATCCACGTCTGTAACGAAGAGTTCCCAGTTTCAGGGCAGAGGCTGTCACTCCACACTGCACACGGTCACACTCCAGGCGAACCCTCCAGGTGGGCTCCCCTCACTGACCACACTGTGCACAAAACCACTGAACTGACCACGTCAAGGGACCTGTCTGAGGCCACATGACAAGACCAGAGCCTGGTGTCCCCTGACCCAGACTCTTTTCATGGTGACAAGGCAGAGCAGAGACCAGAATATTCCAGGTGCCTCAGGGAGGTACCCCGTCTACAGGGAAGACAGAGGTGACTGCCCAGACCTTTGCGGAGCACTCCAAGCAGCTGAGGGTGGGGACAAGAAGAGGGGACAGCCCCAGGGCCCAGGAGTGGCCCGAGAAGACTGGACTTAACCGCCTGCCCCACCACCAGCTATGACCACCCTCCCTCACCCCCCAGGAGGACCAACACTCAACACGGGGCTGTTTGTTTGCTTCGGTCATGAATCAGAAACTGGTTTTTTGCCACTAGTGTAACTGTAACCGGAATTTGCATCCAAAGTGACCGCCAATGACCGGACTTGCCCCAGTATATTTAACCTCCATCACAGGTTATACGATGAAAATTACCCCCAAGTTCAAAGGCAGTAATGGTACAAGAGCACAGCTCAGCAATCGGTACCTTCAGGGACTGCAAGTCCGGGAATCAAAGCTTGTTCAGAAAAAGAAGGCAGTTCAGCCAGTGGCATATCGAGCCCTCCGGAGCGCAAGCCTTCAGGTACCGCCACCTCAGTTCAACCGTCAGTGCATTTAAGCCCCACCCTCTCAAAAGTGATTTCCAGCAAGATCACGAGGAGGAGCTGTTACTCTGCGTGTTCTAAGCCCAGGACACAGAGCCACCAACCTGTGACTATGCTGCAGTGTGACAGAGCGTTCCCCTAAGGGTGCATCGCGAATAGCAGGGGTTCTTAGAGGTGGTGGGGGTGCGGCTCTTTGGGGCACACGCTCCCCTCCAGGGAGCAGGTGGAGCTCCCTGTGCCCGGGTGTCCTGCACACAGTGAACGCTCTGGCCGGGAGCCAGCAGCGGTAGACGGAAAGCGTGCTGGGTCAAAGTCTTGTCCCCTCACTTACACGGGTCACAGTCTCAGACATTATCAGCCTCACGATCAGGAACACAGTCCGAAATAACAGCTCACATCCAGACCAGGGACCCACATTCATGGTGGTCCAGTGGCCCTATCATGATGACACTTACTTCCACTCCCTGACCATGTCATGTCCACCCCAAGGGGTCTCCCTGAGCGAGCGCCTGGCCAGCTGCTCTCTGGGCCGCTCCTCCTCTATCCTGCTGTCCCTCGGCTCAGAAAGCAGCCTGCTGTCCCCACGGCTGGGGACCTCACCAGCCAGGAACGCGGCGCACCGAGCAGAGCCCGTGAACGTGGGCACAATGGCCTGTCCTGCCCCCGGGACCCAGGGAAACCCCACAGGAAGGCAGCTGTCTGACGTGCACGGGTCCCCCAGCGGCAGCAGGACAACAGCGTGGGAGCAGCGGGAGGCGCACGCGTCCCGGCAGGAGGCTGGGCTGATGTGAGGGGCGGGTCCCTGCTCGTCACCCAACACTGCAACCGAGTCTTCACACGACACACACCAAGTTCGCGTGTCACCCAAAGCCTCTGTGATGCCATAGGACTACTGTGAACCCCGGTCACACGGCGGCACAGCCCCCGGTCACGTGAATCCCAACACGTGAGGCCGCCGTTCCTCCGTGCAGAAAACTAACGCGAGGTCACGACAGCAGAGTGTGACGATGGCCACAGCGAGGCCTCGGGAAGCAGCAGCAGCAAAGACGGGGAGACGCCAAACTGGCTGGACCGTGAGGTGCTGACGGTGTGACCTGGACGGGGCGGAGCGACACGGAGGCAGCTCTGCCAGGATGGTGCGTGGCCACAGGGCGAGCTGGGGCGCGGCAGGCTTGGGGTCGCGGCTCCCGAAAGGTGACCCAGGGACGTCATGTCAGGCGCTCACGTCCCTCCAGGGAGTCAGCTCCTTGCAGAGAAAAACCACAGCTGCCGGCTCCAAACCGCACGGCATCTTAACCAATCGTGGCCGTGGAGACGGACGGAGGGAGGAAGTGCGACAGGAGGACTCGCGTGGGCTGCAAGGGGTGAAGGCGGGGCCAGCAAATCAGCAAATCAGGGGACACCTGCGAGGGACACCAGCCGCCAGCCCTGCTGTCGGCGCCTTCCCTTCTAAGTCGCCGACATGACGATGAGGCCGCTGGGGGGACTGGGCAGCTGACGGCGCTTCACTTCACTCACGATTTCGTATCAAAGTAACTGTCACTCGTGTCACACGGGCCTGAGGCTCACCGTGAGGAGGGAACACACGGGCCGTTCAGATAGGGGTTCTCAGCGGGGGAGCCTAGGTTTCCCCACCCGGGCCCCTCTGAGGGGGCAGCTGAGCCGCTGCTGGTCGTGACACCAAGTGTCTGCACGGCGGTGTCTGGTGCTGAGCTGAGCCTCGGGGGACACTTCTGTCCTTCTGTGCCCATGCTGCTCTCCTGTCAGAGCCCCGCCCCCGCCTCGTGGCCCCGCCCCACCCCGTGGCCCCGCCCCTGTCCTGCAGCCCCGCCCCATGCACGACGGGATTGCGTGACTGCGTGGTGGGTCTGCTCACATTACAACTTCCCTGAGCAACAGCCATTGAAAGGATGGGTCTTCTGAGGACCGATGGTCATTAGTGCAGAGTGTCATCTGAACCAGAAGACTATACACACCAGACAGGAACGGGCCCGCTGACCCCAGAGCCGGTGAGCCTGACAGCAGACGCAGCCCCGGAGGGCCAGGTCATTCCCACACTCACAGCAAATAGTGAGGGCCCCGTCCGCTCTCTTGTTGGCACAAGGACTGTACCCTATTTTAGTCTTCCAGGGAAGAGGAACGGCTGTGTCTCTGCTGAACATGCATAAAACATTTTATCCATGGAGGTTACTCTAAATTCATGCACATATTTTTGGAGGTGGCTTTCAGCCTGCATGTGAAGTAACGCGCACACACAGCCCCTCTCTCCCTCTCCCTCCTGCTGGAGCATGGTGACAGCGCCCGCTGCACCTCTGTCACCCACTAGGGCTTGGGTGCCGTGGACAGCAGCTGAGGGAGCCTAGGTCAGTTCTCCAGGGAGCCCCGTGGAGGAAGCGGCTGACACAGGTGCCGCTGCCACTGCCAAGCTCGGTTCCACAGACCTGCCAACACCCCGCAACTCTTGGCAAGGCCAAGTTCATGACCACTGATACGAGGACACCCCCGTCCCTGAGGCTACTCAAATGAGAAAGGAAATGAGATAAGCCTGCAAATGCCCTATCCCCTAACCTGGCACATATTAATCAATGAGCAAATGTAAGCAGTTTTAACAGAAGTTTCATTGATTATTAATCTATAAAGATAAGAAGGTGCTCCTGTGGGCAGACGCTGATGAAGAACCCATTCCAATATCTAAGACCCAGGACTGGGAGGAGAAGGCGGGTGGGCCTCACAGGGTGGGCGCTGCTCGCAGGGCTGTGGTGAAAGGGCGGGGCTGTGGGGGAGAGACGCTGTGTGGGAGAGGGCGTGGCTGTGGGAAAGAGGGGGGGCTGTGAGGGGCGTGGCTGTGGGTGAGAGGGCGTGGCTGTGAGAGGGCGTGGTGTGAGGGGCGTGGCTGTGGGGAGGGACGCTGTGTGGGAGAGGGCGGGGCTGTGAAGGAGGGAAGGGGGCTGTCTGAACCTGTAAGGCCTTTTCGGGAAGAAATCAGCATAAACGTCAGGAGGAAATTATGCAAGTTTTGTTTCTAACCATTTTCAAAATGGTCCATCAAGCAGAAGATTGTTATGTGCGATCTGTTACCTTTTAACGCACATCACAAATATGCAGTATCAGCAAAATAGCAGAGAGTTGTATGGAGGCCCCTCAACACTCAGGAAACATGAAGAAGGCAACTCAGAAACTTGGAAACATGCTGATGGTAAGCATGCTCCACTGCGAATTGGTGAACAGAGCGAAGGAGAGTTAGTGCAATCGAATATTGCATGCAAACAGAATTCTAATGTGCTTTAAAAAATAAATTGAACAGTGTGAAGGCAAGCCAAGACATCAGTAGCTTTAATAGAGCCACGAGCCACAAAGAAGAAAACGTAAAACCCACGGACCAATAGCGGACACGATGCTGCCTTCCGTCGTCTGGGTGCCATGGTTTGCCCGTGTGCTGGGGACCCATAATGACATCCACAGGTCAGCTGTCATGCTCACTGCTCATGTACAGAGGCTCAGATGTCTGAGGGGCGGCTTCCTTCATTCCTCCTCCCCTCCCTTCAACAGGCCTGCCTGACAGCGGCCACGCTCCTGGCAGCAGCCATGTGCTGTGGCTCAGCTGTGCTCCGCACTCCTCCCAGGACGCGTGGCCCGCGGTGTGCAGAGCAGGTGCCACAGACCTGTGAGTTCCCATGCCAGCTGCTCCCTCTCCTATCAAATTCCAAAATGTCCTGTTTGACTTGGGAGTGTTTCTGGGAGCTGACTCACCGCAGAGTAAGCCTGACTTAAGAACCTTAAGTAATTCATCGGAGTCTGAGGAAAAACAGGGTCCCGTTACCCCTGAACCCAATGTGCTCACTGCCAGGCCGAGGTGCGCCTGGGACTGAGTCAGGAGAATGAGTGGCTCGCCATCAGCACAGGCGAGTTTTGTGACTTTGTCACCTATGAAACTCAAGGCTGCTCGTGGCTGCAATCGTAACTCCCATGACAATTGTTTGCAAATAGCCAGTGTCATTCTTTCTTTCAGTCAGTCAGGGAAAGAGGTGCCAAGGAAACAGAGTCACCTGCCTGTGGTTGGTGATGCAGGCAGGTTGGTGGCCAGGACCGGCGCCTTATTTCTGGGTGGCCCGCCTGTCCGCATTCATGACGCCTGAGGACCCTGCACCTACGGCACTCTTGCCGTTCCCTTTGTCGCCATCACCCACATTGGCGAGGGCACAGCTGTCCTTTCTCACAGAAACGGTAGGAGGGCGGCTTGTGTTAACTTTGTTTTCCGAGGCCCCGTCCAGCCCAGTCTCCTCGATGTCGTGAGCGGCATACCGGTCATCTCTCCTAACACAGTCCCACCCCAAGGCCATCGCTCATGGCACTTCCCACGGCCTCCTTCGGGGACTCCACTCAAGTGCATGGCCTTAACCTCCAGTCACTTATGCGATGACACGCGGAAGGTCAGGTGCACAGACCTGATGCCTGCTGCCGCCACCAGGCCCACTCACAGCTGAGACCCCTCATCCGGCAGCAGTTCTCTTGGGCTGGCCCTGGTGAGCCCCCCACGTTCAGCCTCACCCCGTCACCCTCGTGGTGCCCTCAGGCCCACTTTCCATGTCCTCTGAGTTCTCCTTCCTGCTCAGAACAGGGCAGCTGCTTGACGGGCCCCTTCAGGGGAGGCCCCTGCGATGCACCAAATTCTGTGTCCCCACCGTGCTTATGCTGAACCCCGAACCCCACCCACTGCCAGTCCTCTGCGGGGGCTGCCAGATGGGTCTGCACCGCCATTCCAGCCTGCGGGCTGCCCCTTGTTTGCACTCGGCGTCTGAGGTGCTCTAGGACACAAGCCCGACCGTGCCACACCTGTCTTCAGTCCTCTAGTGGCTTCCCAGCACTCTTAGGGGAACAAGCCTATGTCATCAAGGGCGCCCACCCACCCACGCGGCTCCACACCCCCGGGCCCTGCTCCTCTGCTGTCAGCACCTGTCACCAGGCTCTGTCACCTACATGACTGGGGAGGGTCTGCAGCTGCTCTTCTCTCTCTCTCTAGAATGTTCTTCCTCCAAATCTCGGCTCGGGCACCTTCGTGCAGTGAGAAATTCACCCCGAACAAGCCCCTCCGTCAATCTCTGTCCGTCACCCTTGCCCTGTTCAGCCCCAAACTCATCACTAACTTATCTGTGCATTTGGGGAAAAGCTTGTCATTCACGTCGTCCCCGCCCCATAAAAGAAGCATGAGATGCCGTTTACCATGCTCCCCACTCATCAACAGATTCACCCCACGAGACACCACAGGCATCTGTGAAAAGCCCGAATGCTCAAGACTCTTGTCACCATAAGGAGTTTCATCACCAAAATGCACAAAAATGTACGCAATGGCAAGTTACCTCGGCCAGCACAAAGTGGGGCGTTTCGCAGCACTCAGCCAGGCAGGGCCCAGGTGCCACCATGTCCCTTACGAGGGACGCACCAGACACCGGCACGGGGGAACGCTGGGAAGCAGACGTGGCACTGGGCCCTGCCAGGCGCACTCAGAAACGGGCCTGGGTGGGCAGCAGCCACTCGCGAGACCGCCAGTCCGGCCTGGGGACCCAAACGTGCCATGCTGCGCTCTCTTCTGGGACCTCTGGCCCCTGGCGTCTTGCAGTCGCGCCCTCTTGGGAGCCAGGCTCGCAGGACGCAGCTCTGAGCGACTGCCCACCAGTGCCTCCAGGCAAAGCCCAGGCCCTTCCCACTGTCGTCAGCGGGTAGATGGACTTCTCTCCTCCAGACAGGGGCCTCCACGGCCAGCTGTGCCCAGGCAGCCTTTGAGAATGAGATCCGTTCCCCTCTAGAGGAAATCGCCCCAAGGTTCACACAGGTACTGTACTGAACTCCTATTCAACCATCAAACGTCCTAATGTGCACATTCCTCCTGTATTCTGTGCCAAACCAGCTACATCCCCATGAAAATTTAGCCGTTCCCGACTGACATTCCCACTGAGCTCTAACTGCACCCACACACACCCACCGGGGTACGTAACACAGGTGCACACAGAGTGACACACACGCTTCCTCGGTCTGGCCCTCACACACAGGTGGGCACACGCAGACATGGACTCACACACGGACACGCGTGTGTCTCCTCATCCACATGCTCTTAAAAATGTTGACTAATGTTCTAAAAAACAGGTGTTGAGTCATATGCTCTAGCTCTTTCTAATAACCGCACACAGGAAGTATGTATTAGCCTCGGGATTGGCCTCCCTTGTTATTGTCAAAATAAAGTTTGTCTGAAGTAGCGAAGGTACCGGTGGTCTGCAGTGCGGTGGGGACGTGGGCTGGCCGAGGCCACGAGCCCCATCACAGCCCTGGAGGCAACAGCAGGTCCAAGACTGCCGGGGCGGTTTTCACTCCCCTGAGCCATAAAAATCCCCACTACAAGCTTTTGTATCAAATATCCTTTCCCTGACATCAGTGTGTCCTTAGTTTGTCCCCAGTGTCAGCAAAATATCGCTTCTATAACCCACTGTCTTAAATCACAGCAGCAGGCGAGGGGCCGAGCGCGGCTGGTGCCACGGACAGAGCCTGAGCACCGGGCCCGGCTCCCGAGTCACCTGGGCTCCGAGCAGCTCACAAAGCGGAAACACACGGGCAGGTGCCGCTGCCACACGTTCATTTGACTTGAATTTGTATTTCCTATTTCTTGACCTTTCACCACGTATGATTTCCCATTTCTGTCCCATGAATTGCGAAGGCAGTGAAACCTCGCTGGAAAGGCTGAGGGTCTTGACCAACGCGCTGCGGCTCTGCTGCTCTTCTCTTCAAATGCGAGCAAGTGTCTGCGATCGTGTAGGCTGCATAACATGTCACTGTGAACTGGAGGTGACAGAGCCGATGGGAGCCTCACCCCGACTCTGAGCACCGCGGTACGTGATGTAAAATACGGGCTCCTACAACCTCCTTTAATTTGGCATCCTGGTGGAGAACAGCATGAATGACCCCAAATCCTGAGGCTCCGGTGGTCCCCACAGTGAAACGGGCCGAGGAGAAGTAAGGCCAGGAGGCTCCCTGCGCTTCCTGGGGCTGCGGGCCGGTGACCTCAGCAGCGAGGCAGAGGGACAGGCAGGGGGTGAGCTCTGGGGAGCAGTTAGCAGGCCCACAAGCAGCACCTTTCCAGCTTCTAATCTTCCTGAATGCAACTGTGATTAGTAGAAACATCATTTATATGTTTCCAGGTTTGACTGAAAATTCCCAGGGCTCTCCCATTTTATGTTAATCTCTCCTTTAATTTATTAATTTTACTGGGGTCATTCTGAACATTAATGTGACCAAATGCTGTGGGGGTGATTACAAAGCGTTTAAAAGATGCATAAGGAACCCTGTGCATGACACTTTTAAGATATTTAGGAAGCCACACGTGTTCATTTGCACTGAAAGGCAGCCACTGATAATACATAAATAACAGGAACAGATCTCAACATAAAATTTAACGCGGAAGTGACAAGTGTCACTACCCCCACTCTGGCCCTGTCACACGTCCATTCCCTACGGGGACCGCCAGCGCTCCTCAGCACCTCTTCCCGCCACGGGCCCCAGGTCCCACTGGAGCCACCCCAGGCCCTCCCACGGCGCTGTCCACCCAGCAGGCTCTTCTGTACCCCTGGGCCTTTGCACGGCCTTTGTGCGTGAAGCACCCTGCCTCCCCCAAAATAAGACCTAGCCGGAAAATAAGTCCTCGCATGACTTTAGGTGCCAAAATATGGCACCTCGGCATACTGAATATTTTAAGCTGAAGGAGCTTGTGGAAAAGGCACCCTTCTCCCTGAAACAGGTCATAAAACCCTCCTGTGAGGAGTGCGTGCCCTCCATATCCTGGGGGAATCATGCTACGGCTTCTTCTCTGGCTAGGTCTTATTTTTGGGGAAACACAGTGTGTCCATCCGCCCTGCTTGCCCGGCCAGTGACAACTCACTCTTTTTCACTAGTGATTTGTTAGTAACAGCTGCATTCAGACACCATTCATGCAGCACGCAGTCCCCCCACTTAACGCACACGCTTCAGTGGTCTCTGTACATTCACACAGTTGTGCGAACATCACCACAGTGAGTTTCAGAGCAGTTCCGTCCTGCACCCTCAGCAGTCAGCCCCTCAGCAGGTCTCATGTCCCCAGCCCCTGGCCACATGCAGGGACGTGGTCCATGTGTTTAAAACAGGAATGAAAGCTCAGGAGTTGAACTCGGCGTGGACAGTGAAGGTTGTGAGGGGTTGTAGCAGGGAGTTCGGTCAGGGCGTCCGGGCTCAGGGCGACCTCGCCAGGGGCAGGGGGTGGTGTGTCTGAGACCAGGAGCAGTGGCGAGATGTCCGGGGCTTGGGGGACTCGGAGCAGAAGGGGCTCCATGGCAGGTGGGGTGCAAACACGGGGAGTGGTGCTGGGCTGACTCTTAAACCCCATTTAGGGAAACAGCGGGGACACACAGGGAGATGTGAAGAGCAATTCAGTTACTTTGGAAAGATACGAGGAAAACAGAGGGTAACGTCACAAATGATCGTGAGAGAGGAGAAGAGGAGGAGGGAGTGAAAGACCAGAGCTGCAGGTGAGACGCGGCAGGTGAGGAACGTGACAGCGCGGCTCAGGTCTTCAGGCAGCCGGACGGTGACACAGGCCTCGCAGGCACAGTGCCAGCCGTCCGCAGTGAGTGAGGCACGCGCTCCTCCTTTAAAGGACGAAAAGTGAAAGAACTTTCTCAAAGTCACAAGGCCAGCACGTCTGTCACTTTTCCTCAAAGCCCATGCCCCTAA
>NW_017731888.1:840860-846666 GCF_001890085.2 Hipposideros armiger
GCCCGCGCCGTGTTCATCAGGCCACGTTGTCATTTCTGTGCGGCTGGAAGTAAAGCCTCTTCCTTCACTCTGGGCTTTCGTCTTTGTTCCTTCACCACAGGCTTGACAATTTTGTTGATCTTCTCAAAGAACCAGGTTTCAGTTTCACCGATTTTCTGTTTTATATTCCACATTTCATTAATTTCTGCTCTATTCTTACACAGAGTAGCTGTGAGGATAAAATAAAATCCTGAATGTAAAGGGCTTTAAAAACGAACTTGTGTGTAAACAGTTACTAACTCAATAAGTATGTACTGGACACTTCCTATCTGCCAAGCTGGCTCTGTTCTAGGTTCTTGGGGAAGGGCAGTGAAAGCTCAGTCTAGACTGCGGTTCCGATAAATATGCAAACCCAGCCGCATGTCTCACTCACGGTTGCACCCCATCTTCCTGGCCCACAGTAAATGCTCCATGAATGTCACGTAAATGCCAAAGAGTAAGATATTTGTATTAACTGTCATTTTTCTTGCAATTTCTCTTAGACCATAAGCTCTTGAAGAGTAGATCCCGTATGTTAATTGTCCCTGTAGTTTAAAGTCTGTCTACCTCGATGCCTCAAACATGCTGTATGCTCTAAAACTACCATTCTGATTAACTAACTCGAATCTGCCTTCATATTAATTAATATTTAGGGTACACACACAAAGGAGAAATCAAAGCTGATAAAGAAATACAGCTCAGGTTAAGAAAACATTGAGTGTTTTTAAAGACAGGGGCTGTATCTTCTGCCTCTTTTCTCGCTCACATATTGTCTGTGTTGACAAAAAATATCCGGCCTAAGAGAAAACTTATAAGAGTTTATTTGAGCCAAACTGTCGACAACTGCCGGGAAGCAAAGTCTCAACAGACTGAGAAAATGCTCCGCAAAATGGCAATTTGCAGTTTATTTTATACATAAAATCAAAGGAGGAAGGTTACATGAAATCCACTGGTGATAGATGAAGGGGGTGGGAGAAAGCAAAGCGGGGAAATCTCTGGGATTGGATAAAAGCACATTGGAGAGACAGGTACTCCTCCCACACAGGTGGGTGCAAGAGAGCTAACAGTTCCCTCTTTACAGCACATAGAGATGCTAATCAGGAGATAAGCATAATAATGAGGAATTCTACAGTTTCCACTCTGGTCTGGAAAAAAGACTAAAGATGTTATCTTAGGTACAGAAAGACAACAGGCCCACTGAAAAGGCACAGATTAATTTAAAGAGAACGCTGAAGATGTGACTTCCCGCCATGGCCCACTTAGTTAAAAATTTTTATGTTCACACCATCCTCTGTGGTTATTTTCAGTCTCCTGAGCTTGTCAGGTTTAACATGTGGCCCCTTTTCTATCCACACGGGCTAGAGAATGAAGCACACAGCTGGTACTCAACAAATCTCTGCCTTTTGTTCAATGGCTTTTATCCTGAGAAATCCAACAGGTGATTGTCCTTCCTCACTTGGGGAAATCTGAACAGTCATCGCAATCCCTCCACCGTGGCCACCAGGGTGACTGAACCACTGGGATTCACTGTGCAGAACAACGTTCGCTCTTCGTGTAAAAATCTTATNTTTCAGTAGTGCCACTGTCAACCAGCGACACACAGCTCCCTTCCCATGGGAATGTCCCAGCGGACCCACCAACCACCCGTCAAACCCCGGCTATTAATATTCTACACGAAACCCTCGTGCCTGTCACACAGCACGACCCTCACTGTCCACACACGTGTACGGGCGCCGCCACGCACGCCGCACAGCTGAGCCCGAGCTCCAGCCGTGGGCTGAGAAGGCGCGTGGGCCCTTCCTGGCTCGGGCAGGCTTCACCTCTCCCAGCAGAGTGAGCTCCCCGAGGGAACCGCACGTCCTCCATGCTTATACGTCCCTGTGCTGCTTAGAGATCGCCTGACGGTGCAGTGCATCCCTCTGACTGAGGCCGCCGACCATCCCTGCAAACGTGAGCCAGGTCCAGGGGCACGGCCGCCTGGAAGCGGCTCAGGGCTGGGAGCCGGCCCCCGCCTTTCCCAGCTTCAGCCTCGTTTCCGGGCCGGCCGGAGTCCCCAGGACCCGCCGTCTCCCTCCTGCCCTTCCAGGCACCCACACTGCTTCCACCACACGCTAGCCATCGCGTCCGGCATGACATTCGCACAGGACCGGCACGGACACGGTCTCTGTTCCCAGGAGGACACAGCTTAGGCTCCTGCTATTAAGTGAAGGTCTCCTGGAGCCTCCGTAAGTGTGGCACACGGCAAGGGCCACGCGGACACCCAGTCAGTTAGCGGGACACACGCCAAACACGCGCATGGCCTCACGGCAGCATGACATCACCACCAAAGGGTGACAACAGCTCCATGGCCACCAACCGACAAACAGACACATGAAAGGGCATGCGTGTGGGGTCCGTCTCGGCCACACATGCTCCGACACAGACACGCCTGCGACAGGCGCAGTGCAGGGGCATCGCCGCAGCTCCATGCTGGCCGACCCCACACGCAGGAGTGTCCGGAGGGTCCAGGCCACGGAGACCGACAAGCCGGTGGTTGTTGGGCGGGAGGCGGGCCTGGGACATGGGGGACTGTGAACGGGCTGTACAGGGTTTCTCTAGGGGAGCGGCGAACGTGTTCTAAGCCCAGACTGGGGATGGTTTCACAGCCCTGTAAATGCAGTAAAACCACTGACTTGTTCACTTGGGTAAATACAGGCTTTGTCAATTATATCTCAATGAAGATATCAAAAAACATTAGTGGGAAAACTGAGTGAGTGACCGGCCTCAGGCAAGCCACTGAACATCCGTCTAACTTTTCTCTGAGAGAATATCTACTTTACAGAGATTTTATGATAATAAATGAAAATCACAGTCGACAAACACACACCTCCAGACTCAGTGTTCAGGACGGAATTGTACCTGTGGGTGTGCAGCCCCCTCATTCAGCCCGCACCGGCTTCTACCCATCAGCCCACTGGGGGTTAAGGGACAGACAGGTTGGGGTGAGGTCAGCTGGCCGGGAGAAGGCAAGGTGAAGGGTGTGCTGTCGCCTCCAGCACACGCTGCTCGGTGGTCACCAGGACCAGGGGCTGGGGAGGCCCAGGAGTGGAGACCCTGAGAGGAGGGACAGAGCCGTGCGGACAGCTGGCCCCCCAGGTCCGGCTTCCCAGCGCCCACGCCAGAGGAACGCCATCCCCAGAGCTGCCTCCTGTGCCTGGTGAGCCCCTGGCAGGTGTCCGAATGTGACGCCGGAATCAGCCCCCACCCGGCCACAAGAGTGACAATGCTGAGTCACAGCTCTCTACAGAAGCACCTCAGGCTCGTCCTCGCGTTGAAGTAAAAAAAGAGGAATTCCAAATGTTGACTCGCTGCTGGATAGATACTTCCAATTCCTACAGGAAGTATCAGAACTTACAAATTCTTGTTTTTCAAGACAATGTTGGCTGCTCTGTGTCCCTTGAATTTCTGTATGAATTTTGGGATCAGCTTCTCAATTTCTGAAAGGAAATCACAGCTGGGCCCCTGACAGAGATCTGTGAAAGCCGTAACCGTTCGGGGAGCACTGCCAGGTTCGCACCAAGGCCTCTGATCTGGCCCGTGAGCACGGGTGCCTTTCCACTCATTTAATCTCCTGAGGTCCCATCAATAATACTTTACAGTTTTCAGAGTATAAATTCTGTGTTTCTTTGTTGCATTGTTTTGGACCGTGCACTGGACGTGTGATTAACTTTTGTATATTGATTTTGTATCCTGTAACCCTGCTGAGCTCAGCCATTATTTCCAATAACTTTTAGTGGATTCCTTAGGAGTTTCCATACAATTTCATGTTGTCTGAAAATAGAGAGAGTTTTGCTTCTTGCTTGCCAGCCCGGACACTCTTATCTCTCCCCTGGCCGGGCTGCCCGGCCAGAGCTTCCGGATCGGTGCTGAGTAGAAGGCGTGAGGCCACACGTCCTGGCCTTGCTCTTGCTAAATGTTTCATAGCTGCCCTTTATCAGGCTGAGGGTTTTCCCTCTATCCCTAGTTTGTTCAGTGTTTTTATTATGAAGGGGAGTTGACTTCGGTCAAATACTTGTTCTGCATCTAGTGAGCTGATCCTGACATTTCTGTTCTTTTGTTCTATTCACATGGTGCATTACATTAATTGATTTTCAGGTGTCAAATCAACCGTGCATTCCTGGGGCGCTCCCAGCTGAACACAGTGCAAAGGATCTGCGTCTACGCTCCTCAGAGATATCGGTCTGCACTTCCTCTCCTTGTATATCATGGGATGGTTTCGGCATCAGGATAACACTGGCCTCAGAGACGGAGAATTTTGGAATAATATGAAAAGGACTGGTATTCATTCTTCTTTACCTGTTTGGTAGAACTGATCAGTGAAGCTTGCCTTTGTGGGTAGGTTTTTTTTTTTTTTAATCATTGTTTGTTTTAATCTCTTTCCTTCTTGTAGGTCTATTCAGAATTTCCATTCCTTCTTAAGTCAGTTTTGGCAGGTTGTGTCTATCTANGATACGAGGAAAACAGAGGGTAACGTCACAAATGATCGTGAGAGAGGAGAAGAGGAGGAGGGAGTGAAAGACCAGAGCTGCAGGTGAGACGCGGCCGGTGAGGAACGTGACAGCGCGGCTCAGGTCTTCAGGCAGCCAGACGGTGACACAGGCCTCGCAGGCACAGTGCCAGCCGTGTGAGTGAGGCGCGCGCTCCTCCTTTAAAGGACGAAAAGTGAAAGAACTTTCTCAAAGTCACAAGGCCAGCACGTCTGTCACTTTTCCTCAAAGCCCATGCCCCTAAGAGGGGACCCCTTCCAGATCCCCTGCTGCGTGGTCACAGCCCCGCCCGCCTCTCGATGACGCAGGGCCCTGGGCAGCTCAGTGCGGATGTGCCCACGGCGCCCAGGCGTCTGGGATGCAGTGTGGCCGCCAACAGCAGGACGCCCTGCGGCCTTTGCAAAACACAGACGCCGGGACGCCTGCCATGTGAGCGTCGCCGCCCGCTGTGCCCTCCGCCCTCCAGCACTGGGCCCTGCACCAGCCTTCCGAGCGCTGGCTCTGCGGGCCCCACCGAGGTGCTGGGCCGGTCTCCCGGGGAGACAAACACACACGCAGACATCACGGCGTCCGGGCTGGACAGCAGGACGACCCGCGTTTGCAGGGCGGCGGGGATGGGGAGGAGACGGGTGAGACGGGTGAGCAGGGGCCTGAAGCAGGGCGCCCCCAACGTCATTCACTCGTTCACTCACCCATGCATTCACTCGTGGCGGCTCCTCCCTGTGGGGCTTCGTGCAAGCAGAGGGGCGCCACAGGAACAAACGTCACATGTCCCTGTGCCCGCGGCTCCCAGGAGACGACCCAACTGGAGGGCAGGGGTTTCCCCGAGGAGACCGGACGGGAGGCATTCCAGAGAGAGGGGGCATTTTTCAAAGGCAGGTCGGCCACGGAGGTGTCTCCCCGTTTGACAATGGGAGACCCTCCGAGAAGCTGCCCAGGTCCCCCAGGTCCCCTCCGTAATGAGAGACAGGCCACGACGCTGGCCGGTGACCCCCAGGTCTCCGCGTTCTCTCTTCTGCTCCAATTGCTCTCCAGTCGGCAGTAGTGACTTCATGGGCCTCCTGCTGCCTTCGCTGTCCTGCCCCGTCCCCTCCACTCTCCAGTGTCGCTGAAGGAGCCCTTCCCCTCCGCCCACCTCACACCAACTACCAGCCCTGTCGCGTCGCGTCTGGGCCCCGCAGGACCCAGAGCTCTGCCAGCGAGTTGCATAAACTAATTAGTGCTTCCGTGTTAATTAATTTTCTGTTGTTTATATAAGCTAG
>NW_017731888.1:846776-853986 GCF_001890085.2 Hipposideros armiger
TGCACCAGCCTTCGGAGCGCTCGGCTCTGCGGGCCCCACCGAGGTGCTGGGCCGGTCTCCCAGGGAGACAAACACACACGCAGACACCACGGCATCCGGGCTGGACAGCGGGACGACCCACGTTTGCAGGGCGGCGGGGATGGGGAGGAGACGGGTGAGACGGGTGAGCAGGGGCCTGAAGCAGGGCACCCCCAACGTCATTCACTCGTTCACTCACCCATGCATTCACTCGTGGCGGCCCCTCCCTGTGGGGCTTCGTGCAAGCAGAGGGGCACCACAGGAACAAACATCACATGTCCCTGTGCCCACGGCTCCCAGGAGACAACCCAACTGGAGGGCAGGGGTTTCCCCGAGGAGACCGGACTGGAGGCATTCCAGAGAGAGGGGGCATTTTTCAAAGGCAGGTCGGCCACGGAGGTGTCTCCCCATTTGACAATGGGAGACCATCCGAGAAGCTGCCCAGGTCCCCCAGGTCCCCTCCGTAATGACAGACAGGCCACGACGCTGGCCGGTGACCCCCAGGTCTCCGCGTTCTCTCTTCTGCTCCAATTGCTCTCCAGTCGGCAGTGGTGACTTCATGGGCCTCCTGCTGCCTTCGCTGTCCTGCCCCGTCCCCTCCACTCTCCAGTGTCGCTGAAGGAGCCCTTCCCCTCCGCCCACCTCATACCAACTACCAGCCCTGTCGCGTCGCATCTGGGCCCCGCAGGACCCAGAGCTCTGCCAGCGAGTTGCATAAACTAATTAGTGCTTCCGTGTTAATTAATTTTCTGTTGTTTATATAAGCTAGGGGATTTCTGTTCCTGTGCCGGGCCCTGTAGGTAAGCTTATCTACAAACAAATTAAACCCCATTATACCAACCAAGACTGGACTGTCAATCACCAAACCATGTCTCAAACGCTGTCTTTCCCTGTAGAACCTTAGGAGATAATCTCACACCAGAAGGAAATGTTTAAGTAGAGATAATATTCATAATTGATGTACACTGTCATATTAAAACTACAAGAGGGTTTATCAGAAAAGCCATGTGAACAGTGTGACAGCTGTATTTTTTCTCTGTATTCCGAAGTTGTAAAAATTAAATCATCAGATTTAAGAGGATAAGGCACCTCCAAACTTTAAAATTAAACAAAGTTGATCTGAACGCTCCCAGAATTGATTACTTTTTCACCATTTACATGTTTTTTGCCCTTTTAAATCTAAGTCACACTCTGGTTCTGACAAATGTAAATTACAGTTAATCCAAGTCATTTCTGTTAGTTAAGATGAAGCACCTCACAGACGACTAGGTCCAGTGCAGACGGAGCGGATTCAAGAGCTGACCGGTTCCCGCCCGGGGGGACAAGCCTCGTGCCTCATCCTCCAGCCGCACGCAGCAAGCAGCTGCAGGGACAAACTGCAGTGACAGCAGGAAGCCACACGCCCGAGGGGTGGGGGCATTCCCAGCCCAGGACTGTCATAATTCAGCATTCGGAGTGGCAGGTGCCACACCTGACGCGGCCGCTATGCAAGCCCCCTGGCAGCACACGCAGAGCTGAGCAGAGGACCTGTGACCGGTGACTTATAAGCTCACCTCCCATCTAGGATTGTCCACCAAAGGCATGTCCGAAAGCCAAAGCCAAACTTGCATCGCCGAGTGTCATTTTCAGCCTTGTTTACAAACTGCTCCCCGACACGGAGCCAGGTTAGAACTGAACCAGCCCGTCACGGGTGAAGCCGCCCCAGATTCGCACGTGCAGTCCTGCCCCCAGAGCCTCAGAATGGGACCTTACCGGGAACGGCCCTGCGGCTGTAACCACTGAAGACCATAGGAGTGCACCCCAGGGGCACGTGCCTGCTTCAGCGTGACAGGTGTCCTCGTGAGAGGGCAACTTGGACACAAGACGCTGCGAGGACGCCGTGGGAGAACAGAGCTCTGTGGCCACAGCAGGGACAGCGCGAGTTAGGGAAGGGGACAGAGCCTCCCCTCTGGCCACAGGAGCCCCCCTGCCCACACTGCGACTTCGGGCTCCGACCTCCAGAGCGACAGTGAAGCTGTGTGTGTGGGGCTTTGTCCCAGTGGCCCAGGGCGGCCTCACACACACATTTAGCACTGTCCCCTTTGGAAGGAGGGCGAGAAGAGCCTTTTTAACTTAACTTTTCTCTACAGTAACCGGCCAGAGTGAGGAGGAAATTCTCTTGGACACTTGACCTTTACAACCTCCTACGCTCATTCAGGGTTTCAGTAGTGCCACTGTCAACCAGCGACACACAGCTCCCTTCCCATGGGAATGTCCCAGCGGACCCACCAACCACCCGTCAAACCCCGGCTATTAATATTCTACACGAAACCCTCGTGCCTGTCACACAGCACGACCCTCACTGTCCACACACGTGTACGGGCGCCGCCACGCACGCCGCACAGCTGAGCCTGAGCTCCAGCCGTGGGCTGAGAAGGCGCGTGGGCCCTTCCTGGCTCGGGCAGGCTTCACCTCTCCCAGCAGAGTGAGCTCCCCGAGGGAACCGCACGTCCTCCATGCTTATACGTCCCTGTGCTGCTTAGAGATCGCCTGACGGTGCAGTGCATCCCTCTGACTGAGGCCGCCGACCATCCCTGCAAACGTGAGCCAGGTCCAGGGGCACGGCCGCCTGGAAGCGGCTCAGGGCTGGGAGCCGGCCCCCGCCTTTCCCAGCTTCAGCCTCGTTTCCGGGCCGGCCGGAGTCCCCAGGACCCGCCGTCTCCCTCCTGCCCTTCCAGGCACCCACACTGCTTCCACCACACGCTAGCCATCGCATCCGGCATGACATTCGCACAGGACTGGCACGGACACGGTCTCTGTTCCCAGGAGGACACAGCTTAGGCTCCTGCTATTAAGTGAAGGTCTCCTGGAGCCTCCGTAAGTGTGGCACACGGCAAGGGCCACGCGGACACCCAGTCAGTTAGCGGGACACACGCCAAACACGCGCATGGCCTCACGGCAGCATGACATCACCACCAAAGGGTGACAACAGCTCCATGGCCACCAACCGACAAACAGACACATGAAAGGGCATGCGTGTGGGGTCCGTCTCGGCCACACANGGAGGAAGCAGCTAGGCGAGCGTCACATGGGCATGACCTGTGCTGGGCCAGGTCAGTGTGACAGAATCAAAACATGACGCCACGTGTGAAACGGCTGTCTCTGGCAGAAACAGAACACGGCGTCACGCATGCAGTGGCTGCCGAAGCCTTGTGAGCACAGGCCGGCAGGGCCTGACCCGGCCTCCCGGGAGCAGTGGCCCGCGGTGTGCCAGCTCGGCGCCACGGACGCTCTGTGGGGCGTAACCTCGACCAGGCCTGTACTCAGCTCTGCCTCGTGCTGCCAACACCCCTCCCCTCCGACCACGTGCGCCCCAGCCTTGTCCTCTCGGCCCTGACACAGCTGCTCAGGCGCTTCCGCCAGGGGACATTCGACGGGGCTCGGTCCCCAGAGGCCTGAGGCTAAATGCTGGGAGGGGACGAGCTGAAGGCGCTGTCCCTGCTGTCCCTGTGTGGGGGATGGGGCTCCTGGCCAGGCCCGCCTCCCAGGACCCAAGTGCTGCTGGAGGTGTGACAACAGGACTGGCCACGGGGCTCCCAGCCACTTGGTCGGCATTGGCCGGCATGTCTGTGAGGGTGTCTGTGGGTGACACCGACATTTAAAGCACCAGCCCGAGTAAGCAGGATGCCCCCCCCACCCCCCCAACCCCGGCGCCCTTGGTGGGTGGGCCTCGTGCAGTCAGTGAAGGCCCGACTGGCGGAGGCTCCCGCTGCCTGACAGGCTCTGAACTGCGACGCTGGCTCTGCCGCCTCTGCGACCACACGCGCTAATTCCGGCTCTCCACACACATGGCTCTCCCACTGGTTCTGATCGTCTGGAGGACCCCGGCCCTCGGGGTCTCTGCTCACCGAGTCCAGCTTGTGCTGAGCTCCTACAGCGCCGCCCCTCCCCCCACGGCGCCAGGCCTGGGGGGACGCCGCCCGCTGCNTTTTAGTCATCTTGTAGCGCGAAGAGAAATGTCATCCGCCCACTAATTGGTTCGAAGTCAGTTCCTTTTGTTCCCGCCTCGTACAGGCCTCCTGGTTAAAATGCAGAGCATTCATCTTGTTCCTCTCAGGGTAAGATGATAAACGGGCCTGCGTGGCGAGTAAGTGTCCCTCTTCATCTGGGTTTTTCATTACTTTCCATCGGCTAAGACAGAACAAAATTTACCCCCCAGTTATGTTCCTGCTGTTTACTTTATATCCAATTCAGGAGAAACGTGAGCTTGTTGGTGGGAAGCGAGGATGATATATTATTGTTATGAGAGAGAAAGCTGTCACTGGGATCAGGTTTAAAGAGAAAACTTTTAAAAAAGGATTGGGGGTGTCAAAACAATTAGGGTGAAAGCCTAATTCACTCGAATAATGATGTATCTTTCTGGAGCCCAAAGCTTCCGTGTGAGCTGTGTCTGTCACCCCCTCGTCCCTGAGGATAGATCACTGAGCCTTTTCCATGTGACACCTGCCCACCCACGTCCGACCTGGCTATGCACGCTGTCAGTCCCCAGACACGCTCATGAACTCGGCAAACACACTTCTCTGTCCACACACGCTCTTTAAAAACAAAGAGTGAAGGGACTCCTTTCATAAGTCAGAAGGGGCTGGACCTTTGGAGCGAAGCAACGCCGCAGACACACAGCAGAGCCTCCTTCCCCGGTGTCAATGCAAGCTCGGTGTCCCGTTAACACATGAGTGTCCATTTCCACAGCCCCTTAGGGGGTGTCAGCCTCACGAGGGCAGCTAACAAACACATCACCTTAATTTGAACTTGTCTTCTACCCACAAACTCTGCATCTTAATTCCCAATTCAATCGTATGATCTTTTCTTCTTTACAAAACTGAGACACTGAGTTAACAACTTCCGTCTGTTTCCCCCCTTTGCCCCCAGTCTCACTGATGCCCGGAAGCTCTTCCTTGATGACGGCGTTTGCAGTTTCCTACACGGATGTGGGTTACAATCCCTTCTGATGGCTGACAACGTCCAGGAGGCTCGGCAAGAGGTAGGACTGGCGGGCGCCCTGCGGTGGGACTGTGCTGGTTTCAACGCGCTCTGGGGGTCTGAGGCAGAGGTGGGCAGAGGTCCAGGTCAGCACAGATCGAGCCCGCACAGGAAACGGTGAGGCAACAGCTGGTTGCCAGCTCATTCGAGAACGTTGCTTATTACTCAAGGCCAATTAGAAAACCCTGATAGTAGCAGGAAGAGCAACTGTGTTCACTCACTCCACATATGTAGACTTGACGCCCCTGTGCGAGTGGGAATAACTCGGCTCAGAGGGCTGAGCAGACATTCACTGTCCTTGTCACCATGGAGCTCAGGGCCTGTCCAAAGGTGGGGACAAACAGACCAGCAGGTGACTGAAAGCTAAGACAAAGGCTACAAAATGAACGGAAGGACGGGAGCTCCCAGCGTCAGACTCCCAGGTCAGACGACCCCCACCACCGCCCTTGCCTCAGTTTCTTCTTTGGAAAGCAGGATGGTAATAGAATCTGTCTGATATTTAAGAAGACTGTGTCACCAGGTGCCATCAGCAGTCACAGTGCACAAGCTGCCTCTGATGCGATTATTCATAGCCTTGTTCTTTCTCAAAAGCATCCTGGTTTGTGTGACGGAGAACAGACTGCCCTGCTGACAGGGCTGGGGCACATCGCACGCTTGGTGAGCCTGAGCGTCTGTGTTGGGGGTCCTGGGACATTTAAATAAGCCTTGAACATGAGGACCAGCTGGCCGTCTGGGGGAAGCAGAGGAGGCAGTGGCGTCAGGAGGAAGGAGAGGAGGGAGAAAGCACAGACAAGAAAGGGCCCGAGGTGGGCAGAGTCCATGGTCTGTGCCCGCAGGGGCCAGTGGCGGAGGGGATGACGGGACGCGGCCATGGTCGGGTCTCTGATTCTAACCTAAGAGCCAAGGAAAGTCTGGGTGTGATGACAGGACCCCTCAGGCTCGGAGGCAGACGGACGGAGCCCCGCGTGGTCGGGCGTGAGGCAGACAGCCTGCTGTAAGCTCAGTCTGCAGACACACAGGTGTTCCCAAAGCCGACTCAGGAAGAGACAGAAAGCTTCAACAGCCGAGGGCCACAGCAAGGACGCACACTTGTCCAAAGTCACCTCAAAAAGCTGGTAGTCACAGGCACTTTTATGGTGTGGTGCTCTCAAATACTAGGGGAGGCATAATGCCTATGACATGAATCGGGATGAGAACCTAGAAAAGAAGAAAGCTCTCTAACCGATCACGAGGGCCCCTCGCCACTGCTGTCCAAACCTGAGACATCACGGACCCTACACGACAGCCCTGCTTAGAGATGCAGAGCAAAAGTCCCAGCTCAAACAGAAGTAAGAAATTCAGCAGTACGTAACATGAATAATGCAGCAGGCACAACGACGGTTTACTCCGGGACATTAAGAACGCTATCACATTAGCAAGATGATTAATGGAATTATTTTCATAACTCAGCAGGGATATGGCAGATTATCATTGCACTATACAGTGAAGACATCTGACAAAATTTAACTGGGAAAACTTGAACAAAACTTTTAAAAAAGGCCAACAGGTATGGGGTTCTTCAAGTTACTTCAAAAATCTACTGTAAAGAACAAGCAACATGGGCTGACGCTGACATGCAGACGCGAGCCCCTTTCAATAGCAACAAGGGGCGTCGCCTCAGGAAAACAGTCATCGCAGGTCAGTGACAGGAACAAGTGTCCTTACCCGCAGGCCACACGGCTTCTTCCCAGGCAAACCAGGAGGGCTCAGGAAAAATAAATCGTCTGTTCAGCAGTTTCCCGAATTCTCCTCATGAACCAAGGAGGAGACGTAAGCAGAAGCATTCCTAGCATAAGGGCAGCACTCGTCCGTGATAGACGGCAGTGGGCCTAGCAAGACGCATCCCTGCTTCTGTGACGGGCGCCAACGTCTCACTGTGGCTTCCAATGAAGACACGAGACGGCCAGCGAGGGGCAAGTCAACATGACGCCTGTGGTCATTCTTATCAAAGTCCATGAATTTAGCGACTCTAATTCATTCAAATTTCCAATCACATGTGATGAAGACCTGCTAGGCCAGCCGCCCCCCTCCTGTAAATTCCGGTGTGACATGCTGGTTCCCACCACCGCCACGGCACACGGCCACAGCGCGGCCTGAGACGGCAGCTGCCCAGGGTCCTCTGGTTGTGGAGGTC
>NW_017731888.1:856236-858597 GCF_001890085.2 Hipposideros armiger
GCCGGGGTGTTCCCGGGGCGCATCTTAGGCTTCTGCTCAATTAACCGCCCCCAGGAGGCGCCTCTGCAGACTGCAGCGCCCTGCCCGCCTCCGCTCGGCGGAAGCGTTTCACCCCGGCTCAGCGGTGGCTGTAAGTGTCCTTTAGGCGTCGCCCTGTGGCTGCTGGGTGGCCCCGGAGTCACCGCGCCGCTCAGGACACGCACCAGAACCGCCTCCGCACAGACCCCGCTGCGGTCAGCGCTCCACAGCCCCGGGCCCCACAGATGCACCCCCAGGCGCCAGCACGGAGCTGGGGGTCGTTAGAAGACGGGCTGATGGAACGGAGTGGAGCCCTAGATGGCAGACCCACGGCGTGTCCCACAAGCTCCCCGTCACTGTCACTGTCACCCTGCACACCGGGGCCCTGATCCCTCCCTGAGGGTTTCCTGGGGAACAAGTCACCCCACACTTCGTGGCCCGGCCCTCCCACGGTGCTGACCTCCCCGTGCCATGCGCGGCTCATGGCGGCCTGAGGGTGTAATTCCCACAGGAGATGACGACGGTTCACAATCAGACACGCAGACGCGTGTGGACGAAGCAGACACGTCCGCGCAGCTGAGACCACTGAGCCCAGGAAGCAGAGGGCCCCGCAGAACGGAGTGTCTGCTCGGAGGACGGCGTGGGCTGCAGACCTGCTGCGTCCACACCGGCTTCCATGGTTCGGGCAATCAGGTAGGCGCTCCAACTGTGGGGGTGCGTCTCCAAAGCGGGGAGACTTAGAGCCACTTAGAACAGGGCCGGGGGCTTGGCCGCAGCATCACACAGCGGGGGTTCTGGTATCACGCGGCCTCCCACGTCCCCAGACCTCTGTCACACCTTCGCTGTGCCGCCTGGACCCCTCCCCGCCAGTCACTCACACTCGGCGTGGGAGCTCTGCGGCAGATGACCTGTGTCCACGCCCAGCCGCAGGCCTGCCCCGCAAACACCCACTGGCTTTCAAGGCTCAGCTCAACCCCCGCTCCACGAAACGCTCCGTCACGGCTCCCTCCCAGCACCTGGGTGTGCCGTCACTCCCCGGGGTGCACGGTCTCGACTGCCCGGTGCTTCCTTCCTCCNCTGAGGGTGAAGGACGCACGCCCCGAGGGACACTGCAGCCCGGCGCTGTCACTCCCGTGTCACTGCGGGCTGGGCTCCGGGCGCCAGCAGCCGCGGGAGGTGGGGGCTCCGGCCGCTCCCTCGGGCCCCGAGGCCGGTGGCGGAAGAGCTCAGCAGGGCGGGCTGGAGAACCACCGAGCTGCTCCCGCTACGGTCCCCACGGAAGGAGCCCAGGTGGAGAGTTTTTGATGAATACGCGTCCTGGCGCGAGTGGAAACACCATGAATCATCTGGCACAACTGCTGGTGGCTGTCCTTGAGGAGATGAAAAGAGAGGCTCGTTTTAACGAGCGCTGAGCATAAATTCCGAGGGAAGCAGGGGCTGCGCTCAATGATAAAAGGACACACATAACTCTGGAGAAAACGACCGGAAACGGGCCAAACTGTCCTTGTGGGAAATGGAGGCGTCAGCAGGAGGAAAAGCAGCGAGGAAAGTGCAACCCGGGGTCCAGAGGGCAGGGCTGAGGCCGGTTCAGCGAGCCCCCCGCGGCTGCCTGGGCCTGCCTGACCCCTGGGGGTGCCAGTCCAGGCCTCCCCTGCTCACCGTACTGCGTCTCCACCTTCCTTCCCTCGCTGACCGCCTGCAACGCCCCACGGAGTTTCTATAAAGTGGTGACAAGGTGTCAACTAGTCCTGACAAGACAGAAAGGGACTTGGGCTTCCGTGCCTCTCAGGTCAGAGGCCATGAAGGAAGGGGGACGGGCTGCTGGCCATCGAGCTGCGGGCTTGTGCAGACCCCGCCGATTCCGAGACTCGTTTATTTACCAGTCTGCGTCTCACACATTTCACCTGCTCTCCTCAGTGGGCGGCTCCCACCCAGGTGTCCTAATTACAACCTTCGGCCAGAGGGACAGCGGGTGGGGCCCGACCAGCTCCAGGCGACTCGGGTCACTGAGCGCATCTTCCCGACACCCTGACTTCTCTGAAGCCGCCCGGAGGCCTGAGAGGGCCTGTGGGTCTGAAGGCTTTCTGGGACTTCTTTACCTCGACGCTGCTGTGCGTGTCTCTCTACTGCGATCTTAAACTTTATGTTTCATCCAGAATTGCTACCTGACGACTACTAATTTGTAACGTGGGCTCACTTTCAGAGCCCTGAAATCTGTTTTTCTACTAAGTATGAAAAAAGGAAATTGCTACACAAATTAATAGCCAAAATAGATTACAGGGGAGAAGCTTTACCTGCAAATATTGCAATATACTTATTTATTCATTAAAGCAGGTTTCTAAA
>NW_017731888.1:860827-862007 GCF_001890085.2 Hipposideros armiger
GCCCGCAGTGCCCATGGGTCACCTCTCGGGACCACAGCAGACTCTCCTGTGTCTTGCACACGGCAACCTCACCACACACGGCGTGTCCCACGGATCTCCGTCTTACTCGGTTTTTATACTGTACCCATTAAGTCTCCATCTAGATTACAAAATCCATGAATATAGGAATTTGCCCCTTATCATTTATTTAAATTTCTTAAAAAACAAAACAGTGTTTTGCATATCAAGTGCCCCAGGTTAATTTATTAGGACAAGTTACCTGGACCTTCTAAAGAGGAGCCGCGGGCCCCTGGGAGCCCAAGCCGGGTCCTCAGCCCAAGCCGGGGGCTGGCAGGCCTGGCGAAGGCTCGTGCAACGGGCGCCCACCGTGATGAAGCCACTGCGCTGCGGCTGCGTCACACGACACGGCCTTGTTTACACACGCGAGGACACGTGAGTGACGACATTCTTACAGGCACCCGGTTTTAATGGGTCCCTTCCAGAGCCCGGGCTCCACTTCACCAGTGGGGGGGGCTGCTCCCCATCAGCATCCAGCGTCTGGGCAGAGCATCTGGCCGCCCCGTGCCACCGCTTATCTTTAGGGCCTGACGTGTCCACGTGACGAGGAGCTTCCAGGTGTGCACTTTTCTCTCCCATGAGTGTTAACTGAACGTGTGAGCTTGACGGGGCCATGGGCGCCCAGACATTCGCTCAGACACTATTCTGAGGGTTTCCGGAAGAGATGACACTTGATCTGCAGATGCCGTCCCCCATGTGGCGAGCCTCGTCCTATCAGAAGACCTGAAGAGACCAGAGGCTGAACCTCCCGCTTTTAACACGAGCGCCTCTTGCCTGGCTGCCTTTCGGTCTGGACGTCGGCTCTTCCTGCCTTCAGCCCAAAATGTAACACGGGCTCTCCTGGGCCTCCCGCTTGCCGCCTCGCCCTGCAGATGTGGGCACTTGCCAGCCTCCATAACTGTACGAGCCATGTCCCTCTAACAGGTGTCCTTCTCTGTCACACGTACGCACGCACACACGCGCCAGCACAGCCCACGGTTCCGTTTCTCTGCAGAACCGTAATGCACCCCCCGTGAGATCCAGGAAGCTCAGGAGAGACACCATCTTGGAAGTGCCCCAATCCATGTGACTCCCTCCTGCACACCCGCCCTGAGACCCAGGGTCAAAGGCAGCGTCCATCTCT
>NW_017731888.1:864362-868316 GCF_001890085.2 Hipposideros armiger
GCCCGACACGACGGGGCTCCACGCTGGTGCCGGCGGCGGGGTGCGCGCTCGGAAGGCAGAGTCCCCGGTCCAGCTCTGCGCCTCCTTCTCTGAAGCATTTCTTCCAAATTGTAAAACGGAGGCAGCAGGACAGACACACTTACTTTCTTGGGAGCTTAAGAGTTTGAGGAAATTAATCCACAAAACACTCTAGGCTGGCGGTGTTGTGCGAAGGTATTGAAAGGTGACTTTGCCCTTTTTCCTAAGCCAGCAGGTGTGGTGTCCCCAGCAGGGTGGGCAGAGTTGCAGCCCACGCAGGTGTGGGCTGCAGGTGCAGAGGCCATGGGGGAGGCGGTCGAGGGCGGTCACTTCCCAGCACAGGGCCGACGGGAGCTGGGCTGCAGCGTGCTGACGGTACAAAGTGACCTTGGGACTTTTCCGGAGTCAACACGATACTGTTGGCCAAGGTGGGAAAAAGCCACTCCTGAAGTTGCTAGAACTTCCACATTTTGTCCCCAAATGACTCAGGGTGGATTTGAAAGCTGTGCTGCATTCATTCATACTTTAAATCAGGGCAAAACTAAGCAGTGAGTAACAGCTGATCTGGGAAACAGCCTCACCATGCCGAGTGTTTGCATTCGCTTCCATCCCACATGAGCGCAAACGTGACGCCCCTCAGGGCAGCGGTGCCAGGCGAGCTGACTCCACGAGGGTTTCTCTCACGATGGCACAAGCATCACGAACCACAGAGGAAACGGGTGCCCGTCCCTGAGCAGTCCTCGCTACCCAAGGAACCCACCAGTGGCCACCAGCAGAGCCCACAAGTGTGGCTTTGTCCTAACGAGCAAAGTGGTTCCCGGCCTGCAAACCTTACTGGCCACCGTGCGCTAACTTGGAAATCACCCCAAGAGTTAGTCCCTTCCTGCAGCCCACTTTCGCCACCTCCAGGCCGTCCTCGGGGCGAACGGTCCTCCCAGGAGGCCTGGGTGCCACCTTCATGGCCACACCCAGACACCCCTTTCCACTGCTCCCAGCGCAGAGCTGGCCGCCTCGTCCCTGGGGAGTGGGGGCTGCCACCCTG
The DNA here is from genome assembly GCF_001890085.2 of Hipposideros armiger. Classification (NCBI taxonomy): domain Eukaryota; kingdom Metazoa; phylum Chordata; class Mammalia; order Chiroptera; family Hipposideridae; genus Hipposideros; species Hipposideros armiger. Next base: position 865,423 of record NW_017731888.1, read on the forward strand.
GCCATCCTCACAGCCCTGCGCGTGTGGACACGGGAGCTTCCCAGGCTCCGTCTCTTCTCTGAGCTGAAACATGACGGAAATAAGTGCTGGCTCAGAGTGGGGACACAGCCAGGACAGCCCCACCACCAGGAGCCACAAGCCCCACTCATCCTTGGCGTGGGTGCCACATGTCTGGCGGGGCTTGGCCTGTGCGCCGACTCCAGTTTGCAGAAATGCCAGGGGACGCGGGGAGCTCCCGACAACAGATGGTGGGGCTGGGCCAGGAGGCCTCCGAGTTTACTGTCTGGAGAACTTGGTAAAACCTGAGCTTCCTGATATAATTCCTCCCCTGAGCAAAAGGTACTCCAGGAACACACGGAGACAAGACAAACAACTGCAACTTTGGCAAAAAAACCCAAACAAAGTGCGATTGTGGGACAAAGGCGTCCAAAGAGCCGTGCCCGCTGACTCCGGCAGTGGCTGGAACAGTGTGTGCACGCGCACAGTCGTGTGGTCGTGTAGACCGAGCACGTAAAACACTGTGTCATCTGATGTGTACATTCACACATCAAGTAGGCTATGCTGCTACCTACGGAGAAAAGTATAAATTTAAAAAAAGCACAGTGTCAACATCATCTCCGGGGCTTAGAGACTTTCCTTCGTGAAGCCGTTCGCCGCGTGGGACCGGGACCTGGGACCGAGTCTAAAGCCTTCTCCGTACTGCTGGGGCGGGGCTCTCACGACCAGAGCGGGTGGCGGGGCGGCTGTCAGGCCCACCGCAGCCCGGGGCCTCCCCGCTTTCTGTCCTGCCCCGCAGTGTCCTCGCCGAGCCACCCTTACGGCCTTGGGTCCCCGCCGGCTCATCCCAGCCTGACATCCACACGAAGAGAAGCAACAAGGACCGTGATGACACGTGGCCTGAGCTCTAGTTGTCACTCAACGGCTGTAGGTCCTGAGGCGCGTCCCTCCAGCTGCAGCGCTCACTGCTCTGCCATTGTCCCCCATCTACAGCTCAGAACAAATGTCCAGGGTGAGGACCTAACAGCTCACAGGTGCTCTGGGGGGACAGGCCGCGTCCAGGGGTGATGGGGACGTGGCGGCCCGAGCTGTAGGCCCCGCTCACCTGGTCTTCGCTTGCCCATGGGGCCGAGACACTGCGGAGATGGGGGACACGCCCAGCTAAAGAGCAGGTATGTGGATGTGACCGTGTGGGCCCCACCGTGGTGTGCGGCCACAGCGCTGGGACCTCAGGTTTACGTTAAGGACGAGGTGCCGCACTAGCCGGAAGGGCCTCAGTGTCCACTCGTGCAGGAGGCTGGCAGTCACCCCACACTGTCCCCGAGGGTCTGGCAAAGCTGAGTCACGGCAGGCGGCAGGGACATTCTCTCCCCTTCCCACAGGCTGCCGTCTGTCCCGTTCCCACACACACGAGAGCTGCATGCCCCGCTGTGAGTGACAGCAAGTGACAGACACACCGTAACCTTCCTTAGTGTCCCTCCACCAGGGGATCCAATTAAGGTTCCCTAATAAAATTTTCTTTTTATAGACGAGGAGCATTTTGGCTCAGAAACACAATGCTGGTGCAACTCCTACAGCTGACGACATCCACCTAGGGCCTCGGGGGATGTGCAGAGACACACAGAGATGAACCCTCAGACGCGCGTGGGTCCCCTCCTGACACACGCTACTGGGCAGGTCTCAGCACTTGTGCAGCTGAAAGAAGCCAGCACGTGGGGGGCCCTTTGTGCGCATCGGGGTCACTAGTAGCTAATGTTACGGCCCAGGGGAAAGTGTCGTTAGAAAATTGTTGACATTTAGCAAGTAGATTCTCCCAGTTCTGCAGATGTGAGGTGGCCACTGGGGCATGGGGGAGGCAGCCCAGATTAATTTCATGGAAAACTGAATTTATTCTTGTGCTTTAACCGGAACTCTCTACTATTATCTGACTACTTTTGTGGAGAAAAAAATNGGCAAGGAAATGGCAACGTGCAGGCAGTGGTCACAGCATAGCGGGCGTGCGGACCGCAGCAGAGCTCCGCCTTCCTGGTGACACAATTCTGTGCGGGCCATGGAGCCGTTTCTGAACCCAGCACCACACAGTCTAACAGATGTCACGTGCATCGGGGGCTCGGGTTCATTTAGCCGTAAGCAGTCAGGGGGCCTCAGGTGACTCATGTCCTGTGTCCTTCTTTCACATTTGTATCCAGAAGAGGGAGGGGGTGGCTGCCCCTCACCACCCTGCCGGGAACTGGCGAAGCCGCACGGTGCTGAGGGCATCACCGGAGGGATGACTTAGGTGAACAAAGCAGTGGTGACACACAACTCGGCTGAGCGCTGATTCCTCTGCCCAAACCACCTACTGGGGGGAAGGCTGCCGGCAGCCTGGGGCTGTGACCTCCCAAGACGGGTTTGTGACGTGACACCCGAGAACCACCCTCTTCACCTTCCCCCTAACCACTCTGCGGCGTTTCCGTTCACCTGAAATGTGAGCGTATCAGCCAGTCACGGGCAGGGGACGGATGGGGGACGCGTCCTGGGTCTGCGGGGGACCCATGAGGGCACTTGCTGCAGCACGACATGGGAGGCAGCGGACAGACAAATGCGGGCTGACCTATGGCCGCCCCTGGCCGTCCCCTCTCCCGCTGGGGGCGTCTGCTCGCCGCCTCGGCCCCTCCTGGGCAGCTCTTTCTGCTCTCAGCCTGCAGGTTCACAGCACCGTCGTCGTCCATCCTCAGGGCTGAACACGCCGTCAGTCCTCACGCCCGTGCCTCTGCGGACACGGAGGGCAGCACAGCACCTCACACACCACACACACAGCAAGCTCCTACGTGACGCCACAACCGCTTTGTCTGCTGACAAACCAGGGATGCTTCTGGCGGCCGGTGTTTAGCTCAAGGCCCACGAGGGAATTCTCT
>NW_017731888.1:875511-877823 GCF_001890085.2 Hipposideros armiger
GGTAGAAATCAGTCCATTGAGATACCAACAGTCACAGAGCCCACTCAGCGAGGGGCTCCATGCAGCCGTCTGCTTAACTCTGGTCACAAAAAGTAATAATTGTTTACGTGAAAACCCTGCAGCATTGCTGGTGTTCACCGCTGACCTGGTGGCTAGAATTAGGTTCAGACAAACACGACCAAACCACAAATAAGACCTGGTGTGGGCCGCAGGGCGGCGGCCGGCTCCCTGACAGGCGGCCACGACAGGCCCATCTCTGATCTTGCCACCGGCTCACGCTCCGCCCACATCCCGGCCAGGGGTCACGATGCCAGGCAGACAGCCACCTGCACGTCATAACCTAAGTCGTTTTCTTGAAACGGCTAAGCTCATGAGCATAAGATTAAAAAAAAAGACACCTGCTCTGCATCCTTCTCAGCTTACAATTTAAAAATTCACAAGAGTCCTTTAACTGAAAAATCTCCAAGGCCAGAGAAGAACCCTGCCCCCCACACACACAGCCCCCAGAAGACTGGTGGGGAAGGACCCCGGGGGGGGGGGTGCAGCCCTCTGACTCCTGCAGAGTAAGTGCTCACTGAATGGGTGACAGGGGACCTGCCACAGTGAGTCACTGAGCTGCACAGAATCCAGGCTAAAGCCATCACACCAGGATCGGAAGGCTTTCCGCCAAGCTCAAAACCACTACATCGTCGTGAGTTTTCTACACCGGTTCCCGAGCAGCAGCCTGAGGGCTCGTCACCATGTGGGCACACGGTGGGGTGGCCCCCACAGAGCTGCAGGCCACCGAGGCGGGGGGCTCTCTGGGGCAAACACAGGTGTCCTTGTATGCACACCACCACGCTCTGAGTGACGCTCAGTGATTTCAGGTGATGTGTGCAGAACGGCGGGTGGCAAAGTCCCACTGTGTGCTGAGACAGGGGCACAGCAGGCTCAGTGACTTGCAGGGTGGCCGAGCTGGGGTCCCATCACGCCCAAGGTAAGCTGGGAGCAGAGGCCGTCTCCCCAGGTCCGTGAAAACTCCAAGACCATCTCAGTGTCTGCCTGAGGTCCCATCCCACGAGCTCGCCATAAGGCCAGTGCCGGGNAGCCAGCACGTGGGGGGCCCTTTGTGCGCATCGGGGTCACTAGTAGCTAATGTTACGGCCCAGGGGAAAGTGTCGTTAGAAAATTGTTGACATTTAGCAAGTAGATTCTCCCAGATCTGCAGACGTGAGGTGGCCACTGGGGCATGGGGGAGGCAGCCCAGATTAATTTCATGGAAAACTGAATTTATTCTTGTGCTTTAACCGGAACTCTCTACTATTATCTGACTACTTTTGTGGAGAAAAAAATCAAATTTTCACTTTCAGGGAAAATGGAGAAATTAATTTATTTATCATCATAACAAGAAGGGCGGGTGGGAGGTCAAAAGGCCTTTCCAAGCTGCCCCCTGCCTGTGCGTGTGGTCTGCCCCACCCACAGGGGTCCCTGCAAACAGCACAGGGGCGGGCGGGCTGCTGGGTCTGGGTGGTATGTGTGCGTGTGCACACGTGTATGTGCGTGCTGTGTGCGTGCATGGCCGTGCATCTGTGTGCATGCATGTGCGTGGGTGAACAAGGAGAGAGACCAATGGTGTAATGAAATCTGTCCCCGTCACTGTCACTACCTCCTTTCCATGCTCCTGGGCCAGGGACCGGCATCTGCCTGTCACAGCTCCCAGATGACGGCTATGCTGGGTCAGTGGCCCCCACGGTAATGGTGACAAATGCTATGAACAATTCAGGGTCCACACCCCAATCTCCGGGTCTCTTCTCTCTGGCCATTCAATGCGGAGTTTGGCTGCTAAGCTCTAACGTCGTGAAACGTAGCAGCAGGACAGATGAGAATCCTTGCAAACTTCCCAGGCCCTCACATGGATTTGAAATGTGTGGACATTCAGTTCAGATTCTTTAAACAGCAGGTGAGGTTATCAGATTATTGCGTTTATATCCTCACAGTTTATATCCTGATAGTTTTATAACCCATCCCCCCCCGGATTTATGGTTCCCACTCCGATAACGAGTGAGCCAGCTGCAGGTTCTCTCAGTGACAGGGAACGGCTGGCTGCAACCGGTGTGTCCTCGTTGGTTGGAAGCAAACTTCCTTTCCCGCAGTGTAGATGCCCCATCGTCAGAATGCGCCGTGTCCCAGCCACCGCTCAGCTTCCTGCTGGAAACAGCCGCCTACTAGGAGTGGACGCTCCTGTGCAAACCCGGCTCTCGGGGACACCGCCCCATACCCGCTACGTGACAAGGGGTCACAATGGACCGACGGCCGTCAGCGCCCGTCTGCTT
>NW_017731888.1:880128-897264 GCF_001890085.2 Hipposideros armiger
AAGGCAAACACAAAGGTCTCACAGAACAAACCAATTCTGGAAATAAAGAGTTTCCTAAAACATCACATTTATTATTCCTGTTACCTTTCCCGTGTTTAACTACGGCAGCTCTTGAAAGGATGAAGGAATAGGAGACGCTTGAAACACGAAGTGGTGATTTGCTTTCACAGACAGAACAAGGACACCCTCCCCCCAAAAAAGGAAGAAAGAAACTCTCAAGTTTACAATGGTTTCAGAAGTGAAGTTAGGGGCCTCCGTGTTTTCCGCATTCTTTATAGCAGATGTCTTAGTTTAAAACCACCCAAATCCCTAAGACAAAAAGGACAAGATCTGCTTCCTTCTCTCACAAAGGGGACGCAAGGGCATTGCCTCCTCGTTAGAAATAAATCGCTCACACAGACGCTGTGACGCACGCGGTCTCACCTCTGCAGGAAAACAAACAGGAAGCAAAGTGTATGGAAAGTTCTGTCCTTTTGAACAGGGCCAGGCCCGACCTTCTACTCATGTCTTTTGAGAAACGCAAAGTAAGGACTCCACTACACGAGCCCTAAGTGGTTACGACACAGGAAACAAACACCGCCGTCCACGTGGACAGAGTCGCAACAGAAACTGGAGGGCTCTGCGTGATTTGAGCCGCTGGCATCAAGGGGCTCTTTGGTTGTGGGGCTCGCGCAGGGCGCTGCTGTCTGTGGGCACATCTCCAACCACAACAGAGAGAAGCCAGGTGACTCCACAGGGAACCTGTCACCTGGCTATCACTGCGCAAAGCTCCAAAGTGCAATTTCTACACTTGACAGTGTCATATTTACAATCACTCATACACATCCCGACTCAGTCAACAGGTGACATCATGGAGGGCAAAGTGATACTGACTGTAAAGCAACTAGAAGTCAAAGCTGGCATTCGAAACGTAAGTGACTGGAGCAGCTTGGCACATGTATTTTAAGGCAAACACTGGATTATATACTGGGGGTGCCAAAAAACGTATACAAGTGGACAATTTGGTCAGCGTTGCCCAAGTGCTAGTTCGCCGTCATCAGAAGTGTCTGGACGCTGATGGGAACCACCTTGAGCACCTCTTGTCATTGCAGAAGTCAAACGTGACTTGTCTTCATCGTTTGTTATCGGTATATATTGAGTATTATAATTTTAATACAGTTTTTTCCTTTCTTAAAATGTGTGTACATTTTTTGGCACCCTCTGTATATGTGCACACACACACATGGATATATCTGCTCATTTCTCGGGGTAATGCAGATAAACAGTGTCAAGTTTTTTGGCATTGCCTAATTTTTTAAATTTCAAAACTTATATGTAGCCGCAAAACAATTACATGGCTGCAGTTAGACGAGCTTTGCATAAATAGCTGTGCACACACAGCAGAGGGGTCGTGCAGAAGAAAAACATAGCACAGCCTGAACCTGCGTGTCTGAGCCCAAGGGCCGCATCTCACAGCGGCAGAAACCTGGACAGCAGTTCATTTTCTTTGGTCCCCAGTGTCCTCATCTGTAAAATGGAGTTCCATCTCCATGCTGTTCAGATAGGAGTGAAGGTGGAAAAACGAGGAGCCCTGAAACCGGGCAGCACCGGGGAGCCGCGCACTCAGGCCTGGGCCCCGCTGCGCCAGCGAGTGTGAAGCCTCAGGCTCCCTTCCCGACTCAAACAGGAAGCCGTTTCAAGACACAGGGGGCGCCAAAAACATTTAGACACATTTTCAGGAAGGAAAACTGTATTAAAATTGTAGTACTGAATATAGACCGATAACAAAAGACGAATACAAGTCACGTGTGACGTCTGCAATGACAAGAGGTGCTCAAGGTGGTTCCCATCAGCGTCCAGACACTTCTGATGACGGCAAACTAGCGCTTGGGCAACGCTGACCAAATTGTCCACTTGTATACGTTTTTTGGCACCCCCGGTATTAAACAAGGGAGCACTGAGCAGTGTCTCAGCTGCGTTCTCTGTGATGTCGCCTGGTGTCACTTAGTGCGTCCACAAAGAACAACTAGGGCGGCCGAGACACTCAGGGGCTGCGGCCTGGGAAACTAAGTCGTGGCGGGATTTTCTACTGTCCCCAACCTGACCTTGGCGGAGGAAGCCCGCGACCTCCCAGGGGCAAGAAAGCAGGTGGAAAACAAGCCATCTGGGGAGCCAGCCGCAAGGAGAACCTGGGGACGCAGGGATGGCCTCCCATTCACGCACGTGTGTGCTCGCTTACACAAGGGCTGTCGGCTGAAAGGCCCCGTGTGACATGCTGTGCTGAGGGGACACGCAGGAAACCACCGCACGGAGGCGGCGGCCGCCGATGGGAAGTGGACACCATGGGACCACCTGGCAGGTGGGGGGTACGTGCGAGCGGAGGCACAGTGCCCGGGGCACCGAGGGCCCGAACCTGCCCGTGACAGGCCACTGAGGCCCCGCTGGGCCCAGGGGCCACCCCCACCCCCACCCCCACCCCCATGGCGCAGGAGAAAACGCCACTGTGCCCTCCTTGCCACTTAGAAGGGCCTCTTGGGACCCTCCCCTCCAGGTGCTGCAGACCCTGCTCTCCCCGCCGACTGCACAGAGAAGGGACCCCACAAGGACAAGCACTGTGAGCCTTTAAAAAAAAGGAAAGCCGATTCCTGAGGCTCCTGACAGGGGCTACTGCAACGGCTGAGGGAAACTTGTCCTGATTTCCCTTACAGAGAAACCCAAAGGTGGACAAGAAGAAAATGAACTATTACTGTGCTTGTGTTGGTATTTAGGTAGAGGGAGAAGTCGGAGGCACTGAGCAGGGTCCCCTGGGTGACGCTAGGGGTGGCCGGGCGGAGGGCTGCGGGGGGAGCAGGCCCGGGGGACAGAGTCCTCCGGCAGCAGCCGGCCTCCTCCTGAGTGGGGCTTCCAGGCGGGACCAGCCCCGCTCTCCGTCGCTCGCGCTCTGCCGGGGTCTCCTGACACGACGCTCCCATGAGAACGTCACTCCACCTGTGTGGACCCAGCCTGTTGTGAGAGTCAGGGACCGGAGCCCCCCTCCCCTGCTTGTCCTCCCCGTAAGGTGGCTTTCCGCGGGGCCCCCGGCAGCGGGGAGGCTCAGGGAGCCCCAGCGAAATTCCTCAGAGGAAGCTGCCATCCCAGGGAAGCCATGGCAGTCGCTGGACTCCGGCAGCGAGGCTGAGGGCATTTTAAAGTAGAGCTGACTGGACTCCAGGCACGAGTTCTTCCAACTGCTGCTCTGCAGGCGGGCGGGCAGCGGGGCGGGGCGTGAGGCCGGCGCCCAGGGCGTCCTGGGTGCTGCACGATGGTGGTGCTCAGGGGACAGTTCTCAGCTGGACACGTGGCCCTGGGGGTCACCGGCTCCAGCGCTTGTCGTCCACCAGTGACCGGGGCCCGAAGGCAGAGCAGCAAGTGCTACGGAGCCGACTGTCCACCCAGGGAGGCAGGGGCCAGGCCGGACGCAAAGGGGCGATTTTAAGTGACTACAAGGTCGTTCAGCAAAGTATAAAATACACAGCAAAGGAAATGACAGTAACGCTAGGTGCACTGGGACCTAGTTTATCAGCTCCCCTGAGACAGAAGTGACCCAGACCTGCGAAGAGAAATGGGGACATGTGCCCCCAAAGAAATCTGTCAAAAAGTTCTTTTCTGTTGCATGTCCTGCCCTCTGTGTAGGTGAAATGAGTGGTAGAAATGACTCAACTTCTTCTACGAATTATCTGCATAGAAAAATTTGCACTTATTCCAAGAGAAAGTCAAGAAAATTAATCAGAAGAAAACCACAATACTCAAACACATTTCTACTTCTTCTCATTTCTCTTTTCTGCTTATTGGCTTTTTCCTTCTTTTTCTTTTCTCTGCTTTCTTTTTCAAAAGGTATTTTTAAATAAGAAACTCAGAAGACAAAAAGTCCTACAAAACATGATCGCTATTCCAAGAGAGAAATGTTCCCACCATAGAAAGAAACGGCAGTTATGTGAGGCGGTGCACGTGGTAACGGACGCTGCAGTTTGCAACAGGGAAGCCACGGGTCGCTATACGTCGGTCACATCTCAGCCACGCTGGGAGAGGGGCTCACTGGTGATGAGCTCCGCACAGAGGGGCTGGGCCACCTGCACACAGTCTGTCACCAGCTGAACACCCCCCCACGCCGTTAGCATTTTTCCAAGCAAAGCTCTAGATGTCTTTACCGAGGCTTCACTGGGGGGACTCTGTCCTTGGGATGGATCTGACACCATCACACTGTCGGTTGGGAACGACAGTGGCGCGTGCACCACAGGGCGGTGCTCAGGACGCCCAACGACGTGTCCGGTCAGGAGCCCAGGTAAGGTGGTCAGGCTGGCCTACGGGCAGCAAATCGGAGGCGCTGCTTTTCTACATCCGGCTAAGGCTGCTTGATCGTTTCACTCTAAAGCAAACAGGAAAAGGAAACCCAAACAGGTGCATTAGTTCAGCCAGAAGGAGATGCTCCCACGTTCACAGAACACCTGTGTGCGTCCTGCAGGTGGCGGGGGTCCATCTCACAGCTGAGAGTGGGCGGCAGGCAGGGCGCTCTGGCCAGGGGTCGGCGACAGCAGACGGGCCTGCGGGTGGCGTTTAGAAGTCTGACGGGACTGTGTGCATCGCTCCGAGGGGACAAGCTTTGGCTTCGAGACAGTGAGGCCAAAGCCCGGTTTTTCCTCCTGGAGAACATGACGGTGGCCTGCACATCATCCAATTAAAGACGAGCACTGTCTGCTGAGCCTGAGAGGAACCGACTACTTGCCTGGCGTCTGTCCCACTCGCTCGCAGCCTGAAAACTCAGGGCCATTCCCCCGTGGAAGCTCGCAGAGCACAAGCGGAGAGGAAGCAGAGACAGGGGGCTTCTCAGATGTATGGTCTGGGTTTCAAACCGTTTCCCTTTGAAAAGGAGCTTAAGAATAAGCAAAGGAGGCAAATGTCATGTTTACCGTTTGTTAGAGTGGCTTGGATTTCGGTGAGTTCCACAGAGATCACCACGGAAACACTCGAGTGGGCGAGGATCCAAACCTTGAAATAGGCAACTCACTTAAGCTGTCGTTTCAGAAGCAAGAGGACGGGAGAGGAAAGGCGCTTTGTGGGAGCCGCCAAGGGCCCCGTGGGCGGGTTGCGGGCTGGGCCTGTCTGCTTCGCACGTCTCCATCCACTCGCTCCTGTGGAGGTCGTGGGCCTCCCAGCACGGTGAACACAGCAGAGCAGAGGCAGCCGGGGCAGCTCTCGCTGCCCCCACCTTCAGACCTGACGGGCGTCCCGGCGCCTGAGGACACCCCGTGCCTGGGCGGACGACGGCTAACCTCTGACCACGGCCTTAGTCACAGCTTTGCATTTATACATCATTCAAAGAACAGCGTCCAAGGTGAAGGGTAGCAGAAGATGCCACCCCATAATACGACTAAGCTCAGGACACAAGACCCCCAAACTCGCCGCTTTGCCTGCCGACTGAGCTGCAGGCACCGGGAAAACAGCAAACGCCAAGAGAGCCCCCTTGTCTGCCCGGAGAGGTCCCCAAAGGGAGCTGGTGTCATCACTCCCCTCCCCCCGGCGTCACCTGCCTGAGGATGGCCCCCTGTGGAGCACAGGAGACTAGCTGTGACCTCACACCCAAAGTTGTCATAAACTGTCACTCCTCCCAGCTGGTCCCCAGAGGGCCTGTGTCCCCTCCCCTTTCCCTACTAAGATGGCATTTAACCCTGAATTCTAAGCCACTTGGGGAGGTCCTAATTTTCCCAGGGTATCTCCCATGTTTCCATGAGGTGCACGTGGTAATGATGGGTTTTTTTCTCTCATTAATCTGTCTTTTATTTATAAGGGTCTCAGCCAAGAACTCAGGAGGGCAGAGGGAAAATGACTTCTCCTCCCCCTCAAGGAAAAAAAATGAATACACATTTTCCCATTTCACTAGAATAGAATAATAGAATACAGCTGATAGAATACAATAAACACCATTCAGTCACTGACGGCCTCTGAGGCTCTCTCTCCACCCATTTGAGGCAAAATGGTCCACTCAAGTCTGCATTCTAAGTGGTCGGCAAATGGATGGTATGTTCCAGGGAAAAAGGTAAGAATACATCACAATTTATATATGTAAAAATTTACATAGTATTTACATAGTAACAGACAGAAGTCCAACTGGAAACATACTTCGAAAAGTAACAATAGTGTTGGTATCAATATTATACAAAAAATTCTTAGAAAGCAATAAGAAAATCACTAGCATGCCAATAGCAAAGGAGGTAAATGTCTGCAAATAAAATTTATGAAAGAAATATAAATATACAGTAAATATCTGAACACACATTGTGCCTCTCTAGGAAACAAAGGATTGCAAATTAAAACAACATACAATTGTTGTCTTTTAATTTGGAAAAGATTAAAAATGAACTATAATTTAATGCTAGTGAGATTGGGGTGAGAAAATCACTCATACACTCCTCATGGGAACATAAGTCTGTTGAATCAGAAAAGTAATCTGCCTTTACATATCATGACCCTTAAAAATGTTTGTAATCTTTGATCTATAATTTTACTTCTAATGGTTTAATCTAATGAAATAACCAGAAATAAAGTCAAAGATTTGTGTAAAAGAGGGTTACAGCAACAGTACTGACAGTAGTTTTTAAAAACTAGAACAACCTAAGAGTTTGATTATAGGAACATAGTTAAATAAATAAAAATCCATTTACTGTAGGATATAAGCCAGTCTTGACCTACGGTGATTTGAAAAACATAAAACTGTTAACTCCGTGGTGTTGGATGAAGAAAGCAGAATGAAGGTCAAATAGATGACACAACACCCACTGCGCATGTGTGTTACACACACGTGTGCAAACTTCAAAACAGAAGGAATTATCGCGGATTGATAAATGGTTATCACAGAAAGTAACATTACATATGTTTTCCACATTTGTATTATTTTTAAACTCCAAAAACATATCTGACAAAAAAGTGATGTTAAATAATACATTAACAGTAATGATGTTTAGTTTGTCAGATTCTCACAAAACTCGCCTAACTTTTCAGACCCTGAGCCCACAGCCTCACTCCATTTCTGATAAGGAACCAACAGCTTGGTCCTTTCCCCGACGTTGGCGTGGAGACTGAGCAGCACCCAATCCTGTAGACTCAGGGCTCCCCTCCTGCCTGGTTTCCAGAAAGCCACGGGGGTTACTGGGCAGAGTGGATGGTCACGTCCTCATCTCTGCCCCAAAGGGAGTCTCAACTACAGATGGCAGACCCCACCCAGGCCTGCAGGGTACGAGAGAAGGTGCCCCAGCCTGGCCACAGGTAGACATAATGTGCATGGAAACGGGAAACACGTCAACACCAAAGAGAACACACAAGGAGAAGCCAGAGGCGTAACCAGCACGTGACAGTGCGATACGGCGGTGACTTCCCAGGGAAAACACTGGGAGGCCGGGGATCGGGGAACAGCGTCTTCAAAGCCAGAGGGAAGTCGCTGCCGCCCCAAGTATCCGGTCTGAGGAAATGGAAAATGCGGTCTTTCTCAGGCAAGCAAGGAGCAAGAGAATCTGTTGCCAACAGAGGCTCCCTGATTCCAAAACCCAGGGAGGTCTCAAGGAGAAGAAACTGGTCTCCCACAAAAACAAGAACATAAATGAACGAATGAAGGGCTGGGAAAGGAACACATGTGGGTAAATGATATGAATTAACATCAGCTCCCAAAACAACACAAGTGATGCCTCGCTGAGTTTAGAAACCTGTAGAATTTAGATTTGTGACTAAAATGACACAAAGCAGGAGGCACAATAGAAGTTAAGTGTTGTAAGGTCTTAGCGTGGTCTGGAAAGAGGTAAGAACGCTGCATTACGTCAGCTTCAGGTAACGTAAGGATGACTATGGTGCTCCTTAGGGAAACCGCAGGGAGGGTAGTAGAATGTGTAAGTGACAAGAGCGGGAAAGATGCAATGATAAAATAAACCTGATTAATACAACAGAAGGCAAAAAGGAGAAAAACCAAAATACGGAATAGGTGCTACAAGTAGAATAAGGCTAGGAAGATGACAGATTTAAATCCAAGTGTGTCAGGGATTACACTGAATATAAATGGTCTGACTGAAATAAAATGAAGCATATGTGTGAGGAGTACAACTTAAATATCAGAGCAGAGGAGGTTTAGAAGTAAAATGACAGCAAAAACTATACTCTGCAAATATTAACCCAAAGAAAGCTGATATCTATGAGTATCAGACAACACAGGTTTTAAAGCCAAATTTATTGGAAGAGATAAGAGTATTTCATAATGATTAGAGGACAAATTTGCCAGAAAGATACAACAATCTAAATTTATATGTGTCACTACATGATGTCAAAATAACAGAAGCAAAAACTGATAAATTAAAAGAAAAAATAAATAAATCTAGATAAATTTGATAGATTAATTAGAAAACAAATCAGTATTTGAAAGATCTGAACAAGAGAATTAATAATCTCGAGCTACTGATTTGTGCAGAGCACTGAATCCAAGCACAAAACAATCTCATTCCCTCCAAGGGTGCAGAGAACATCTGCCAAAGTTGGCCATGTGCTGAGAGTTACGCAAACCCCAGAAATTTTAAATGACTGAACACATTCAGCATATATTCTCTGACTACACGGAACTGAATTTGAATTCAGTAACAGAACAGATAAATAGTAAAAATTAAGCAATGTACTTCCAAAAATTCCTTCTCAAAGGAGAAATCAGATGCAAATTAGAAAATGTTTTGAATGAAGGTCATGAAAGTATTATGTACCAATACTAAACATAAGAAAGATTTGTAGCCTTAAATGTATTAAAGATAAAAGCTCAATGATTTAACGCCATATCACTGAACATTAGAATAAGAACAGAAAATAAAAATAATGATAAAAGCTGAAATTAATTTTTTTAAAAACATAGCATTGAGAAAAATCAGCACAGCCAAAAAAACTGTTATTCCTTAAACACTAATAAAATTCATAAACCCCTATTAAATTTAACTAAGAAAATGAAACAAAAGAACGCTGAAAGCATTAATATCAGAAATGGAAAAGGAAAAATCATTACAAATTCTATAGAAATTAAAAGACTTATAAAGGATTTTGTGAACAACTTTATATCACAAATTTGTAAATGAGTTGAAATGGAAAAATTCCTTAAATAACACACCTTACAATAACTGCTGCAAGAAGAAAAAAAGAATCTGAACAATCCTGTGACTAGCAGAGAAATCAAATCTGGAATTTTAAATCTTTGCATAAAAGAATCACCAAAACAGATGGCTTCTCCAGAAATATTTCCAATGTTTTAGAGAACAAATAATACTAATTACACAAACTATTCAGAGTAGAGGAAAAAAAGAACACTTCCTCAATTTGTTTAGAGGTCAGATGAACCTTAATTCCAAACCAAAGGGATTAAAAAACAAATCTGGCAATCTTGTAAACATACCTGCAAAAGTACTGAACAAAATATTAGCACATATTATGCAATATTTCAAGAGGATAAAAAAGAAAAAAATGTATTTCAGCAAGTGTGGCTTATCATTCAAAAGTCAACCAATATAACACTATCTGAAGAAATAAAGAATAAAAGTCATATAATCATCTTGATAAAAACATTAGATAAAATTCAAATTATGATACAAATTTTAAGCAGATAAGAACTAGAAAGATATTTTCTTAACCTGATAATGGGTGTCTACATGTCCTGTGATCAACATCATATTCAGTACAGAAATACTGAAAAGTCCCACCCCTCACTGAATTTAGGGACCACCGGGGGGCCCATAACACCACTTCTGTTCAGGTCCTGGCCAGCAGCACACACCGCTGGGATTACGAATGAAACAACCAGAAAATAATAAAACTGGCTTTTGGAGCCAGCTTATTACAGATTCAGAAAGTCTAAAGTAAGTACAGAAAAATAAATTTAAATAAACTAATGTGAATATAGCAAGATGACTAAACGCCTGGTCAATAACACATTTAACAGCAACAAACAATTAGAAACTTATGTTTCATTTGATTCTTTAATAAATTGCCAGCCAAATCCCAGGGAGTTCCTCTTTGTAGAAACCGAGGCGCTGATTCTGTTTCCCGTGGCCAGCCCGAGGAGGAGGCATCCACCCGCGGACGGGACACCGGGACAGAGTGACAGCTGCGACCACACAGCACGGCCGCCGCACGAGTGTGACAAACAGACCACGACACCACCAGGCAGTGCGGCATCGGGCCCCTGTAGGGCTAGGGGACCACAGCACAGGGCGCCCTGCCGTGTCCTGGGGGCGCACTGTCCTTGCACAGATGCTGCTGAATGAAGGCAGCAGACGGGCCACCCCGAAACACCCCAGTTTGGCACAAGGGTCATTCTGAGCTGAACACTATTGAGAAGACACAGGTACAAGAAGGGCTCCTTCTCTGCACCAGGAAGGCAGCGTGAACCCCGAGACACTCTGGGCCCTGCAGACAGCCCCACGGGACTCCACACGACACCTGACCCACCACTCGCCCCCACGTGTCTGCCTTCCCGAGGTTTGCCGCCCTAGAAACTCACAGCCCTGCTCTGTCTCGTCTCTTCACTACGAAACGACGGCTCTGTGCTAAGACTCCGTCTGAGCCTGAGCTGCTCGTCCCTGTGCTCGCGTGTGCACGTGTGACGCACGTGAATGAACGTCTTTCTCTTGTTGAGTCTGTCCTTTGTCCGTCTGATTTGCGGGGCCCTGGCCAGAGGGTAGAAGGAAAGAGAACGCTCTCCTCCCGCCCCGCCCCGGGCTCCTGGTGCCAGCTCCCGAGGGACAAGCGCGACGCAGGCTGTGAGCAGCCACGCCAGGGCCCGGACGGAATGCTCACGGGTTGGCAGACGGGGCTGGAAGGGCAGACGCCACAGGAGGAAGCACAGAGATGCAGGGTGACCGGTGTGCAGGGCACACGTGTTAACAAGCGTGCGAGCGGCCGCAGGGGAGAACAGTCTCCATTTGGAAGCACTTAGATGCCACGTAATATTTCTCCATCCTAGGAAATGACCAAGTACTTTGAGAATATGTCTTCAAATCTTTTTTAAATAAACGAAAATAAGCTAATTATCTATAAATTCTTCCATATAAAATTGTATAGGATGCTTATAAATAAATTATAAACCTAACCTGAGTTCATTGGGCATGTTATGGGGGATATTTTCAGAAGCATAAAGAAATCACGTAAAATCCAAACACAGCAGAAGCAATGGGTCTGATCAGAGCAGACCGATCGGTAAGGACCGGCTGATGCATCAGGAACTGCCACATCTGCCGATGAACAGACACAGAATTTAGAGATAAAAGGGCGCGACCTCTGGCTGCGGAGGCCTGGCGGCAGAGACCAGGCGACACACCACACACTTGCCAGGTGAGGCGGGAGCCGGACACTGAGGGGCGCTGAGGACAGCCGGAAGCCAGCGCCGCCCCCGGCGGGCGGTCAGAGCCGGTGCCACAGGACCAGGGGCATCCGCCCTCCTGCTCCAGACCCTCCTGGGCATCCGGTGTCGAAACCCAACAGCAGGCGGCAGGCAAGGGCTGTGGGCTGGGGCTGGTGGCCCAAGTCCTCATGACAGCAGAATAGCTGCCATCAGCCTGGGACGTGCTGTGACTGCACACGGCAGTGACAACCGGCTATGGCTTCACAAGCTCAGATTGATATTTTAAAAGTTCATTAAAAAACAATGTATAATTCATAAGGCGGCTGAGGCAGAGTGACATTCCTCCTCAATCAATTGGGAAAGAACTATAAGTAAATAAAATAAAAAGACAAAGCACCACTGAGGACCTAAAACTTGGTTTCAGAAAAGAAAGATGTCTGTGCAGACCATGGAAAGCGGCCCAGCGACGCCCCACTTGGAGACACAACTCTTCAGAAAGTTTGCTCCAGCCGGGAAGCAACGTCTCGGGAGAGGGCCGACCGGCCACAGCCTCGCCTGGGACTTCCAGCCTCCAGAGCAGACAGAAATAAACGCCCACTGTGTGAGGGCCCGTCTGGGACATTCCGGCACGGAGGCACGCAATCCCAGGCCCCCGCGCAGCACCATTAGCCAGTCACCGGCCTGCACACTCGGCCCCCACAGCCTTCCGTCTTGTAACTGAAGTCGGCGCCGTCTGACCAGCCCCTCCCCGGCCCCTGGCAGCCACCGCTCGCTGCTTCTGTGAGTTCGGGTTTCCTGGATTCCACCTGTAAGTGGCTCAAGCTGTCCGATCTCACTCGGCACAATGTCCTCTAGGTCCATCCATGTTGTCACAAATGGCGGGACTTCCTTCTTTTTATGGCCGAGTGACAGTCCACTGTACAGACAGACCACACGCCTCGGCTTTAATTTTATGTGGTCAACAGCAGGACTAAAACCCTAAAGGAAATCCAAGAAAGCTTTACCTGGAAAGGTACTAAAATCACTGGGGAAGGAAAAGTTTTAATGGAGACATTGGAGAAAATGGACAGTTTCCATCAAATTAAAATGAAGAGTAATAGTCATTTTACCAGAAGGCTCTTTAGTTCTAAAACTCATAATCAAAGTTTAATCACAGAGTCCTTTCATTTGATTTGAAATCCTACTTTAGGTTACTTACTCTACCTTGCTCACTTTAATATGGTTAATATTAATATAAATTTCCAGCATTCGTGATGCCAGCTGAACTGCTTTGATGCTGGAATAAAACCTAAGAAATATGCCAGCCATGTACAAGCCACATGGCTTGGTGGTCAGATGAATGGACCCATGCCCTTCTTAATCCCAAATCAGCTTTATAAGGTGGGCGAGATAGGCACGGTCCCCGAAAACTATTTTGGATAAATTTGACTTAATTTTTCCAGAAAATGAATATTAGGTGTCATCCTAAATCCCTTTTAAAAGTTAAAAACATCTTTTTTTTGTGTGGGAGGGTGTTTACATATGAACATGTATTTGTCAAGATGTCTCCTGTCAATAACATAGAACACCATGATCACCTAGTTCAGCTTCCTGGTTTTACAAAAAAATATATATATTTTTATAACCTTCTAAGCACGGTCTTCTACAGAGAGCTTTCCACAGAGCAGTAACAGCACATAAATGTGTGAGCAAGAAAAACCACCCAGCCGGCTCTGACTGCCGAAGCCCAGAGTGGACTCACTGTCTGGGTGGCAGCTACCCTGTCACCACCAGGAGGTCACCGGCCGTGTCATCTGACGGGAGCCCAGGGCCCTCAGATGCCTCCACCAGGCCCCCGGGCACCCGCCTGGGCTTCCACACCACAGTTCAGGGGGTCTCGTTTTCAGCTTAGACTACAAAGTCAGACTACAAAGTAAGACATGTTGCAATAAAAACTACCAACAAGAAAATCAAGACTCTGTGGAATTTAAGTCGATTGTCAAAACCACGCTTTCTATCCCTACAATGTATCTATTGTGGGCACTGCGGTAGCTCTGGTCTCAGGCAAATAGCGTCTACTTGTTGGCTGTGTGAGAAACACATCATGAACAGGTTGTTGCTCATTTTAAGAGATCGCTACACCACCCTCCTAACGTTACCTGGGAACAGCCACACTATGCGTGTTTTGTCTATGTTGACAGTGAAATGTAATCAATATTCTTTAATGGCTGGCCAAGCTGAAGGAGATACAACGAATGCTCTCAGATTCATAGCAATCTCTGGCTTCTCAACAAATATGCAAAAACTCTAAATGCGATGTGAGTTGATCGACTCCAGTGGGATATTTATCAGACAGCATCACGACCAAGCGGGGCACAGCCCAGCGCAGACACACAGCTGCACAGTGAGAAGCAGCCGCACAGCTGGCGAACCAAGGGGGAGCGCCGTTCTTAGAATGGACGGCACCCGAGAAGCATGCGATTCACAACGTGCTCTTGATCAAAACCCGTCACAGCCTAGAGTCAGAAAAGCAGTCTCTAACGCCGGGGGTCTTCCCGGGCCCACAGCAGCTCTGTGTTTAGTGTGAGACACCGCAGCGCCCACCTCGCCAGGGCTCCCCCTACACGCCGCCCTGACGCACATGCTGGCCCCTAAGTGGACCTCTAAGGTCCTGGGAAGCAGTGGAAAGAGTCTGATTTTCCCCAGGAAACTCGGCTTATTGCTTTTTGCTCTTTCATAATATGAATGCATTTAAACTTCTATGTAATTAAAAACACATAGGTTCTTTTTCTCAAAATTGAGGAGAAGGGTGTGCATCCTTTTTAAGCACACCGAGTGCCCACATAAACGTGTGTGGGGGGAGCCTTTGAAGCTTGAGCAAGTCGGGCCGTGCGTCAAGGATGCCTCAAGGGCTTACTCACATCAGGAGAGCCTGGGCACCATGCTCAGAGGCCCCGCAGGTGCCCGCAGGCTGCCAGGCCCAGCCACGGCCATGGCCACCTCCAGGCTCTGGGCCCACAGAGTCCAGGTGGCACTGCCCCACCCCCACCCGCCTCCACCCCAGCTGCCCGTGCGACGCCCCTGGCCCGCCCCTGGATGGGACGCACCCTGGGGAGTCCCTGCAGCCGCTCACCATAGCTCTGGCTGTGAGAGCAGCAGTGTGGCCCCGCAGCACTCTGTGGCCCAAAGCAAGAGCCCAGTGGGGACAGTCCCTCCTGGTCTCAGGGCCAGCAGCAGCTCAGGACACACCGGCGCCTGTTTTTATTCAATGGACGCAGGAAGCCCGGGACCCAGGTTGCTCAGTGGCTGCAGGCCAAACAGTACTTTCTAGTGTTAGGTCATTTCTGCTCTTTTGTCTTTTAAGTTTTGTTTCCTTTTGAGTGTGAACACATATCTCTGAGTTGCCTTTTATTATTGTTGTAAATAAGAAGGGATTAAAAAATAAGCAAATCCATACTGCCATGTATATATAGAAACAAAATGGAACAATAACATTCCACCATCTAAAAACCTACTTCTCCAAGTAACTCTTTTTAAATCAGGGGAGCGATGGGCATATTGCAATATTAATCGTAGCTACTCAGATGCAGGCAGCTCGGGGCCAAGCGCTGCCTGTCACTCCCTCAGTGAGGCATGAGCTCCTGGGACGGAGTGGGCTGCCGTCACCACCGGCACCGGGGGCCCTGGGAGGTGGCCGTCACCACCGCATTTTACAAAGGAGGGGTCTGGGCAGAGTCCGTAGCCTGTTGACCTCAGGATCACACTTTTAGCCATAAATCCAGACGGCTCCAATGAGATCAGCCACAACCGTTTAGCTGATCTGAGACAATGAAGTAAAAATGAAATCAACAGACCAGGTGCTTATCTACCTAGGAGTGCCCACCGCGCTCTCAGGGTACGAGGGGGGCTCCTCAGAGAACTCAGGCCTCCACAGCGATGACACTCAGTAGTGAGGCGCTTCCCGCAGTATTTCATGAAGTTTCATGAGAATTATAGCTGTAAATGTGAGTGACGGGACTTTCCCAAGCTCTCAAAAAGCATAACATTGCCTTTCATTTTTAATCGATTTTACTTTTTTAAGAGTGCCCTGGATGCATGGCTCCAGCTTCCACATCTGTTCAGGCACAAACAGAAGCCAGTTCCACCGGCACGAGGTGGAATTCTGAGTCTGTCCTGATGAGCTGACACCAGGACAGGCTGCCCGCAGGCGCCAACGCATCTGAGCCGCGGGGGGTGTGCCCAGCTGTGCCTGCACGCAGGTGCACACACGGGCCAGCCCGGCTCACGGGGCTCCCCTCAGGGTCCAGCCGTAACCCGCATTACGCGTTCTGGGTTTATCCCCAATATTGCTTGACCAAAAACTAGTAAAGACTAGATTCCCGACTCTTTAAAAACAAGTGGCTCTTAACACTCATCAGAAGGCAATGTGGGCAGGCAAAGCACTTTGGGGTCCTTAAAAAAGATACTAAATTCTAGTGTTTCGAGGTTTCTGACTCATGCTCCTCAGCGTATGAAACAAGTAGCTAAATGTTAAGATTCTGGCTAATCCTTTTTAACAGGCGAAAATATCGCAGAAACTGTTTTTAGTGGGAGAATGACATTTAAACTATTTTGTATGGTTCATTCATTCATCACTGAAAGATTCAAAACCGAAATTCACATCTTGTGATTCTTGGCTCAGACTTGCTACCATACCTTCCCGAATGGCATCCACGTGACTGTGACGGAAGCAGCAACCGCAGAGTGACAGGCAGCACCCCCACCACAGCCACGCCGGACGCACATCAGAGCAGGTCGTGGGAGCTGCGTCTCCTGAAAGCTGTCGTTTTCAAGGTTTTGCACTGAACCAGCACCGTGTTACCCGAGATCCTTATAACCCCATTACACCCGGAGTTCCTGCTCAGCAAACTGAAGCTCACGGCCTCAGAGGACACCCCGCCCGCGGCCCTGTGTGCCGTCACCGTGTGCCCAGCTGAAGATGGAGCCATTTCCATCGCATCCGGCTGGGCAGCAGAGCAGGGCGGCCCACAGGCCTGGACGGGCTCCCCTGTGAGGGAGCAGCTGTGTCTCCCAGGAGAGGACCGCGGGGCTCCGACCAGCGCTGGGCTGTCCACAACGAGGACCACGGGGAGGCAACTGCAGCTCGTCTTTTCCCCGGCTTTGCCACCCCGTGGCGACCCCCCTTACAACCAACCATGGAGGCTAGAGAGCTCAGGCCGGGATCTGGGGTCACTCCAGCTCCCCTGAACACTGCGTGGTGTGGACACATGGCATGTCCCTACCCCCTGACGTATGCTCACAGCCAGCACAACTGGTTCAAGCTGGTGGCCTAGGGCAGCTCAGGGCCCAGGGGAGCCTTACTGGGGGTCCCACCTCCCCGTCCACCGCCCCAGGCCAAAAGCTCCCTTTCGGGAGGCCTCCCCGTGTGGCCTGTGGCCGCAGTGGGCCGCACCCCGACAGTATGGAAGCTGTAGACCCAGGGGCAGCATGTGGGCTGCCGCACGCTGAGCTCTGCCTCTCGCATCCCCAGAGCCAACGGAAGCACCGTTCTGGAAGATTCTGACACAACCTGACCAGAGACGTTCACTTCAGGGCACCGCACTGGGACCACCTGGACCTGACGCCGGAACCCTGACCCTCCGCCTTCTGCAGAGATGCTTTTCACCGGGACACCCCAAAAGATGAGCTCCCCACCCCGCCGTGAGTCTGTCTCTCACACTCCCCCAGGATGGCCTCCTGGCTGGCTCCTGCGCTCCTCTCTGACCTAATGCTGTCCCCCAAGTCCTCAC
>NW_017731888.1:899364-904975 GCF_001890085.2 Hipposideros armiger
GGGCAGCCCGGTCTCACCCTCGGCCAAGGTCACACTACGCAGCCTTCCACGGCCTCTCTGGGGCCTGCCTGACCCCACGCTCAGCGAGGCCTCCCTCCTACTGAAGCGCCAGCACGTCTCCTGGGAATGACCTCGAGCCGAGGCCACAGGCTGAGAACATACGCAGGGAATCCTGCAGGGGTCATGGTCCGATAACCCCAACAAGGGCACCTCCAAACACCACCCAAGTGAGTTCAGCATGACAAGGACACGATAAAGTGCAGACAAACAGCAGGGCCCCTCACAGACCTGGGAAGTCAGAGACCCCAGCGCACAGTCCGGCCATGACGGTCCCCAGCACCCTCCCTTCTCTCCCCTTGCATCACGGGCTGTGCACACGCTGTGGGATTCTGTGAGACCTCCCCTTCCAAAGCCAAACTCGGCGTCTGAGAACAGGCTGTGGCAGGCGCCACAATTTCCTTCCTTTTCAAGGCTGAAT
Organism: Hipposideros armiger; assembly: GCF_001890085.2. Classification (NCBI taxonomy): domain Eukaryota; kingdom Metazoa; phylum Chordata; class Mammalia; order Chiroptera; family Hipposideridae; genus Hipposideros; species Hipposideros armiger. The sequence continues at coordinate 899,843 of NW_017731888.1, forward strand.
AATATCCCCTTCCTGTCAGGACTGCCTTTTAAACTCCATCTGACACGTGGCTCTGCCCCTTTCTTTCCCAATGAAAGAGAACCCAACATTAATGAAAGTCACCAACATTACACGTTCAGTAAAAAACCCTTAAGGAAGCTGTAAAGGAGGCAAAGCCTGAGCCTCCTCCTCAGGGATTTCTCGGAGAGAGAAGAGCTTGCGCTCTCTGGTTTTCAAGCACAGACACTTCTGCCCTGGCTGGCAGGGCGCCCGGGGTCCTGGGCGTGTGGGCAGGACCGGTCGTTTAAGGGGCTGTTTTACCGCATCCTTTGAGTTGCATCCAGTGCCTCCCACAGTGAGTGGGCTCACGGACAGGCGAGGCCACCGGGCGCCTGCTGTGGGCCCTGTGAAGGCAGGGCCACCGCCCACGTCCCGGTGTCAGGAGCAGCCGGCGCCTGTGGCCGCGCAGAGGCATGGACGACACAGCGTGCAGAGCAGACAGCTCCGTCGCCGCAGGGCCAGAGAAGACTCAACGTAACTTGCATTGTTTTATTTCAAAGCAAACATGGGCGGCTCTAAAGCACCTGAAATCCTCTGGTTACAGCAGGTGGCTGTCACCTCTAAGCACTGAAGTCAGTGTTCCCACGTAAGCTGTCAGCAGGGCACAGGGCCCTACACACCTCCCTGTGGCCCTGCTCCGTCCTACGGACCTGACACATGGAGAGAGAGGGCAGGAAGGCGGAGGCGGGAGGCGAGGAGCAGACATGCTATGTGTAGCTTACAGGGATGGCCACGGCTGTCACCTGTGATGCCCAGAATCACTCTCTGAAACAGTCGGCCTCCGTATTCACTGTCCCATCCCAGGATTCAACCATGAATCGAAAATATTCAGAAACAGTTACGTTGCTGCTGACTGCACTGAACAAGCAGAGACACTTTTCCTGGTCATTATTCCCTAAACAATGCAGTGTAATGACTGTTTCCAGGGCGTTTACACTGCATGAGGTTTTGCACAGTAAGTAACCTAGAGGTGACTTCAAGCACACAGGGGGGCCGCGTGGGTCACGTGCAGGGCACGGTGCCACCATGTCGCACGAGGGACTCGAGCACCTGCAGGTTTGGTCCTAGGGGTCCTGGAACCGAGCCCCATGGACACGGAGGGACGACTGTACCCCTCTTGACTTACTGCAGCACCTTTATTTTCTTATATAAGCCTTAGGACCTAGTATAAATCACATATTTTCACTGAAATAAGGATCTTAACTCATGTCTATGCATATAAAGAAGGAGTTTCTAAGTTTAAGAGAATTATCTTCAGAATGCCAAAGATTGGGTAAATATAAAAGACCTGTGCTATTTCTAAACGCTGCACACACTAATTACCAATGTCTAAATGTCAGGCCACTTTGGGCGAGTGAACCAATTGATTTCAAATGAGCTCTCTGCTTAATTACTGTGGAAAGCCCAGTGCAGGAGGCGCCCTGACCCCTGGAGCTGGCTCCGAAGTCCACACGGAGCGGCGCCATTTAAAGGGACAGCGTGCCTCCTGGAAGGAAGGCGTCGCCGTGCGTGTGGCAGTGCGGACACCAGGCTTCCTAAGGGTCAGATCAGCGGGACTGCTGCCGTGTGGTCTCCACACAGCCCCTGGCACACGCCGAGCGCTCCAGACAGACAGAGGGTTTCAGAAGTGACCACTGGTCTGCCCCCCGGGGTCTGCCCTGCGCATGACTCACTCCTGCTCTCCTTTGATCGTTGTGAAGTTTCCCAAGCTTCTAACAGGAAACAACTCCCAGAAGAAACAACTCCCTGGGAGAATTCACAGCAGTTCCACAAATTCTGAAAGAAAAGGAGACGCAATGAGCATTTCAAGGCCAATGAGAGCTTTAGGAAGTTGGATGCCAGATGCCAGACAGACTGACAACTGAGGCTGTTTTCCACATTTTGCCATCTGGGAGTCTCCTAAGAACGTCATAGTAACAGTGCGACCTAAGTGCAGCCTGGCCCAGGGGACCTGGTGGTGAAATGTCCCATCCCAAATGAACAAGCTGAAACACACGGCAGCTCACAGGGAGGCAGCACGTGTGGGGAACAGCGACACGTTAAGAGCAGTTCTTTGATTTCTGTAACATCCAAAGCAAGAGCACAGGACCTACGTGCAGACTGGGCAGTCCCGGCGTCTGCGGGTGACGTCCCGGCCCTCCGTGACGGCCGCATTCTGACGGCTGCTGTGCGTGTCCAACACCCTGAGACCCACCCACGAGCCTGCGAAGAGCATCTGTGCCGGACGCCTCCTGAGGAGGTCACACCACAGCCACCATGCAGGCCACCATCCTGTCCCCAAAGTGCGCTGAGAGGCAGGCGAGCACCCACCGTGCTGGCATCTCATTTACTACCTCATGTCTGAAGTGACTCCTTTCCTACTTAGTTTCCAACTTTTTAAGATATTCCCAGAAACCCGCTGGTGTGGGGAAAGCTTCCGAGCTGTGGGCTGAGGTCAGGCGCGCGGCCACGCTCCAGGGCTGTGTCCCAGGGGGGGGAGCTGCATCTAGAATGTTCCGCAGGTGTTGTTGCTTAAAAAGAGAGCCAACGTCACTAATCATCACAGAAATGCAAATAAAAGCCACAATGAGATACCACCTCACTCCTGTCAGAACGGCATCATCAATAAATCAACAAACAAGTGCTGGCGAGGCTGTGGAGAAAAGGGAACCCTGGTGCACTGTCTGTGGGACTGCAGATTGGTGCAGCCACCATGGAAATCAGTATGGAGGTTCCTCAAAAAATTAAATATAGAGCTACCTTATTACTCAGCAATTCCACTTCTGGGTATTTATCTGAAGAAACCCAAAATACTAATTCGAAAAAATACATACACCTCTATGTTTACTGTAGCGCTATTCACAATAACCAAGATTTGGAAACAACCAAAACGCCCATCGGTAGACGACCGGATCAAGAAACTGTGGTACATTTATACAATGGCGTATTACTCCGCCATAAAAAAGAAAGAAATCTTACTATTTGCAACAACATGAATGGACCTTGAGAATATTACGCTCAGTGAAATAAGTCACACTGAGAAAGACAAATACCATGAGATCTCACTTATATGTGGAATCTAAAGAACAGAATAAATGAGCAAACTAAACAGAAATAGATTCAGAGATACAGAGAAAAAACTGATGGTTGCCAGATGGGATGGAGACAGGATGGGGGAAAGGAGAACGGATTAGAAAGTGCAAATTAGTAATCACAACATAGCCATGGGGATGTGAAATACAGTGTGGGGAATATAATCAATAATGTTGTAAAGATTATATAAGGTGCCAGATGGGCACTGGACTTATCAGGGGGTCAGTTCATGGACAGTGTAGATGCCTGGCCACTGCGCTGTCACCTGAAGCTGAGTAACACAGAATCTCAGCTGTAATTTAATATATATGTAGTCCCGGGGTGCGGAGGACAGCGTAGGGAATAGAGTCGATGGAATTGGGACAGCTACACACGATGTCAGAGGGGCAGCAGATTGGGGGAGTGGTTTCACTTTGTGAGGGGTGTAAATGTCTAACTAGTACATTGTTTTGTACACATGAAACTAATGACACAAAAAAAGAATTAAAAAGAGAGAGAGAGAGAGAGAGAGAGAGAGAGAGAGAGAGAGAGCGCAAGCGAGAGCCAGAGCTGCGTCCAAAAGTGAATGCAGCTGAGTGAGAGCTTCTCTTCAGACCAAAACCAGCGCAAATGGTGAGAGAAGAGGCAGAACGCAGGTGGCCAAGTGGCCGCGTTCCTGCGAAGAGCTGAGCACCCCCAGTTGACAGAGGGTCACCGCAGCTCCATGCCACAGAATCGCCCTCGGAGGGCGGCTCCCGGTGGGACTGCACGGCCCTCAGAGCCTGTGTGTCACACGTGAAGACGGCTCCGGTCTTCCCACTCAGCAAAACAAAAACAAAGTCCACACAAGGCAACAACGAAAACAAACACAAATGACACACAGGGTCACAGACTGTGCCGGGCGGTCCCTGTCCTCCATCCGCCACGTTCCACAGTCGCCGGCTCAGCACCGCCCACACCCACAGGGCACGGCCTGTCGGGTCACCACGTGCTCCGCACACACTCAGCAGACGCAAGACGAGGCGTATTTTGAAGGCTCGGGATAAGCCCCGAGGAACTTATACTGTGAGGAGCCAAAGAACTCAAGTTGCCATAGAAACAAGACACTGGAAGATGCAATATTGTCAGAGGACTGGAAAATGTAAGCCTCAGCAGAAAACAGAGAAAAACACTTGAAGGACTTTTTTACCCAGAAAAACAAAATTCATTATTCATCCTCCATACCGGAAGCGTTCGGTTCCCCCATAAATACCCCATTCTCCACCCACGGGTTCACGTGGGCCCAACTTAGAGTTTTCAGGGTCTGGTGGTGACTGGGCAGAAATCATTTTTAGAGCATAATTAAGTTAAAATGCCAGAACTTATTTAACCTTCACTTGCAGAAAGCTTAATCCTGCTGAGACTGCTCACCCTCCCGGCACCAACTCCCTTCCCCAGCACCTGGGCTGCGGGCGACCTGCCATCAGGAGCGTCTCCCAGATCAGCCCCTGGGGGGGAGGGCACGCTGTCCTCAGGCCTCAGCTCAGCAAGCCGGCAGCCACGCCTGCCATGGGCTCCGTGCTCTGCGAGCGAAGGACTGCCCTCTCCCTTCCCGTGTCCGGGGCCGTCCTCACGGCTCCAACAGCTGGTGCAGATGCCCCTCAGCCCAGGGCCCAGGCCTCGTTTCAGGCATGATGAGACCAAGGCCCGGAGCCAGGGCCGCCCGGGGTGGCTGACTATGTGTCTGCTTGGCTGGGCCTGTCCCCAGACGTTCGGTGGCATGCCAGTCTGCACGTTACTGAGAAGGTATCTGTAGACGGGACCCCCATTTAACGGGGGGCGGGGGCTCTGAGTACAGCAGACACTGTCCACATCGTGGGGTGGGCCTCGTCCAATCAGAAAAAGACTGAGGTCCCCTGAGGTGGAGGGACAGTGGCAGGCCACCTCTGGACGCGAACCGCAGCTCTGCCCCGGGGCCTCCAGCCTGCCGCCCGCCCCGCAGGACTTGGAACGGCCAGGAATTCTGTAGAATGAACGTGTCTCCAAGCCCACCTGCCTCTGTCT
>NW_017731888.1:909390-915208 GCF_001890085.2 Hipposideros armiger
GGCACACTGGGCTAGAAACACACGCGTGTGGGGGTGTCTGGTGTTGTCCCGAGACCCACACACCAAGAAAGCCGCGAGGGCACCGTGCCCTGACAAATATCACATAGATTGTTCCAGCTCAGGCAACCCTTGCATTCTGATTCTAACAATTCATGATGTCAGTAAGAACAGCCATTTCTATACTCACACTTAAAACATCCACAGAACATTAACATACATATAGTTTATGGAATGAACTATCTCAATTCAAAACATTCAGAGTATAAATTTGGTTAATGAAGTCCATACGAACTTAAACTTCCTAAAAGAGCTTAAGTTTGACTTCAAAGTTCCCCATAAGGTCTGGTATTCCCAAAGGCCAAGCAGAGAAGCACCCAAACTAAGGAGGGCGGCTGCTCTGCCACCGTCCCGCCAGGCAGGGCTCTGTCCCCACGGAGGAGACGCTGTGTCTCCTGGTGGCCTCACCCAGCAGCAGGAGATGTGCCTGCGAGGAGGTGGTTTCTGCCCTTGCTGGAGAATTGATGTTCGCGTTACCCACCGTCCCCTGTGGAAGGCCCTATGTGGAAAATTCCTTTTAAAATTTAACATACTCCTCTCCAAAAGTGACTTCTTTTGGGGAAGAAAGAATTCTATCATTCTTTCACTAATAGTAAACCTGCAGTCAAACTTCATAACTAAGTAATTAATTGTGGCTGATACACATTTCTTCCTTTTTTAATTAATTTTGACCTATATTTGAACATTTCAATATAATTTAGTTTAAGTTCATAGCAGGCCCCTTTAAAAAGAAGTTTTATAAAACATTTTTAAATGAATAAGACTAGGGAATAATACCCCAATTCTACCCTACCCTCATTTTAAATGGTTTTGGAAATAACTAATCTTGAATTCTACTTTTCCCAAATCAAATTATCTGATTATCTCCCCAAAGCGGCATTTTTGTCCTTACCAGGTTTTTTTATCCAGGTAAAATGTTACAAAAAGGGAAGCGTGTACACCCCCCTGCACGGTAGCCGCCTCTGGTTACCCAGCAGTCCTCAAACAAGCCCTTTTCATCTTTCTCCAGGAGACGCCCGATGGATGGAGACAGGCTGGCACAGCGTGGGGCCCCCGTCGTGCCGAGCCCCACATTTGCCAAGTGTTGATTCTTTGGCAAGTGTGCTCAGGAGGCATGTGCTTCTCCTCTGCGTTTAATTGTCCGTGAGCAAACCATCAGCCAGCCTGGGGAGCCCCCGGGCTCCCAACGTAGGTGCGATGTCCCCCACCAGCACCCCAGGCTGGCTGCCCCATCCTTCCCAGGTCCAGGCAGGACTACGGCCCACCCCCAAAACAGTATTTTTAAAAAACAAATAGACTGTAGAAATGTAAAGACCAAAGAGGACAAGAAAAAACAGTCTGAAAAAATGTTTTTCTTGCCTTGGCAAAAAGCCCATGAAACTGGTTTTGAGTTATGAACACAACACACTTCCATCATGGTTTCCAACCTACGAGGCGAGTTCTGTCTCCGAGGGATTGAAGTAAAAGCAACAGGAAGATGTTTATGCAAACTGCCCCAGCCCCCCAGAGCCAGGCGCCCTGCGCTGCTGGGCCGGCCGTGCCACATGAGAAGGGACCAGAAGGGACGTCCTCTTCTGACTATGCAGGGTCATGGGCGTGTCCCTGTCCCCCAACGAGGGCTGAGAGGACCAGGGACAGGCCTGCTCACTGCTGTGGAGAGCAGCTCGCTGGGGCGCGGCCGTCTTCGCCCTGCACTGTGGATGGCGCGCCGTTTGGAGCGTGGGACAGTGTCCATAGTTATGCCAAGATCCTACGACAGGGGCCACGTGCACACAGGGAGACCCGATAAACCAGGACGAACAGGACACTGGTCATTCTCTCTGAAAAGTGTTCCTATGTACTCTAGTACTCATCAGGAACGAAGTGACACAAACAGCAATGGCTGAGAATGATCGATCGCCAAGCTTTCACCACGTGAGGGATTAACATTTAGGAGTGCCCACAACCCTAGACGTAGGTGTTTTGTCACTATTATTGTTACCATTGTTATTTCAGGAGCTGGCAAACACTAAGAAATGCAGCAGGTTCACACCTTATTATTCCAATTGTAGAAAAAAGTGGAGCAAACTGTGGAGGAGCTGGGAGGGGGCCAGCCCACTGCCCTTTCAAGCTCAGGAGAGGGGCAGGCGGGGGGGCCGGGGGGGGGGACGGGTGAGGACTGTCACCCGGCTGGCCCTGCACGCACACCTCGCAGGGCGACCGCACCCTCTGGACTCGTGAATGAGAGCCACACGCCAGGGCGGGTGCAGGCGGCTGGGAGCCCAGTGGAGCCGGGCAAGGCCAGCCAACCCCTCCCCACAGAGGAGGGCGGTGGGACAGGCCAAAGACACGTCTCAGGGTTTCCGGAGGCCGCCTCTGTACAGACTGGCATCGTCAGGAGAANCCCAGGGACGTGAGAGGTGGAGGTGGGTTTCCGGAACCCACAGCACTTTTAGTTCTGCAGCAAAGCCCGCGTTGATTGGAGGACCCGCAAACGGCAGGTGTCGCTTCCCCGGTTCTTTGGCCACAGAAATCCCCGGCTGTCCCTTCTGTGCGTGAGCCCACCGCTGTCGGCCGCTGTGAGGTCGCGCTCAGCTGTCTGTCTTCCCACGAACTGTGCAGATTCAAACTCGACTAATGTTTACTCAGTTCCTCCCAGGTCCCCAGTGTTGTGCTGGGTACTTCCAGGTACATTCCCCTGTGTGGTGCGTGTGTGTCATCACCCCGTGTGACGGACGAGGAAACAAGAAACGACGGAATGCCCTTCTGCCAGGCTGCACTGCCCCAAACCGTAGCGTTTAAAATCCAAACCCCGGTTTCTGACCCCAAGTCTTCCTTGTCCCCAAACTACAGCTGAAGCCATTAGAGACTCACAGAAGTAAGGGTTGCGGGTGGGGTGGGTGGAGTCGGGCGAGGGCGGTGCACCCCCAAATAACCTTCACTGCGCACCAAGGGACATGCACACGTCACACACATGTGTGTGCAAGTTCATCATCCTCCCCCAGGTTGCCATGGGCCGCGGCGGGTCAGCACCATGTCATCGGAAAGCCATGTCGTTCAAGCTCTCCACTCAAACTGGGGCCACAGTGAGGAGCCTGATGTGAGGCCGACAGATGTTCGTCGCTTGGTCACTCGCAGCTCTGCACCCAACAAGGACGTCAGCTGGTCTCAGAAGAACAGGACGTTCTCCTCGCTTCTCACGGGCGAAGGCCAGGGCTGCTGGCCATTAGTTGACGTCTGTCACTTCCAATGATTAACAGACACCCCAGCTGAAGGCTGTGGTGACTGTGCCGAGGTGGGCTCCATAAATGACACCGTGCGCCAGAGGCGCAGCCTGACTGCAGCACATGCGTCTGCCACCTGTCTCGCTCAGGGTGAACCTGAGAATGAGCCACATCCCACTGAAATGAGCTCAATGCGGGAGTCTCTGCTGCGACACCCCCCAGCGCCCTGTGAGTCCTCCCCCTACCCCGGGCCCGACGGCGGTGCTGCCCGGCGCCCCATCCCATCCCTGCTCTGCAAGCGCCTGTGCCTGCCTGAACCTGCCACCCTGGTCACAAGGGCAGGCCTACCCTGCCCAGCACAGCACGTGACACCGAGGAAACTCCCAGAAGGTCTGTGCTGTAGGACTTCATCCATGGTGATTAGCAGACAAAGGATGCTCTCTGTAACCACCAGATCCTGGTGACAGCCACCAGATCGAGGGGCTGGAGAACGTCCTCAGCTCTTAGAGGACTCACGTGGTCCGGGCAGCCCGGTCTCACCCTCGGCCAAGGTCACACTACGCAGCCTTCCACGGCCTCTCTGGGGCCTGCCTGACCCCACGCTCAGCGAGGCCTCCCTCCTACTGAAGCGCCAGCACGTCTCCTGGGAATGACCTCGAGCCGAGGCCACAGGCTGAGAACATACGCAGGGAATCCTGCAGGGGTCATGGTCCGATAACCCCAACAAGGGCACCTCCAAACACCACCCAAGTGAGTTCACCATGACAAGGACACGATAAAGTGCAGACAAACAGCAGGGCCCCTCACAGACCTGGGAAGTCAGAGACCCCAGCGCACAGTCCGGCCATGACGGTCCCCAGCACCCTCCCTTCTCTCCCCTTGCATCACGGGCTGTGCACACGCTGTGGGATTCTGTGAGACCTCCCCTTCCAAAGCCAAACTCGGCGTCTGAGAACAGGCTGTGGCAGGCGCCACAATTTCCTTCCTTTTCAAGGCTGAATAATATCCCCTTCCTGTCAGGACTGCCTTTTAAACTCCATCTGACACGTGGCTCTGCCCCTTTCTTTCCCAATGAAAGAGAACCCAACATTAATGAAAGTCACCAACATTACACGTTCAGTAAAAAACCCTTAAGGAAGCTGTAAAGGAGGCAAAGCCTGAGCCTCCTCCTCAGGGATTTCTCGGAGAGAGAAGAGCTTGCGCTCTCTGGTTTTCAAGCACAGACACTTCTGCCCTGGCTGGCAGGGCGCCCGGGGTCCTGGGCGTGTGGGCAGGACCGGTCGTTTAAGGGGCTGTTTTACCGCATCCTTTGAGTTGCATCCAGTGCCTCCCACAGTGAGTGGGCTCACGGACAGGCGAGGCCACCGGGCGCCTGCTGTGGGCCCTGTGAAGGCAGGGCCACCGCCCACGTCCCGGTGTCAGGAGCAGCCGGCGCCTGTGGCCGCGCAGAGGCATGGACGACACAGCGTGCAGAGCAGACAGCTCCGTCGCCGCAGGGCCAGAGAAGACTCAACGTAACTTGCATTGTTTTATTTCAAAGCAAACATGGGCGGCTCTAAAGCACCTGAAATCCTCTGGTTACAGCAGGTGGCTGTCACCTCTAAGCACTGAAGTCAGTGTTCCCACGTAAGCTGTCAGCAGGGCACAGGGCCCTACACACCTCCCTGTGGCCCTGCTCCGTCCTACGGACCTGACACATGGAGAGAGAGGGCAGGAAGGCGGAGGCGGGAGGCGAGGAGCAGACATGCTATGTGTAGCTTACAGGGATGGCCACGGCTGTCACCTGTGATGCCCAGAATCACTCTCTGAAACAGTCGGCCTCCGTATTCACTGTCCCATCCCAGGATTCAACCATGAATCGAAAATATTCAGAAACAGTTACGTTGCTGCTGACTGCACTGAACAAGCAGAGACACTTTTCCTGGTCATTATTCCCTAAACAATGCAGTGTAATGACTGTTTCCAGGGCGTTTACACTGCATGAGGTTTTGCACAGTAAGTAACCTAGAGGTGACTTCAAGCACACAGGGGGGCCGCGTGGGTCACGTGCAGGGCACGGTGCCACCATGTCGCACGAGGGACTCGAGCACCTGCAGGTTTGGTCCTAGGGGTCCTGGAACCGAGCCCCATGGACACGGAGGGACGACTGTACCCCTCTTGACTTACTGCAGCACCTTTATTTTCTTATATAAGCCTTAGGACCTAGTATAAATCACATATTTTCACTGAAATAAGGATCTTAACTCATGTCTATGCATATAAAGAAGGAGTTTCTAAGTTTAAGAGAATTATCTTCAGAATGCCAAAGATTGGGTAAATATAAAAGACCTGTGCTATTTCTAAACGCTGCACACACTAATTACCAATGTCTAAATGTCAGGCCACTTTGGGCGAGTGAACCAATTGATTTCAAATGAGCTCTCTGCTTAATTACTGTGGAAAGCCCAGTGCAGGAGGCGCCCTGACCCCTGGAGCTGGCTCCGAAGTCCACACGGAGCGGCGCCATTTAAAGGGACAGCGTGCCTCCTGGAAGGAAGGCGTCGCCGTGCGTGTGGCAG
>NW_017731888.1:920708-923203 GCF_001890085.2 Hipposideros armiger
CGTGTGTCCACGACGCTGAGCGGGTGGCCGCCGTGGGTCACACAGACGGGCTCCTTCCCTTGTGACTCTCCCTGTTACTTACGCTTTTAGTGATTAGCGAGCGATCACACTCGAGAGAAGGACGAGGCTACCTCGGCTAAAAGCAAGCCTTTCCGAGCCCTCGCCCGCATGCAGGCCGGCAGAGTCGGCGTCTGTGCGGTTCCCACAGCCCGCGTGCCTCCCGCGCTCGCAGCCGCGCCCTCCTGGCCCCGTGGACCCCGCGGTATTCCCAGCGGTGACGCTGACGAGGCCCGGAGCGCACACGCCCGTCAGAGTCCCGGCGGCGGCCGACGGGCTGCGCTGAGCTCAGGCTCTCAGCGGCTCCACGAACCCCGCCCTGGCCTCAGGGCCCAGTGAAGCCCCACCAGCCCCAAGTCCCGGACGCTATCAATGAACGGAGCAGGACTTGCTCTTCTTTAGACAAGCACCCACGCAGCCCCTGGAATGCCGGTTTTAAACTAAAATCACGGAAATGATAGAAAATGATCCCCATAGGGGTATGCACGGACTTCACACCAAATCCCCTAGAGGAGAGCCCTCGCTGAAGAATGACTTTCCCTACATTTGGCTTTTGTACAAAAGTACATCGGGGCAAAAAACTAAAAACACAAAATCCAGCTCCCGGAGTGGCTCAGCTCAGGGACATTTAACTGGAGCTCCGCTCCTGTGTGTCCAGCAACAGGGAGACAGACCGCCCTTCCCCCGGGCAGAAGGCTGGGGGGCCCCACTCTCAGGCCTAAGTTGCCTAAGGGCTGGGCTGAAGTGAAGGCCCCACCCTGCCTCCCACAGCCACAGGGCGCAGACCAGCCTGCCCAGAAGAGGCAGCCTGCACCCCGCCCAGCCCGCAGGCTGCGGCCTCACATCCCCCCCCCTCAGTCACGTGGGTCCTTTCACACTGAGACCCCCACCTGCTCAGAGCCTCCTGATCACCCGCTCCTGAGGGGGGGGGCTGGTCACATGCAGCCTCAGCCCGCAGTGTCCTGCAGGCCGCCTGGCAGAGGCACGGGGTGCACTTTCTGGGAAGCACTCACTTTCTCTTTCAAATATGACCGCTTTGTTTATTGCACTTGGCTCTGCACGTGCTGCATTCTTACAAAGCGAAGGGTCTGTGGGGCCCCCGCGTCCAGCACGGCTGTCAGCATTGTTTTTCCAACAGCATTCACTCACTTCCCGTCTGTATGTCACATTCTGGCAACTCACACACCGCTTCAAACTTTGTCATTGTTGTTCTTATACTTGTCATGACGATCTGTGATCAGCGATCTTTGATATTACTGCTGTCACTGTTTTGGGGTGCCAGGAATGCGCCCAGAGAAGACGATGACCGTAACTGGTAAATGTGTGTTCCGATGACTGCACGCAGGCCGTCGCCCCGTCTCTCCCGGCCTCTGCCTCCCTGTGCCCCAGTGTTGAAACGAGGCCAGTGAATAACCCTGCAATGCCTCCAAGTGTTCACGTGAAAGGGAGAGTCACACGTCTCTCACTTCAGTCAAAAGCTACAGACGGTTAAGCTCAGTGAGGAAGGCTTGCCGAAAGCTGAGACAAGCCGAAAGCAAGGCCTCCTGCGCCAGTCAAGATGCGAGCACAGAGGACAGTTCGTGAAGGAGACGACAGAGCGGCCGCAGAGACACACAGACGAGAATAAAGAGACCAGCCGTACAGCCGACGTGGGGGTTTCAGAGGCTGGACAGAAGCTCAGACCAGCCAGCACGTCCCCTGAGCCAAAGCCTCCTCCAGAGCAAGGCCCCGACTCTTCAGTTCTGTGAGGGCTGAGCGGTGAGGAGGCCGCAGCCGGCAGAGGTTGGTCCATGAGGTTTAAGAGCGAAGCCATGTCTGTAACATCAGCATGAGAGGTGAAGCACCGAGTTCTCCAGAAGGAAGGTCTAGTGAGAGAACTCACGCAGGCGGCTGCACTAAACCACAGGCTTCCAATGCAGACAAACAGCCCCGTATCGGAGAAGGTGCCACCGGGGACGTTCGTGGCTGGAGAGCAGAGTCAGGGCCTGGCTTCAGGGGGCAGGCCGCCTCTCCCGCTAGGGGCTTACGCAGCTGGGACTTCGAGCTGATGCTCACTTCCTGCTCTGGAAGCCCCAGGGCCCTTGGGAATTATGTGACTGGACTCGGTCTGTGCCCTGTAAAGCCTGGATGACAGCACATTTGGTTACAACGCAGTGTACCGAGTATTTTCCATCTACTGCTCAGAAAAAAAGATTCCTTTCAAATATGTCTGCTCAGCGACAATGCACCTGGTGCCCAAAGGCCTGGTGGAGATGTTTCTGAGGAGGAGTCACCACAATATTGGGTTGTCAGAAAAGTCATGATGCGTTTTTGCAACGAAAAACAGAAAAATATACGTCATGACTTTTCCAATAAGTGCCATTAAGAACATTCGTGATTCATGAGAAGAGATCAAAATATCAACATTCCAGGAGTTGGGAAGGTGATTCCAACCCCCA
>NW_017731888.1:925973-927809 GCF_001890085.2 Hipposideros armiger
TCTCTGAAAAGTGTTCCTATGTACTCTAGTACTCATCAGGAACGAAGTGACACAAACAGCAATGGCTGAGAATGATCGATCGCCAAGCTTTCACCACGTGAGGGATTAACATTTAGGAGTGCCCACAACCCTAGACGTAGGTGTTTTGTCACTATTATTGTTACCATTGTTATTTCAGGAGCTGGCAAACACTAAGAAATGCAGCAGGTTCACACCTTATTATTCCAATTGTAGAAAAAAGTGGAGCAAACTGTGGAGGAGCTGGGAGGGGGCCAGCCCACTGCCCTTTCAAGCTCAGGAGAGGGGCAGGCGGGGGGGCCGGGGGGGGGGACGGGTGAGGACTGTCACCCGGCTGGCCCTGCACGCACACCTCGCAGGGCGACCGCACCCTCTGGACTCGTGAATGAGAGCCACACGCCAGGGCGGGTGCAGGCGGCTGGGAGCCCAGTGGAGCCGGGCAAGGCCAGTCAACCCCTCCCCACAGAGGAGGGCGGTGGGACAGGCCAAAGACACGTCTCAGGGTTTCCGGAGGCCGCCTCTGTACAGACTGGCATCGTCAGGAGAATGGACGTCCAGACACAGGTGCGCACAGGGAGGAGGGCCTGTGAATGTGGAGATGGAGCAGACGGGGAGGGGGGGGGATGCGTCCACACCTGCATGGCCTGTGCCCTTGGACACCCAGGAGCCAGGGCCTTGCTGACCGGGATCCTGAAAGCTGAGCTCCGCCTGTGCGCACACACCCGCGGCGAGGACACAGGCGCCTGGGGCCAGAGGAAGGCGTGTCAGCAGGGCGGCCACCCTGCACAGTCAAGGCAGGTAGTGGGCGAGCAGAGGCAGCTATTTGTGTGGAGCGGATTCGGGCAGTGAGCACAGCTGTGGTTAGTCCTCCCACCCACCAGGCGCCAGGCGACTGGAACAGGCGGGCCACCTCATGCTGGGTTTCTCCGGCAGAGGGCAGTTCTGCAGTCAGCAACAGCTCAGACTGGAGAACCCCACAAACACTGCCCCTCGCCACTTTCTGCTCGGCAACGGGGCTGCAGGCTGTGGACAAGCGGTGCACATGGGCCAGCCGGAGGCGCCACAGAAACGCGGCAGTGGCACGCCCCCAGGGGACACCCCGACACAAAACTTCCTCCGTGACGTGCCATTGGCTAAAGTGTCTGTTCTGGCTTTGAGCATCAACTGAATCTGAAAAGGGGCGGGCCCGGGCCCTAGTGAGGGGCCCTCGGTCCCCATTGACCCTTCACAGCCTGTTTCGGATCTGCCGGGTGGCCGCCCCGCTTGGAAAGCTCAGGGCAGTCCTTCGGAGAGACACATCCATTCATTGATCCCAAATATTAGCTGAGGGGGAAAGAAGTTTTAAAGGCTAACTTTTCCCTCATTTTCTTTTCTGTGAATAGAGGAAGAATTTTTAAAACATAAGAAAGCTGCATCTTTTAAATTGGGTTTCTGTTCCGAATATTGGACAGATCAAAAATTCAAACTGTCACTTGCGACGTATTCCACAGTGTACGGGTGCCCAGTAGATTCCAGGTGGCATGCTGACGGGGTGGACAGCGGAGGGTAGATCACTCCTGAAACTGTGGCGTGAATGCTACACGCCCCCTCAACACGGAGCCCACTGGCCCTGTGGGGCTGAGCCGGTCCTGGCGGTCAGCGTCAGGGCCAGCGTCCTCCGGCGGGTCACTGTTTAAAGGTCCTCTGCTGTGTGGTGTTCTTTTCCTCAGTAACTGACAGCCAGGCAAGGAGGAGAGAACATGCAGCCTCTTCAAGGAGTCCAGAAACCCCCTGCATTAGTCACCTCCCCCAGGGCTAGGAAAGCGCCCATGGGCCTCC
>NW_017731888.1:930545-932540 GCF_001890085.2 Hipposideros armiger
TGGGTGAGTGTGTGCTCACGTGTGTGTGCATGTGATGGAGTGTGTGCTCACGTGTGTGTGCACCTGTGAGATGGGCAGGTCAGAGTGGGCCTTTCTGTCTCCCTGACAAGCATCAGTGTGGCACGCAGTGGGCTAAAGGGGGAGAAGGTGCTCTCTCAGTCACACACACAGTCGGCAAGGCTCAGGCTTCTGTGTCCAGCACGCTGACGGTCTCCATTTGACCTGTGTTGTCACCATATTTCCAGAGAATGTCACTCTAACTCACTAATGTAAAGACTCACTCATTTAAGAAAAAGAAAGCTAAGCTACGAAGTTAAGCAGCATTTGGGTACAAGTGACAACACTGCTTTGGAAGCTGGCTGCTCGGACACGCTCAGCACCACTTTCAGAGGCTCGCACTGCAGCCTCACCTCAGGTGGCGCTCAGTCTGAGTGGGGGACGTGGGGCCTGCCACACTGAAACTGTGTGTGCCTGCTGCAGTTCTGTTCTCCCAATGTGAACACTGTTACTATCCATCACTTATTTTCAGGTTCTTCACTTTCGTTTCAGCCATAGATACAGTGAAGTGACTTGGTTAAAAATATGCGATGTTCATTGACTGCAAATACTTACTATTGAATCAGGGCTGCAGACTGAGGGTGAGGATTACAGCCAGTCAGAGAATTCCCCCCCCCCGCTGCTGGTGTGGGAACCTGCTTGTCCCACGACCCCAGACCTGTCACGCATGCAGTGACCCTGGATGAAACTGCCGTGCCCAAATCCCACACATGGGCCCCCACTTCCTAACTGTGCACCTGGGGGTTGTGCCACCCTGGGTGAAGGTCTCCTTTAGATGAATGGCTCTGTGCTGTGGGTCCTGGGCGGGCACTTGCTGGTCAGTAAAACTGGTTCAAATGCAAGAAGTGCCACTGAGTTGTAAAAGGCCACAGAATATCTGGGGACACACCTGAGCTCTGGGGACAAAATTATGAATGAAATCGTCAACGTTCACCTAAATATGGACAAACCAATAGCATCTTCTTACTGGACCTGCCCAGGTCTGCACAGAATACAACATGTACGCAAAGGCATTGTGGTCATTTACAAGAGGAACTTTTAAAACCAGCAATTCCCGAGAAGCCCGAGTTAATGACAGATCCCTTTCTGGCGTTCTCTTTCATTAGAAAGGGGAGAGCGGCGATTCAGAGGGGAGCATGTTTTTTGCACAAGGTTCAGCAAAGAGAGAAAATGTCAGCCCAGCAAGGGAAGCAGCAAGGGGGGCCCTCACAGCACCTCTCTGTTCAGCTCAGCACGCCAGGCACTCGCTTCAAAGTCCCCAGCTGACAAAGCCGAAGGGCCGAGCCACCACCCCGGAGCTGCGGGGACCCCCATCAAAGCCAGCGTGCTCTGAAGCAGCCTTCATCCCAAACCTCAGCAATCACCAGCGCACTTCAAACACTGTCACCTCTGACAAGCAGAGGACGGCTACTCGGTCGGCGCTAAGTGCTGGAGTCCCCTGCTTTTTGAAGACGTTTTTCAGGTTTCGTGGCATAAAAACAGGGCAGCGCTCCCCAGCAGCTCCAGCGCCTGGGCCGCTTTCATCCTGTTTCACGCAGCGCCTGGCAGCCGAGGGGGCTCGGGCTCGCCGGCTGCAGCCGCTACAAAGGGGGCCGCCTGCCCGGCTCCGCTCGGCGCAGCGCGGGCTCTGGCCAGCCGTCCTGGAGGGCGGCTGCGTCTGTGACCACGGAGAGGCCCACGCGCGCGCCCAACGGCCCCCGTGACCGGCGGGGAGGGGATGGCGGTGAACGGGAGGCTGAGCTCGTGTTCTCGGGATCGCAGCAGAGCGCCCCAGGCCACCGGCCGTGCAGACCTGACCCCAGGTCCTCCATGGCACCCGTGGCTCCCCGGAGGGCAGGAACGCGCCCCGGCCGTGGCAGCGGCTTCGGGGGCGAGCGAGCGGCGCGGACACGCCGGCAGCCCGGGCAGGGGAGGACCCGGGAAGGGGAAGCCGCAAGG
>NW_017731888.1:932587-944618 GCF_001890085.2 Hipposideros armiger
CCCGCGCCCCCCGCCGCCGCCGCGAGGGAAAGTGAGAATGAGCCGCCCGCACTCACCCGGGCGGCGCCCCTGCTGCGCGGCCCGCAGCATCCAGGCGCCCGGTCCCTGCAGCGGCCGCCGGCCGGTCAGCGCCGCGTGGACGCCGGGCCCCGGGGCTCTGCCCGCGGAGTGCACTGCAGCGCGGCGGGCGCGGGCTCGCGACGCGTGTCCCACATAGTCCAGCGCGACGCAAAACGCGGATCCGGAGTGCGCGCGTGTGGACCTGGGCCGCCTGCTACTCGGCGGCGAGGCGCGGCTCTGTCCTCCAACCGCAGCCGGCCACGGACACCGACGCCTCCATCTCGGACGCGCCGTCTCCCAGGACCTCCACCACGGAGAGCAGGGGCCCCCGCCCCCTGGTGTTGCAGAGAAATGTCTGTAATTTCATTTCCCAGACGATCCCTGGTTAGGCAGGAGCCACCTATTGTGATGATATCATTTGCTCCAGTGCCATAAATGGGCAACTTCCTAGGGCGCGTCACTGCGCTGACGACACGGGCCTGTGTGACAGCGAGTGGGCAGCTGCTCGGAGGCCCGTCCACCCAGGCAGCTTCTACTCATGATGCACAGTGCTCCCCAGTGTCTGAAAAGTTACAGTCAGAGAAGAGAGAGCCCTCCACTCCAGGGCTCCGTCAGCCTCCGGGCAGGCCTTCCCTGGGAGACAGCCGCTGGCGCCTGTCACCCACCCTTCACCTGCCTCCTGGGACAGCCTGGGTGTAGACAGTCACAGGGAAACGCTTCCTGCTGACCGACCACAAAGGGCTGGGGCCTGCTGGCTGACGCTGCTCTTTAAGGTGGAGACCCCAGCCCTCCAGCCCCACGCAGGCACACAGCTCCCTGCAAAGCGCACTGTGGGAGGGGGAACCAAACCAGGACAGGCCTGTCCCAGGGACGCAGCCCGGGGGAGGGGGTCCGGCAGCGCTCCTGTGACGGGACTTCACTCTCAGCCGAGATTTCTCTATGTGGACATTTGGAACAGCCAACAACCCGAGGTCTGTTTACATACACTGTTTTGTCGTCATCTGTGTCACGAGCAAGTACTGGGGAGAATCAAGTACAAAGAAAGACTCCCAAAGCTGGGTCTCCACGTGGAGACACGACGGAGGCACTGGGACAGATTTCCACAATACAGTCTTCTGGAACGGGACCCTCCACTACTCCAGCGACCTAAATAGTTCTCTCAGAAAAGTCAGTTTCCGTGGACCCCGTCACCATCGCTAACACTGGCTGGTGGATGAAGGCTTTGGGGTTACTGAGCCACGCTAGTCCCCCGGAGGACGCATCTGTGGGTCCATCAGGACGCTGGAGGTGGCCCGTTTCCACCGGCTTCGGTTCTCATCCGACCAGTTCCCAGCTACCAATCCCGCTGAGGGACATGGGGCCGTGGGTTTGCTCCCACCCCGTGGGACGTGAGGGCGCCCCGCTGAAATCAATGCACAGCCCACGATGCCGGCGTTTAGCACACAGAGTGGAATAGCCAAGTCCCCTCCCCGGAGTGACCTCACAGGGTGAGAACCCCATGTGAATCAGTGTCAAGGAGCGACCTCAGGCCTGATCTCAGGGGAGCTCGCAGGCCCCTCGGCGAAGAGAAGGCTGGCCGTCACACGTGCTGACATGGTAGGCGTTTCATTCTGTGGGGACATCACCATGAACACCATGTGGGCTGGAGAGTGTCCCCCAAGTTCACAGCCACCTGGAACCTCGGAATGTCACCTTGCTTGGAAACAGGGTCTCTGCAGATGGAATTAATTACGGATCTGAGATGAGACAGGAGAGGCCACAGAAGCATACAAAGGGGGCTGCGTCGTGACAATCAGGCTGGTGACGTGTCCACAGGCCACAGAACAGCAAGGACGCCACGCACGCCAGAACCTTCTGAGCACCATGCTCGTCAGCTCTTCTGAGGCAAACACAGGTGGGCGTTCTCATCAAGGCAGGCTGACGTGCAAGGGTTCAGGGCATCCGTGCGGTCACGTCAGCGTGTGCCTCTCGCTTCCAATCCTGGGCTGCGAGGAGTCGTCCTTCCGCAGCTGGTTTTCACCCGTCTGCAGACACCCACCTTTGTGAGACGTGATAAAGGAAGTCTAGCCACGTCATGACGGCACATTTCCAACCGCCAGGTGATGACTGCAAAACTGGATTTTAACGAACCCTAACGAGCCAATAACCACACACCACAATCTGGGCCGTCGCCGTGCCACCCAAGACTTGAGAACCGCTATGCAGGCGACTTAAAACACCATCTCAGAACTCCATCGCCGGGTTTAACCGGCTCGAATAGCTTCCGGAGCTGCTGCCATGCTGCCATTCCCCGGCACGTGGCTATGCGTGGCGTCCAGTATCAGACAGGTTCTCCAGGGAAACAGAACCAATGGGACGTGGACACAGACTTATTACAGGAATTGGCTCACACAATACAGGGGCCGGGAAGTCTTGCGACCTTCCATCTGTAGGCTGGGGCCCCAGGAGAGCTGGGACTGTAACTCAGTCTGAGCCCCGTTTCCCGACAACCAGGAGCTCTGATGGCCGAGGGCTGGGGGTGGACGCCCCAGCTTAGGCAGGCAGAGTCCTCCCTCCTGCCCCTCTCTGTGTGCTCGGACCCTCCATGGATGGGGGGCGGCCCACACTGGGGAGGACCGTCTGCTTTCCTTAGTCCACTGACTCAAATGCGAATCCCTGCAGGAAACCCTTCACAGACACCCCCAGAAATAGCATTTTACCAGCACTCGGGCGTCTCAGTCCAACTGACACAAACCGAACCACAGAGAGAACAAGTTATCACGCTTGTGAGCGCTGAGCCTGAGTCGACACAGAGTGGGGTTGAGGGTCTGCAAATACGGCGCTGGGACCCCAACGCGTTGCTCCTCCGTCTCACACATCAAAGTTTCCACAAGCACTTTGCTTTGCTCCATGAAATGAAAGATTGTCTTGCCTTTTGTCTTCTTGGTGGCGTATTTTAACCCCTAGTGTCAGCATCAATGAACAGTCACAATTCTTAAAGATGAAAGGCTACGAGCCGTTAGCAAATAAATCTCACTCAGAGAAAGCTGCCCCAGAGGCCGTCGTGTTTGGTCCTTGAGTGTAACCCCGGGAGGATTCGCTGGAGTTTAGAATACAGATTCCTAACCTTCTTTCAGAGTTAGACCTAAGAAATCAAGAGCCAGTCCAACTCGTAAGTTATAAAAATAATAAGTAAACTATAGATTTTTAGGGCAATGCCATTTATAGCTACGAAAGCGAAGAGTAATTAATGAGTCCATTAATGACTGATGCCCTGTTTACACAAGCCTCACAATGGACAGTAATTTAGAAAATGGAAAATACATGCAGCATCTGAATCTTTGGATTAACATGAACTGTGTGTCACCCAAATTTACCCGTATGAAACGCATTTAAATTTACTCACGTTGCCTAATGACCTATGTTAATACAAACTGCCAAATCCAACTCATCAGAGCTGCACGTGTATCTACGGGGACCTGTGTGTCCTGGTGTGAGAATCACACTCAGGTCGAATCCTCTCAGGGGCTTTGAGGGTGAAACTGCAGTGACAGGCCCACAACCCAAAGCCGTGTCTGAGGTAAAATGTGACGTCTGACACTCGTGCTTCTCAGGCTGAGGGTCTGGACTCTTGTCACCAGCCAGGAGTTCTCAGGTTTCACAAGCACCGTCCTGAGTTTCTTCAAAGAGATTTCTCATTATGACATTTTACCCCCATATTTGGGGTGTATTCACTACAAAAAGGAGTGAGTGGGGTGACTACTGACCTACCTAGCAGGGACTGTTTGATGTTTCATGGCATAACCACAATACTCCCTACAGCCGGACTGAGGTCAGGGCGGTCACTCCAACCTATTACTAAGTGGACTGAGCTGTGGACCTAAGTGGCCCTGGAGCTACTGTCCGGCCCAGTTGGCTCCGGTCCAGCTGTCTGCCTCAAAGGTGACACAGACGGACGCCAGCACCACGCTACAGGACTGTCATGATTCCACCCCAGGCCGAGCCAGTCCCTGTGCCTGAACCACGTACCGGGAGTGGCATTCACTGTACCAGGATCGGCAAACTTTTGAGACAAAACACACCCAGAGCCGCATGTGGCTCACCACGCACTGTACGCACGCTGGGCCATGGCGTGGGCTCCCATGGGCTCAGGGCAAGGGTGCAACCCTGGTCATGACAAACACTAGTTCTGTGACGAGGGATACAACAAAGAATAACTCCTTAAATACATGTCAAAAACATGGAAAACTCCTAAAAGCAAAACCATAAAAATAAGTATGGGAAAAAGAGGAAACAGTGAGAGCAGCTAGGATGCACAGACGGCAGAAATGGGTAAGCGACAAGAATCTAGTCTTCCAAATGCACAGAATATTTAAGTAAAATAAAACTGAAATGCACAGAAAAAGGAGCCATATATGCATGAAAGAAACACTATGGGGTCATGAGTGGAGTGACCCACGTGGCCAGGCCTCTTGCAAAACGGTTCCACGTTAATACCTTAGACTGAACTCACTTAACCCACAGTTACAATGAGAAACAGTACGGGTAGGTTTTCCAGAAATGTGAATAACATTTTTTAAAACCCTCTAATGTTACTATGAGTTGCCACAAGAAGCGACACAATAGAGGGCTAGCCTGCACTAGCCACTTTGTCACAGGACAGTTCTACCTGGTGCAGACTGAACGCACATGCCTGCAATGCCGCGCTCTCCCTCCACGATACACCACGACCTGCCTCTCAGCCTCAGGCCACACTGTGGTCTGTCTTCTCAGTGACTGTTTCTGCACTCAAGCAGGAATTCTTTCCTCTTACATGTAAATATTAAGAAGCTGGGTCCGGAGAGGTGAAGCATTGTGTCCAAATCCATGAAGTGCAATCTGTGGGACCAGGGCTTCTCCCCATGGTGTCCCCGCTACGCAGAAGCCTCACTGGCGTGCAGCTGGACTCTGCTCCCCTCAAGGGGGAGCAGCCCAAGGGCTGCCGTTACTGTCGTAGAAGAGAATTTGGCATCGAGAAAGGAAAGACATTTGGCTTTAGATTTCTAATGGGAAACATTTGCCAACAGGACTATTAAATGATGCGTTATGGACTCTGAGGAATAAGCAGAGAATTTAAATGGAAAAGTATATTATCTGACATGAACATTAAGCCAGATAAAGACCTAACACATCCACGGATAGAGAGTCTGGAACATTTATCACAGTGATACGCACAGGAGGCAGAGGAGGCCTAAAAAGTTTGGATGATTCTAAATCACTGTCCTTATAGTTTAAAATGAAATATAAAAATCAATTTGCTAGTTTTTTTTTTTAAGATTTTATTGGGGAATTGGGGGAGGGGAACAGCGCTGGGGAATCTGGGAAAGGGGAACAGACAAGTTGCTGTCCTTTTGTTCTTCAGTCTAGTTGTGGAGGACATTACTTCACTGGCCCATGTTGGTATTGTCATTGCGCTCTTCCCGGGTGAGGCAGATTGTTCGCCGGCCTCTGAACGGCCGCTCATGGCGGCTGCCGGCCACTCACAGCAGCTTATGGCAGCCCACTGCAGCCCCCCTGTGGCCTAACGCCGTCACCGGTGACTCATGGCAGCCCAGCTCCAGGTTGAGCTGTTGTTCACCATCTTAGCTGTGGAGGGCAGCGTCACTGGCCTTCATGTGGGATCCGAACCGGGGCCCTGCTGCTCAGAGCTGGCGTCCCAAGCCAACTCTTAATCAATGTGCCACTCGGCCGGCCCAATTTGCGAGTTTTGTAAGTTGGAGTAAAGACCTTAATGAACTCATCTTCTTTTATCTCACCTGAAAAAGATCTTATCAGTTCCAAATCACTAGCAAAGCCACATTATGTTTTGAGATTGTCAGAGTTTTAACATAATTGGACATGTAAGAAAGTGGTATCATAAGAAATTCTATCAATAGCCTCCTTTACCAAAAATGTCTGTTCATAGATTTAATTCTTGGTAAAATGTCTGGAAAGTTGATCTTTACCAACCTCTGAGACACATGTGTATGAGGTGTGATCAAAACATACGGTGAATTTTTAAATAAAAACAATTTATTACAGTAAAAGACACATGGAAGTCCTCTTTTGTGAGTATCTCTAGTTGCGCTGTTGTGCTGCCTCGATGTCCTGAATCATTTTGACTTTGGGGAAGAGCCAGAATCGCACGGTGCCAGATCCGGCGAATAAGGTGGACGAGGACACACTGAGGTTTTTTTATTTGACAGAAATTGCCATACACCAGAAGCGATGTGTGACACGGAGCATTGTCATGGTGGAGAATGAACTAAAGACACTCACGAAAGAGGACTTCCAGAACTGCTTCAGAAAGTGGGAAGAAGGATGGGATAAGTGTGTTCAAAGCGAGGGGGAGCAATCTGAGGGGGATTAATGGCAATGTGTCTTTTACTGTAATATTTTTAAAAATTTAAACATCACACCTCATATCACATATCTGTCTTCCTCAGCATGAGACACCTCAACATTTGTTGCTGTGGGACAACTATTTAATTCTGTACATGCAATTTATTGCTTAGTGAAGCAGAAGTTATTTTGTATGTCATGTGCTAAGAATGCTATTACTATTTTGTCCTAGTGCTTTTTATAAAACAAACTGAAAGCTTTAATAAAAACATTTGGCAATGAAAAATCTTTCTAGGTAAGTTATGATTTTTCTTTACAATTTAATTATTTGGGAGGAGTCTGCTGTCAGTCTCCAGAAAAACCTTGACCAATATAATAAGTAACACAAGGTAACACCCTAAATCCAAATGTTCTAAGTAATTTTATTTTCTGCTAAGAAATTAATTTCTGCTGTTTTACTTAAATTATTTAAATAAAGTGAATGATTGTTAAATCATGCACTATCTGATAATTCCTGGGCATGCAATCCAAGGGGAGAATGACAAATTATTTTTCATTTTTTATTTACTTTTATATTATTGTGGAATTCCACTGAAAAATAGAAATATTTGCAAAAATATGCTTTGTAGTATACAGTGAGTTACATTACCTTAATGATACCTCTAATCCAAAAAATTTGTATTTATATAATGGTAAAATGAGCCTAAAAATGCCTAACAGTTTGTAGTTACAAATCTAAGATTTTTGTCTAAGAACAAAGCTCAGCCATTTAATACAGACACTAAAATAGCAACACAATGTTCACTACTGTGTTTGAAAACATACACAACCACTGGGGATTTTTATACATGGATTTTCATAAGTCCTCAGTGTGTACGTGTATGTGCTCAAACCAGGAAAAGAAAAAAACAAATAAATACAGGAACCTTCCAAGAAACACTTTGCAGCAAACTACAAGCCTCCAATTTCAGCACTTTGGATGACGAACAGCTCCCAGTAGTCAAATGTTAAACTCAAAACCAGGAAAACGAGTGAGGGAAGCAGCCAGAGGTTGTTGGAGCGCTGACCACACACAGGCTTCTTTACACAGAAAGGCCTAAATAAAAGTTAACATTCCTCAGAAGGACCCTTCTGATCTTTTGTAAAATATAAACCCAATAGCACTTGCTCTAAAAGCACTGAGGAGCACGTTTTTATAAACAGAATAGGAACTCATTCTGTTAAAAGGGGGAAAACTACAGTGAATAATGAAAAATAAAATATTAAAGTCTTGGTTCTTAAATAATAAAATATTTTGCTGCTTGCCAACCTGCTACGGTACTCGTTTGGTTGCTATGGCGACGTGTCAGCCAGCTCCATAGTATGTTGTGCAGGACTGTGGGTCCTCCAGCTCAGCCCAGGGACCGCCCGCTCCCCGCGGGGTCTTCCTGCCAGCTGGCTCGCCACGGCCACCGGGCAGCTCCCTCTGCCCGCTGCCCTGGGGCAGTCTTCACCGTGCGCTGAGTTACGACCCAGCCTGTCACTGCCTGTGTCTTCCGGTGACTGGGACAGGCCAGCGTAGGGCTCACCCCTGCCCTCACACCCGCTTCCTCTGGGGAGGCCAGGCTGGCAGTGGCCCTTCCGTCCGAGGTCATGAGCTCACTTGTCCTGAGCACACACGAGGCCTTTGGGAGACTGGGGGCCTGGGGTCAGAAAACACCCTGTAACCTGACCACAGGGGTTTGCGGGCCCACAGGGGATTCCACCTGGGATGTACGGCGATGGTACCTCACCCGTGCTCCCGTTTTGATTCTTTTCAATAACCCAAAATTATAAAATAAAACACACAAAAAAACCTCACTTTACCATTGCAAAAATACAAACGGCAATGTACGATTCGTTGCATCTGTAAACATACACCATACACATGGAAGCTCTGGCCTGGTCACACAGTGACTATGATGAGACAAAACGCGAGCAAACGCATGAATTATGTCACATTCCCTCTCTCCTGACAGGCCCGTGGTTTGTGTGGCCTGGGTGTCCCTTGTTGCGCTCCACAGACAGGCATCAGGGGAGGACAACAGGTCTGAATGCTGAAACAGGGGTGAAGGACAACTGCTTCTGCAATCCGCCACCCCGTTTACACAGGACGTATCTCAGCCATGCTGACAGCAGTTCTGAAGCCAGTGCCATCACATTATGACGAAGTCCATGTCATCAAGCCCCAGAAAACCCGCCAGGAACTAACCAGGCACATCTCTCAAGTTCCCAGGAGGCTCGGCCAGGCGAGGCCCCCACATGAGGCCGATACCCACGTGGCTGTCCTGACACAGCATCGCCCAACGACCCTGTCTGTCTGGCAGCTGTGCTCCCCGAAAACCCGGTGGAATTACTCCTCCCCAGGCCTGGGATGCAGCCCTCACCCACAATGCTTCTCCTCTCCCTCCCATCCTCCCGAAATCTCAGTGCGACTTCTCCCGAGGACAGTCCATGCTGAAACCACCTTCCACAGGACTTGTCCCCTCGGATCTTCAAGGTCAGGGAGCACAGGCCATTTAACCGACATCACACAGCACTTGGCCCCTTATGAGAAGAACTCCTAGTACCTGTGGTAAGAAGGAAGAAGTAAAGGGATGAGAGAAAGAAGGGGAAGGGGAGAGAAAGAAAAGCAGGGTGATGCCTCCACCGGGAAGGAGCCGTTGAACGTGCCGGACTGGTGGGGGGGCCGAGGGACAGACACCAGTCACAGGCGGGAGCTCGGTGCCCAGCACAGCTGCCCGAGAGTGAGTGCTGAGTGACCAGGCAGGAGGCGCGCAAGTCGCTGAGACTTCACAGAACGTGTGTGCTGTGCAGTGGGGCCGGCTGCTCCCTCTGCGCCCGTGGGGGGCGTCCCACGGTGGGCACACCTGTGCGCTACGTGGTCAAGCTCGCTTGCACTGGTGAATTCACAGCATAGCAGCACTTAAAAACAAAAAGCCTCCCCAGCTCTTCCAGCTCAGAGGTGAGCAAGTCACACTGAGAGGCTCAAGGCTTCCTCAGAGGGGCTGCTGTGAGGCGCGCAGGCGGCCACAGCAGGCGAGGGCCCTGTGCTGAGTGTGGCGGGGCTAAGCCGAGAGGCGGGCGGGTGACCGCAGTGGGTGCAAAGCCGCAGTCCCTGCAACGTCCCCGAACATGCTGCACAGGGATAAATCTCTGCACGAGTGACCCTTCCCCACTTTCCCACGTGAACACGACGTATGTTCTCTGCTGTGTCACTTCAACGAGACAGTCCCCACATGCCATCTTACACTGCTGGGGAGTGAATTAATGAATCTGTGCCCACACCCCCATATTCCACCGACACCCGCATGTGCACGGGGCCTGTGCGCCCCGCGTCCGAGTGAACCAGCCAAGCTGAGAGGACAGCATGGCCAAGCTCCGCCTGCCCAGGTGGGCACGCCGCCACAGCGCCTGGCCCTCGGGGCGACACCGCTGCAGGGAGGACAGCTCTGCTGCTCTGGTGACGCAGGCCCGCAGCACCGGGGCCTTTGACGGGAGCTGGAGGCAGCTGCTCCTGCCTGAGAGCCTGGCCTGGCCCGGCTGGCGTCCCTCAGGCTACGGGACCAGCGTCGTCTGGGAAGAAGCTGGTGGGAATCGGGATGCAGGTTCTTCTCCGCGCTTGTGGACCTTCCTGTCCAAGGCTGACAGCCTGACTATAAGTGAGCTCCCGAGCACAGGAGGCAGCTCGGCTCAGCTGTGCGCTCAGGCAGGCAGCTCCAACGCCCACGGCGGGGCTGGTGACCACGGCCGCGGTGCCACGCAGGACGAGCCCAGCCANGTGGACCTTCCTGTCCAAGGCTGACAGCCTGACTGTAAATGAGCTCCCGAGCACAGGAGGCAGCTCGGCTCAGCTGTGCGCTCAGGCAGGCAGCTCCAACGTCCACGGCGGGGCTGGTGACCACGGCCGCGGTGCCACGCAGGACGAGCCCAGCCAGTGTGAGAGCGCAGAAGCTCTGCATGGACGTGCTCATGATTAGCACTCCAGAGCTGGTGAAAACTGCACACCGCACACTCACGTCTGTGGAGCCTACAGCGTCTTCCTCGTCCACAGACCCTACGGTCCCAAAGCACATACTGTTTACGGAAACAGACACAAGAACACACTAAATTTAACGTTAACAGACAGCACCGAGGGTCAGTTCTGTCCTCCTGTGGAATAAATAAGGTCTCAGAAGGAGGCCTCTCCTGCTGACGGAATTCTCCCCGCTGGGCTGGCATCCTGGGAACCCTCTGGAGCACGCCCCGGGGAAGGGCACGCTACGCCTATTCACTGAAGATGCCAAAATTACAGAGGTCCAAAGGGCCTTTTACTGGGCACATGGATGTTTAATCCTGCCCACAACGTCACCACAACCTCTCCCAGTGATGTAAAAGATGATAAACATGACCATACCCTTACAACATAAAACGCGAAGGGGCACTCGCTAATCTCTTAAGTTACTGATGACACCCTCCTCAAAAATCTTTCCCCTAAGATGTATTTACGGGAATTTATCCTAAAATGGGAAGTAACTTCTCAATGACAGGCATGTAACTCTGTCAATCTCCTATCAACCTCACTCCGAAAATTCTATAATTTATCGTATTTCCTGAGAAACTGAGTACTAACTGTGCCTCAAACAGCAACATTACTGCTATTTTTCTTCCTTTCAGTCTGTACATGTCATGTTAATACAGTTGTGAAAATCACTTATTCCTATTTATTTATAAGCACACTGAACTTTAAAGTGAGAAAGCACGTAGGAGAATATCGAATTCCAACTGCTGGTTTCATGGAGGGAGCATGGAGGCGAGACCACATGCCAGCATGGCCAGCTGCAGCGCAGGACGGTGGGCGGTGCCGTCGGGTCTCGGGGCATGCCGTGTCCTCCTCCTGCTGGGACAGCATCGCCACACCCCAGGTCCAAGCTCATGGTGTGTCCCCAGCTTCTCCAAACTCCATGGCCCAAGTAAATGAATGCACTCTGCTGGTAAAAGTCTCATCAGGCAGGAAGGACACGGCCGTGTACCAGTGGGGCCTCAGGAGTAGAAGCACGGTCCCTCCCTGCTTCCAGAGTGGGGCCCAGCAGACGCGCCCTGTTCCTGCAAGGTGGCGAGCTCGCAAACAGGAGACAAACAGGAGAGCCCGGCGCAGAGCAGGGAGCAGCGGCTTTGCTGTCAGGCAGAAGGGTTTCAGGTTCCACCTCCTTCCATCCTGCACGATGGAGTACGGTTGTTTCATTTCTGTGAGCCTGTGTGCCCTTTGCGAAATGGAGATGGTACCATCATATGCCTGAGGGTTAAGCAGAGGGCGCAGCTGGCAGATTCTGAGCAGTCCCCATGCTCTACAAATGCTCTCAGTAAAGCCATGCTTGTGAGTAGACTTCACTGTGTAGACCAGGCCTGGCGGCTCAGGCGGTGAACAACTTCCGCAGCCAGACGGTCTCCAGCGGCAACACCAACCAGGCAGGCAGGCCCCAGACGGAACTGTGCACGATGCTCTGCAGCTGTGCAGAGCCCATCAGCACAACTCCTCTTTTTTTTTTTTAAAGATTTTTATTGGGGAATTGGGGGATGGGAACAGCGCTGGGGAATTGGGGGAAGGGGAACAGACAAGTTGCTGTCCTTTTGT
>NW_017731888.1:945423-1071240 GCF_001890085.2 Hipposideros armiger
AAAAGTGATTTTCCACAAGAAGCCAAGAAAATTCATTGGGAAAGAATCGTCTTTTCAACACATGGTGCTGGGAGAACTGCATAGCAAAGAAAAAAAAATGAAGTTGGAGTCCTACCTCACACCATATGTACAAATTAATTCTAAGTGGGTTATAGACACATATGTAAGAACAACAACTATAAAACTCTTAGAATAAAGCACAGGACTAATTCTGTCTGACCACAGATTCAGCAATGTTTTCTTAGCTATGACACAAAGTGTCGTACAGTGTCACAAGTGACAAAAGACAAAACTAGGTAAACTGGACTTCATCAAACTTCAAAACTCTTGTGCTGCAAATATACCATGAAGAAAGTCAAAGCCACCCACAAAATGGGAGAAAATATTAGCAAATAATAAACTGATAAGGAACATGTATCCAGAATATGTCAATCATTCTTATAGCTCAATAACAAAAAGCAAATAACACAAATTTTAAAATAGGCAAAGGATCTGAACAGGCGTTTCTCCAAAGAAGACACACAAACGGCCACTGAGCGCAGGAGAACACGCTCAGCCCGGCCGCCACCGGGGACCAAAGTCACAGTGAACGCCCTTCACACCGACAGGATGTGCATGACAAACAGGCCGACACCAACAAGCGCTGGGGCAGACGTGGAGCGCCCGCAGCCTCGCACGCTGCTGGGGGCGCAGGGGTGCGGCCACCGTGCACACGCCGGGGCTGGTGCCACCGCAAGTCAGCGTGACCGGCCGGGGCCTGGCAACCCACTGCTGTGTGACGCCCACGGACATGCCGCCCAGGAGCCAGGACACTGGGACACCCATGCCCATCCATGGACAGATGGGTAAACAGAGCGCCGTTCTCCACGCTGGATTATTATTTGGCAATAAAACAGGACCGTTACATCCTACAACACAGATGAACCATGACACCCCGCTAAGTGAAAGCAGCCACTCCAAAGACCACAAGCTATATGATTTCTTTTCTACAAAATGCTCAAATCAGACTGATTTATAGAAACAGAAAGCAGGGTAGAGGTTGTCTGGAACGAGGCAGGGACCGGGAGGGCAGGCAGTGGCTGCTCGTGGGTTCGGGCTGTTATCCGTGTGATAAAAATGTTCTGGAATCAGAGTGGGGTGGCTGCCAACTCTGAGGATGCGCAGAGCCCACTGAACTGTGTATGTGAAGCGAGCGGCTCCTGTGGCATGTGGACTAGTCCTTGCAACAGCTTTTTCAAAAAATCACACGTTGCTTTAATGAAGCAGAAAAGCGATGCCGGCCAGGCCTGTCCAACCCTGCACACGTGTGCTGAACACGCGAGTGGACACGGCCCTGACACGGGTGGTCAGCGGAGACGAAGAAAGTTCCAGGTGAACTGCCAAGTCAGCAGAAAAGGGAACAAAGCACACACTGTGCGTCCACAAGCATCCCAGTGAGTCACGCTGAGTGGGGACTCCTCCTCCTCTGCACCTGTGAGACGGCGTCGGGTCCCACAGAAAGCCACTGCTGTGAGTGGGCAGTGAGTGGGCCGTGAGTGGGCTGTGAGTGGGTGGTGAATGGGTGGTGAGTGGGCTGTGAGTGGGCTGTGAGTGGGCAGTGAGTGGGCCGTGAGTGGGCGGTGAATGGGTGGTGAATGGGCAGTGAATGGGCAGTGAGTGGGCTGTGAGTGGGCGGTGAGTGGGCCGTGAATGGGTGGTGAGTGGGCGGTGAATGGGCGGTGAGTGGGCGGTGAGTGGGCAGTGAGTGGGCGGTGAATGGGTGGTGAGTGGGCTGTGAGTGGGCGGTGAGTGGGCTGTGAGTGGGCAGCACCTCCCATGCAGCAGAGCCAGCATCTCCACGGAACTCTGGGCCACGCACCCCATGGGACAGCGCAGCAGGATGCCACACTGAAGTGACTGTCACTGGGCCCTCTAGTCCATTTATGTACACGCACACTCAACCTGCAGTCACATATGCACAGCGGCTGAGGATCCGGGGGGATGGAGGTCATACATTTATGTCAAAAGAAGAAAGACTTCCAGCCTAGAGGTAAAACGGAGCATGCACCTGGGTGGACGCACATGGCGACATTTTTTATGGGAAACGGCAAAGCAAATGTGTCTGAGTGAGCAGAGCCCCCTCCCCCGAGAGCCACTAAAGGCCCAGCTGATGAGAGCAGTTGGGAAGTAAAGGGGATTAAACCCACACTATGCTTCAAAATCATTTTATAAAAACAGCCTGGCTCCACGCTATCTACCACTAATTCACGAGTGAATGGACAGCTCGCATGCTGCTGGGTTGCTTTTCATTATTTTTAATAGAAAAATCTCTAATAAACTCGAATAGCACATTTCTCGCATTCTCTCACCTACTCCTGTCACCAATTAAAACCTGAAAGGGTTTGCGTTTGCATCCTTCACGACAGACAGCCACGGCCAGCCGGAGGGACGCCCCCCGTGCTGCAGACAGCCTGGGCCTCGGTCGGAAGCCCTTCCATCAAGTCCCAGAGCCCCCCTCCCCACCCGTCTTTCAGCAAGTGCTGAGACCCTACTGAGTGCCAGCACCCTGCCAGGTGCACACAGAGCAGTGAACAAAACAGACAAGATCGTCCCAACGGCTGACGTCCTCTTGAGAGCAGCAACGGACAAAATAAAAGCTTACGATCAGGCGGGTACAGAAGAGGAGACGAGAGATGAGTGTTGAGCCTCCGACACCACACAACATGTCGGGGCGACAAACATGACAGCAGGGAAGGAGACGACGGGTCTGTCGGGTTGGTGGCCTCGGCTCACACTCGGCCCTGCAGACGCCGGCAGCAGAGACCCCAGGTCCACGGGACAGCTACGCCACTGTGCCTGGAGCTGGGGGGCCAGATGCTAGGGACGCAGACCCTGTGGGCTGGCGGGCCTCGTAGGGGCTGAGGGTTTTACACCAAGTGAAAACGCAAAGCCACTGGGGTTTAACTCAAAGGCACATTTAACTTGCCGACTGCCATCGAGGGCAGGTGGCCAGAGGCCTGGCTGTGGGCGGAGGCCAGGGGCTGCAGGTGTATTTTGAGTCAGGCCACCAGTGTCTTCACAGAAAACGAGACACAGCAGCCCCGTGATGTCACTGCAAACACACCGCTCCAGCTAAACTGGGCTTCTCCTCTGCGGCCTCATTCTGGAAGCCTGCCGGCGTGCAGCCACCTCTAATTATTCCACAGCTGCTTTTCTTCCCGTCAGAGGCAGCAGGTAGGTCCTTGGACACCGGCCACCCGGTCAGTGCTGGCAACTCACGTGATCCATTTATCCAGCGAAGAGAAGAAACACCAATCACCACCTAGTCCTGCGGCATGTTTAAATTCTGGCTCCGCGTCACACCTGGTCTAAATCCACGAGGACCCACCAACCCGTCACTGAAAGGCTCCGCGCACCATCCCTCTTGGCGTCCCCAGCAGCACTTTCTGGAGGCCTTGTCATCCCTCTCCGCACTATGGCACTTGTCCCTCTGCTGAGTGTCACTGTGCCCGAGTCCTCGGCCCACAGCCACAGCGGCTGCTCCCACGGCTGACAGCTTCCTCAAGGGCAGAGCCCGTCCTTCCCGCAGCCCCAGCTGCCAGTGGAACTCAGCGTCCCCAGCAGACCAGCGCTCTCAGGCCTCCGAGATGGGGCTCCTGCCAGCGCGTGTCCCTGGCCCCGCCCCACAGCCCAGGAGACCCCGCAGCTCCGGGCCCTAGGGAAACACCAGCTTCGAGCTGTGGGGCTACATGGCAGACGCCTGTCTCTTTCCCGCATCCTAGGAGCTGTTCCAAACGCACCGTCAGTGGCCAGCAAGGATGGTGGAGCCCCTGTCACAGGTCCACCCGCCACCACCAGGCACCTCCTGGGGCTGGAGGCCGTGCCAGCCGTCTCCTCGCCTGACCTGGGGTCCTCACCAAAAAGTGCCCCATTTGCCACTGAGTGGCCTCCGTGGCTGTCCCCTCTGCCACTTTCTGTGCACATCTGTGCAAAGCATGATTCCAGGCCGACTGCTTGCCTCTGAGGGGTCACTGTCACTGTCACAGACAGCCAATGATCCACTAGGGACCACGGTCAGAGGTCAGTCCTGCACGGTCCTGGAGCCCTCGGGGTCCGGCAGAAACCTGCCGACTGGCGGATCAGCCGCTGGCCTCCTACCACAGGGCACGTCTCAATCCAAACTGAGGCTGCGTTCCGGGACGCCCTGCTTTGGCGGATGCCAGCTGGCCTCTGTGCCCCGGTCAGCAGAGTGGCCAAACCAGGTGGTCAGGCTCCAGTAGAAAACGGCAGGCAGGACAAGCTTCGTCTGTGCAGACAACACAGCTGAGAACCCCGCAGTCCCCACAGGAAGTCAGCGCAGACGCAAGGTGGCTGTCAGCCGTCTCACTGTGTCATGGAGACCCTGCCTGCGGTCTGGGCCCTGCCCGTCGAGGGCCCACACAGACACTGTGGCGTGACCTCCCAGGTCCTGAACGCGACAAGGAGGCAGGGTGGCCGTTCCAGGCACAGGCACGGGGGTGATGGGAGCGCTTCCCATTCACGGGGCAAAGCAAGGATCTCGGGGGACCCTCCACCCCCAGAGGACCCAAAGGACAGCAGAAAACGGGCACAGTCCTACGTAAGGAAAACAGGCAGCTGCCCCACCACCACCTGCCGCCCTGTCCTGGAAGCTTCGCGAAAACGTCAGCTGTCAGCCTATTTCCAGGGCCCGAGGACGCACCCACCACTTAGGTCCCAGGTCCCAACTCAGAGCAGAAGGCGCAGAGGGGAGGGAAGCGTCACATGCATGTATCCACAATTCTCACTGGCTTACTTGTGATTTACTTCCATGTTAATATTACACTCATCTCTCTCCGGTTTCCTCATCCATCGTGGACAAAATGGGGCCCAATTTTTTAAAAGCGGGAACCTCTTAGCACACTGACGTCCACAAGGTGAGAAGAAAATGTGAGGAAAAAAACCAGAAGCTGGAATGGACACGCAAGGCTGCCACACGCAGAGCTGTCCGCACACGGCCCGCCTGGCATCCCACAGCCTGAGGGCGCTGCCTGTCTGAGCCGCGCTGGCTGGCGTTCCTGCTGGGACAGGCGTCAGTCCTCAGGCTGACATCGGAGGCTGGGCGGCTTTGCAGGGTGGCCCTTCCCAGCTGCACCCAGCAGCTCGGGCGTGGTGCAGCCCAGGGCGGAGGGTCAGGAGCAGCATGAGGGCTCTAACCAAAACCTCTCACAAAGCAGCAGGGTGACACGGTGACGCCCGCCCTCCAGAACTGCCAGGATCAAAATACAATTTTTTATACGATGAGCTTGAGGGTGTCGGGCCTTTAGAAAACCAGGTGCACATGTGCTGACAGTGACCCTGGCTTATTTCCCCAAATTTAAACGAGCTACAGTTATATGTGGCTTTTAAGTTTTAGTTAAAATTAACCATCTCAAGGATCAAGGACAGATGCATCCCCTAAGGAGACGTGGAGGGTAATTTTGCACCACACCCTAGATTCTGCAAAAATTCAAAACACGACATCACTAACACCAAGTAACTGAGTGGAGGTTTGGCTTATCTGACGTATTTCTCTTCTGAAAGCGCCCTGTGTGCACAGCCCGAGTCACAGGGGCACCCACAGGAACGACACTGGTCCTGGGGTCAGAGACCAAGTGGCCTCTCGGTGCCCCTGGATGCCGGGTTGCTGCCGCCACGCCAAGAGGCGCCTCCCCTGGGCCTCGCCCAAGCCCAGCGCTGCTGGGAGTTTGCTAATGATGGCGCTGTTTCCAATTTACAAGCAAGGAAACCAGGGCCGAGACAGATTTTTTTTTTCTTTTCAGCTGAGCCTTCCTGCCACCTGTTGGCAGCTCAGCTCGGGCCGGGACTCGAACCGCTGTTGCTCAGAGCTCAAACTCTTGAGCGAGCTCTTAACCAACTGAGCCACTCTGCGGGCCCTGAAACAGAATTTCTGGAATCAGATCACTCCATCTGAAGGTCTCCCCCAGGCCAGGTCCCCTGAAGGCGTAAGAGCTGGATATAAGTTAGAGAGACACAAGCACGTCCCGTTGAAAAGGATGACGCTCGGGAACCTGCAAGGGTGTGACACGAGCGTGTGGGCACCGCAGAGCTCCTGGGACACAGCTGGGCTCTCTGAGACGCACGGGTCGCTCCGCATCACTGGCCTTCCCGCCCACACGCTGACTCGGACCCCACCTACCTTCTTTCGATTTTTGGTGGCGTTGTCTTGTTCCTTCCGAGGCCCCCCGACGTCACACAGACGCAGACGGCTGGAGGGGCAGGGGAGTCCTGCGTGACCGGAGGGCTGACCAAGAACGGGGCTGCTCTCGAGTCACCGGGACTCTCACCTGGCGCCTCACAGGCTGCGGACACTGCTTGTTTCCTTCCCACCGTTCAGGCCGTGGGCATCTGTGGTGTGGGACGCGCGCTGGCATGGTCAGGTGCACCAGCGTCCGGCGGTCATTCCTGAACAGCAACCCAGCACCGAGCCGGGAGGCAGAAACTCCACCTGGGACGATGGTCCGGCTACAGTCCTGCCGCCCGGTGTCTGAGGGACGACCTGGCCGCGCAGCTCGCTGTGTGAGGGCTGCTCTGCGCCCACAGGGACCACACGTGAGACACGCTGCACACAACTCTCAACTCACAAGTGCGCGAGCAACGGGAATTCAGAAATTAGAAAGCACGGTTTTGTATATTTTCTATAAGCCAAGAACTATAAACAGCCTAATTCTGTTCTAACGTGTCCTGGGAACCTACTTCACGACAGGCGCCGCTGTAAGAATACAAAAATGGGAGTAAAATATTTGAAATAAATATGTTCCTAGTACAGGAAAATGGATAATCTGGTGGGAGGCGGAGCATACCAAAATAAAAAGGCACTTTCAATAAACCGGACGACAGAAACACAGCTGAGACCAGTTTAAGTGGTCTTGACAGGATGTCAGTGGTCCCACTTGGAACCAGCCACGCTGGGGCCCCAGGGAGCAGCAGCGGCTGCGTCCACAGCCCACCGCCAGCCCGGAGCGAGCACGGGCCTCTCCATCCATCAGGGCCCCGAGGACCACGACTCACACGGGCCACCAGCTGGCCAGGTCACCCTCAGTCACTAGCGCATTTACGGCGGCTGTGTTTCAAGCGCTGCGTTCCGAGGTGGGTTTGCACGCAGCTGTGGGTAAGCAGGGGAGACGGGCATGTCACAAATGAGACACTCCTGGCATTCCAGTCGTCCCTCTGCAGCCTGTGAACCACGGAGTCTGGACAGTGTTCACGGAGCCGCCGTGGCCGATCACCCACAGGCAGAGAACGTTCTGCAGACTCTCCCAGGCGCCCACCGAAACCGGCGGCACGAACGCTGACCAAAGGCGAGGGCGCCCCGGCACCCGGATAGAGAGGAGCATGGAGGGCAGGCCGTGCCACATGCTACCTGCTCACTGGGGAACATGCCTGCTGCCGGCTCTAGTGCCCACCCCACAGCCACTGTCACAGCTAGGGGGATGAAAGACACCCGGGAACCCCACTCCGGCCAGGAAGGGGTGGCTGCTTGGAGCTGCGGGTCCAGCTTGGGTGTGGCGTGGTAGGTCTCGTGACCATTCACAAGGCCCCTGCATGGGGTCGAGGAACCGGCTCGGGGCTGGGTCTGGCACCCACGTGGCCAAGCTTGGAGCCAGGGCAGCCCTCAGAGAGTACCAGCTGGAGCGCCAGGCCACTGAGAGAGCACACGTGCCCCCGCAGCGTCACGGGACACATGTTAACTTAACAGCGTGGGAACCTGATTTAAGTCGCAGCTACAGAGACGTGTGGCACATGTGCCCATGCCCCGGGCGTGGTACGGATGGACCCGCCCCATCCAGGATCCACAGCAAACGTCACCCTCGTCACTTGTCAGGAGCTCAGCCGGTCCTTCCTGTCAAGCACCCTGCATCACTTGTGACTTCTCATTTTCACCTTGGTGTGTCCTTCTCTCTTGTCCCCTTTAGAAGTGGCACTGAGGAATCGAGGGGACACTGCCACTAGGAATGGGACTTAGGCTTTGTGCCCCATGTCACAGCCAGCCCGGGGCTCACAGCCCAGATGACACCGCTGACTACAGCCTCGCACACCTGCTGTGTCCAGGAAGGTGAACGTGACGCGCTCACCTGTTACCGGCCTGGCTGGCATCCCAGGCGCCCATCTCAGGGCCGCGTGCGTGGCAGTTACTCCACACGCAGCACTGAACCATCTTCACTGAGTATCTACCCACTAAAACCTGGTCTTCTTTTAAAACTTGACTCTTTTATTAACAGCAAGTATTTCATTTCTTGCAGACAATTTTCTCAGCGTGGGTTTAAACATGTTAACTGTGACTATTTCAAAAAGACCTCTTTCCCCTTAATTATAGCATGAGGTCACAGGGCCATGCAGAAGTACTGAAAGTGTGCTTAAAACCAGCTAGGAAAGTCGCATTTGTGTAGCGCTGTCTTTTTCAAATGCGATGACACACAGAAGAGCTCTGGGGTCCGACTGCGGAGGCACAAGCCCCAGCCTCAGCCCTGCTGTCTCTGCCCACAGCCAGCGGTCCAGCCCCTGCACGTCAGAGCCGTGAGTGACCGGGACGGAGCACGGGCCCCAGGACGCACGCTAAGCGCCAGGAGGGCCCGTTGTGCTGGGAGGGGAGCCTTTCAGAGGGGATTCATTTACCTGGTCCGTGACCATCCTGGAGCTCCACCAGGAGTCACCCCCCACCTCCCACGCCAAGCCCTCCGAGCCGAAGGCCGCCTGCAGGGCTTCCAGCACTTGGTCAGCTCTCCACATTCTCAACGGATTTGCTCCTGGCTTCTTGTTCTTGTCATCGCCACAAAAGTTTGTGTGTGTGTGTATGTGTGTGTGTGGGGGGGGAGTGACTTACATTTGTACACACTCTAGAGAACACAGAGGAGATGAATTGCTCACTGCCAAACTCATAAACCACAGCAATGTGGAGCCTCAACAATTTTTTGCAAAACTACCAAATGCTAACGCTTACATTCATTCTCAAATATTACTTCTGTTTGAGCCTTAAGAACAGTCCAGTTTATTTTCCATTTTTGTCTCTTATAACTTAGAGAATTCAATACACTTTCTCAATAATTTAAGTACCACAGTGCTTTATAAACAAAAGCATTTTGATTAATGATGGTATCATGCCATAAAATAATTTTTATAGATGAGATTTTTGAACAATTGTAAATATTGTCTAAATATTTTGTTGTCAAAGACTGTCCTAAAAATTATAAACATTAAAACAAACACATGGAAATGACATGAAGTTATATTTTTGCTCAAACTTTGCTCAGCAGGCTTCTGGCTGAAATAATGTCCAGTTATCAGGCTTCTGGACAGACACAAGAATAAGAAGCCACATCCAGTACATCTTTCTTTTGATCATAATGAAATGAGGAGATAATAGTCAAAGCAATTCCTACCTCCCCAAAAATCTGCAGAGGTAAAAACTAAATTGAGAACTAAAATCGCAGCATCACAAAGCTAAGAAGTCAGGACTAGCAACCATCAAAGCAGATACATCCTGAAACAAAATTCTTGACAGATTTGAGGTAACAACACTGAAATCAAAGGGGGACACGGGATCAGAAAAGTTAGAGAAAAGGTAACAGATAGGACGGAAAAAGAGAATCCACGATGCAGACAACTGATCTGGCTAAAGGAGAAAATGCAACCAACAGCAGCACACGAAAATAGAAACAAGCAGAAAACTAAGTAACTTCCAAGATAAAGAAGAACAGTGTCTCTGCCATGAAGACTCCATTGGAAACCAAAACCAGCAGTGCACTGAGGACGACAGGAGCCTGCAAGGTATCTTGAGAAAGGCTCAGAAGTCGTACAATGAGCCACATTTGTTTTTTCCAATTGTCATAAGCGCTTTATTAAGTCTTTCCACAAATGTTAAACGTGTACAGAAACG
The DNA here is from genome assembly GCF_001890085.2 of Hipposideros armiger. Classification (NCBI taxonomy): domain Eukaryota; kingdom Metazoa; phylum Chordata; class Mammalia; order Chiroptera; family Hipposideridae; genus Hipposideros; species Hipposideros armiger. The sequence continues at coordinate 955,337 of NW_017731888.1, forward strand.
TACATGATACAGAATATAAGTTAAGATCCTCATTTACATGTGGGCTTGTCATGAAAGGGTCAAGAAGGAGTGAGTGTACTATTCACACTGAGATTATCTACTGAGTGTGCGGGAAGTTTAAACGAGCCACAGGGAATTTGATCCAGACACGCACCTGCCTCGTGCCACGACCCGGCACTTACTGGGCCAGTGAATCGCAAACGTGCCTCCTGTTCCTGTCAATGGGTCAGCGCTTGCTGCCCACAGTGAGGGCATTTCTTCTAAACGCCTGGACTGCCGAGTCCACAGGAACCTTGTCAGGAAGTCCTGCTCCTCTTTTCAAACAGGTTTTGTGTTGTCGCTTTTGTCATTAGTTCTTTCGTTTTCTGCATTTCTTATTGTAAGAAACATGGTGTGCAGGAGACACAGTGAGATTTTCAAGCTCTCTACTGCCCTCCAAAGCCGGTATAAGGCTTAAACTTTGCATTATTTCCATGATTTCTTCTGATGATTTCTCAACTTTACAGCAACACCATGCAAATGTAGAGCAGTTTATAAGAGTTTATTTGAGCCAAAATGACCAGGTTCCGAGAAGCATGACCCTAAATGCCCTTCCCATGAGCCACACTTTGTAGATTCACCAACTCACGCAGCCGGCGCAGGTCCCAGGAGCCGGGAGAAGAGCCATCTGTGATGAAAGGCGGTCCTTTAAAATCTAACACACTTCTGTGAGACCAAGGCCTCTTCCTCCTTGACCAGTTAGCATGATTGGTCACTAGTAACCTTTGCACCCCACTCCCCTCTCTTAGGACAATTTTATGGATGTGTACCTGCCCAAGTTACACTGCCGTGGAGGACACGTGGACGGAAGCTAAGGCACCCATGCTGATCGCTGTGAGTTGCCCGATCAATGACTGAGTCCATGCTAGATCCAGGGCACCCGCCCGACTGCAGACACACGAGCGGGCAGGAAAGATCCACAGAAAACCGGCACAGTGGAGCCCAGGACACACAGCTGGACTCCAGGGGGCCGACTCAATAAATAATTGATCCAATCGCTTAAAAAAAAAACTGGAGAGGTTATACAATATTCTAAATAAATTTATATGGGACACCTGATACCAAGAAACATCTTGATTGTGTAATTAAGATTTAAGTAATTTTTTTTTAATTATCAATTGTGCAGGCACAAAGGAAGAAATGGACCTGGTGTGCTCCATCTCTAGAGCAACGTTCAACTTCTGGAGTTCTACAGGTAAATGTGGTCCAAGGTTTTCACACCCAGTTGAGTGACCCTTCAAACAAACATAAGGCAGGCTACAAGTCGCCCTCTTCAAACATGAATAATTCAGGAATCATGGCATTCGCATACCTGCATAAAGAGGTCAACTCCATAATAAAATCTAGCCCCTCAAAAGGTAAGTGAAAAAAACCCCATGGTACAAGAATTACTGCAATCAACACTCAGTGCTAGGAGACAACGGGCGAGCACATCAAGATCTCTAAAGCAGAGAAAGCATGCGACCCAGACTTTAGGATCAGCCAATCCTTCCTTTGACAATAAGAACAAAACAGGCATTCTCATCCAGAAAGGAAAACGTAAAATAAAGACCCATGGACCATGTTGAAAAGAACTGCTTGATAATAAAATTAACCAATCAAGAGATCAAAATAATGAAGTCAAGATGAAATAGCCACAATAAAAGCAGTGGTGGCGAGCACCAAATCCACAGAAAACAGCTAAAAGAAAGCTTAGGGGCAGGGTTGGGTTACATGGTGCAGCTACTGTCGACTTTGCACAACAGACTTACGGAGGTGAGTGTACACACGCACATGTGCACGCACACACGCACACGCATGCAAACGCGCGCGCACACGCACACACGCATACATGTGTGCGTGTGCACGTGCGCACATACATGTGCGCACGTGCGCGCACACACACAAACTTAAATACTTGTGGTAGAGGTAAGCATGCAGGACAAAGTATAAAAACACTCGTCTCATTTTTAATTTTTTTCTTTTTCTTTTTCGACGGCCTTTGAAGGAAGTACATCTACTGGATGAAGAAACACTTAGTGAAGCATAACAATGACGTCAGTTTCACATTGACTTCTTACTTTCATTAAAATTAGGTAGTTATGTTTTATATTTTTATGGAAAAACGTCACAGAATGCAATCTCATTTAAAAAGTATTTCTGAAGTTTGCGCTGTATGGACTTAGCTTCAGTGATGCTGCCTGAGCGGTAGGAGTTCTGGTCAACATCTCCCATCGTCTTTCAGTTTTCTATACAGGTTCAAGGTCATAACGTGCACTGTTTTTCATTCATTCAAAAAAAAAAAACTAAAAAGAAAACGGAAAAAATATCAAGTAAAATTATGCAGCTTTTCTAGTTATTTAAAGAGTATTTTTAAATTTGTTTGTAATTTTCATGGACTAATTTTAGTATTTGGAAGCATTTTTCATGTGAACCAATGGGGGCTGATCTTTCAATCTGAAAAATAAATCTCGCAAAGCATGAAGCTTCTATTAAAACTTTACTCAGAAACTGAGCTGAATGAATCAGTAGCAAAAATCATAAGATATTTTTACAAATTGAGATCATACTATTCTGAGTCCTGTGGGTTCTTTTTTTTCTTTTTTCGGGTAACGGTCATACAAGGAACAAAAGAGGCCGTCACATGAATGTGACACTTTATGTAACCATTTTCCCACTGCTGGAGGACACAGCAGTTAGAAACTATCAACATAAATTCTTGTCCATATTGAATATTATCATCTTTGGACCGATTCCTGCTCTATGAAAGGTTCCAAAGAGAAATTCTGGCGATGACAAGAAACAGTGTAACTCACAGGAAGGTGACAAGGAATTTCTGGGAAGCTCGTGGCAGGAACGTTTAGGTGGACACCTGATCCGCGGACTTCGCCTGCACGCACGGCGTGCTGCATTTCACGGTAAACGTGCTGACCCAGCACAGGCTGGGGACTGCGTGTCACAGTGAGCAGTGCTGCGATCCGGCCGCAGTGACCTTGCAGAGATTCAGTTCCACGGGCTCTTTGAAAGGCAGACTGTTTTCAGAACACTGCTGAACACACTAAACCTTGTGCAGGGACCCATCTCTGCGTACAGGTGGGTGACAAATGGTGCCGTCAGGAGGGAGCTCGCCGAGAGCCGGGAGACTCACATGCAGGAGGCACGTCATTCACGTGGACACATCCGCTTACATGTGTGACTGTGGACACGCAGACCCTCGCAGGACATTCCTGCAGCGCTGGAGCCAGGATGCCACACAGAAGCTGGCCCTGTGTGTGCACCAGCAGCACGGCGAGCCCGGTTCCCACAGCCAGAGGAGCTTTGCGCTCTCCCATCCAGCAGACACGACCCCAAAAGCAACCTGGGGTGTTTGGGGGAGTGACTGGCAGGCCCTGCATCTCAAAGCCAGAGGGAGAGCGCACTACCCTCAGGTTAAAGATCAGTCACCCTGGGGTGCACTGGGTCAGCGCTGCAGCAGGACGGGGCGTGGGACTCTCCCACGCAGCTGTCTGTGCTTGGTTTCCTCTGCGTCTGGTTCTGGAGTTGTGACCGCCCCCTTTAGAGCGACAGAGCAGGGAGGAGAGCCAGTGCCCAGAGCCCACCCGGGGCCTCGCAGGACAGGACACAACGGAAGCCCGCCTTTCCCGCGGTCTGTGTCCTCTGGCCCACGTGACCGGCTCTCCAGGGAGACACACTGTCGCTGGTCACCTCCCCAAGCGTTTCTGTGTGTGCTGTGACCACCCTGAAGCGTAAAGGCTTGAAGATTTCTTATTAGACATCATCCAGCCAGGCTGAACCAACGCTACGATTCACTCAGACTTTTTACAAAAGTGATTCACAATTTTTTACCTGAAAGAGTTACTGTTTCTAAATAGCTGACGCTTAGATTGGTTTCTGTTATATCAGCCATCCTGGGACTTAAACAGAAATAGGTCTCGCCCATTTATGCCCTTTAGGGGAAAAAAGGGGATTATCTCAGCAGTAAGCAACTCATAGCTAGCACTGTGTTACAAATTCCATTTGAAAGAACTATGCAGATATGTGGTAGGAATCCTAAAACCCACCAATGCAAACTATTAAAGAAAAACTATTAACTAAACTATCATTAGACTTGGTCTTCTCTCATGCAACATGTAAATCATTATTAGTTTGAAACATCTTTTAAGAGGTAAAACCATTTCATTACAAAATTACTATAAAATTTATTTGATACTCAACAAAAAACTGTTTCAATCAAATAACTGCAGATGGATCTTAACTACTTCAAATAAAAAATCTAGTGAACCACAAAAATAACAGCGCCTCATGAGTGCAACCCACTCCCACCCACCAAACAGTTGTCTTATGCAGTCTGAGCTGGTTTACACGTTAACCCAAAAAAGTGCATCTAAGGCAATAAGGTACTTTAATTTCATGTGCTCCTCGTCTTTTATTCGGTGACTTACAGACATGTTCAGACTCTGAGGTTATGACGCGAAGGAACGGCGTTAGACTCCATAACACGTCGGACACACCTGCGCATCGTCTGGCCCGCGCCAGACACCGTTTCCTAAGGCATTAAACAGAGGCTCGCCAATGTAGGGTGAGCTGGTGACCTACAAATGAAACAGCCTGTGGTTACAGATAACCTGAATTACCCTGTGGGGACCTGCCTGCCGCCGTCTGAGCGTAGGGACTAGCAGGGCTCTCCCTCCAGCGCCCCAGCTGACACTGGGGACGGAGTGTGTTCTCGCTCAGAGACTGAATCCCTTGCAGCTGTGCAGTCTCAAGAGGCTGGGGTACATCCATCAAACTTCTCCTGCTCTGCACTGAAGAGCAGCACAGCCACTGGGAGGGGACACATTAGGACACGTCCTTGAGGAGCTCGGAGTCTTTCAGAAAACTTCCCGACACGCTAGTATTAAAACCCACTGCAGGGAGGTTCAGCTCCAATCACCTCTGCTGACTTCCCAGAGCCTCCCGTTCTTGTGCTGAGCCTGAGCTCAGTGGTGACGCCCAACAGCAGCGTCACACAGAAACCACTGGCCCTGCACCTGCTGAGTCCCAGTGCAGCCGCCGTGTCTCTGTGAGAGGCCACAGTAAGTGCACTCTCCACTAAGTCTACCCCAAAAATACTTATCAAAAGGCGAAGATCGGACCGGCCGAGCAGCTCAGTTGGTTAAGAGTGCGAGCTATGAGCAACAGGGTCGCTGGTTCAATTCCCACATGGGCCCGAGCTAAGCTGCCGCTGAGCTGCCAACAGGTGGCCAGATGTCTCAGCAGCTGGTGAGAGCACGTGCTCCTAACAACAAGGTTGCAGGTTCGACTCCCACATGGGATGGTGGCTATGCCCACCCGCAACTAAGATTGAACACGGCACCTTAAGCTGAGCAGCCGTGAGCTGCTGATGGGCAGCCAGATGATGACTGGACTTGGAGCTGAGCTAGCTGCACCCTCCACAACTAAGACTGAAGGACAACAACTTGGCTGTTCCCCTTCCCCAATTCTCCAATAAAATCTTTAAAAAAAAAAAAAGGTGAAGATCTCCAGACGAGGTCTGCGGTCAGAGCGGGTGGCTAGGTGGTGGCACGAACACAATTCACCTGTGTGCTGTCACCAAAGGCGCCAGGAAAGCCCTCACGCCAAAAGCGAAAAGGCCGCACAGGTTTCTGACCGGGTCTGAAGTTCCACACTTACGGACTCGCTCCTTTGGCTGCAGCTACGTGAAAACAGAAACATTCCTGAGAGGCTTAAGAGTGTAGAGCAGCCTCTAGGAGCAAGTTTCAGGAACTTTCATAAAGAAGGTGCTTGACAAAGGAAGGCTGCCAGGGGCTGGGGAGGAGCTGGGGACGTGCCACACCAACTCCAGCTCGAGTGGAGGAAGCCTCGGGGACCTGAGGCACAGCACGGTGACCGCGCGAACAATACCGCGTCGTATGTCGGAAGCTGCTAAGAAAGGGGATGTGAAATGTGCTCAACACACACACACACACACACACACACAGTTAATTCTGTGAGGGGAGGTGACAGCTAACCTACCGCAGTAATCATTTCAGAGGAAATAAATCACGTTACACAGCTTTCACTTACAGCATTATATGCCAGTTATACCTCGCAAGGCTATAAAGCTAAAGCGAAATACAGAGAGGATGCACGTCGGGTGTTAGCAGCAGGGAGAAGAAAACCTGAGCATGAAACCCCAGCCACCTGAGAACCCCTGGGGCGGTGGCTCCAGGCTCGGCAGCAGGGTGTGCGAGGCAGCCCCACACGAGCACCGCCGTGGATTAGTCCTCATGGGCTGAAGGCCGGCGCCCGGCAGCCACGTAACCAGCGGGATCGGCGAGAACCGGGGATGCCAACCACTCCTACAAGCAGCACATGGCCGACTCCCAAGTCACGGAGGCGACTGAGAGCTCTGCGCAGCAGCCCGCACGCGGTGACCCTCTGACACTAACCTACAAGGACTCACGTGTGGCGATCGGATGAGGGCCGCGTCTCCTGGGAACGGGGTGGGGAGCGGGCTGCAAGACGCCACGAGGAGCCTCCCAATGACACAGTCAATACACCCCTCAAAACTCAAAGTGTACTTTTAAACCTGTATTTTATTGCATGTAAATTATAATTCAGTTATGTTTAAAGGCATCAGAAAAATAACTGGCAAAAAATTAGCTTCTTACACAACAAGAGCATCTTGGTGCCAGAACAGGCTGCGAAGCCCCTGAGCCTGGCTCAGCGGGACCTCGAGGGGCATCCACTTCTGAGCCCTGAGACACAGCAGTGCCGGGTCTGCTCCTGACGGGGAAACGAACTCTGAAGCTTCAAGCTGGGCGCCCTGGGAATGCAGGCAGCTGTCACGCATTCACGGTTCTGACGCTGCCGGCGTCCCAGGACTGGGCCCAGTCCAGCCGTGAGCCTGGGTCTAGAGGAAGATGGTGTCACTCGCTAACGTAAGAACATCGGCACCACACACACAAAACTCGGGTCCTCCCACCCACCAGGCGCAGGTGGAGTCCCAGAGCAGAAGCAAAAGACCCCAGCTGCCTCCTCCCCACCTGCTGCCGGTCCTGACCTGCACGTTGCTTGCGTGTTTTATCCCCCCAGGGCCGTTGTCTGATAGGGAGGCACAGCCAGGGAGTTTGGTGCCGGCGCTGAAACACCTGGGAGCTTGTGTCAGGGCTCGGTGAGGAGACTCGGAGCAAGCCGCGAGCCTCCTGTGCTCACTCACATCTGCAGAAGCAAAGGCCACGCAGAACCAAAGCCCAACCACACACACACACACACACACAACACACACACACACACACACCCACACACTCACACACACACCCACACACTCACACACACACCACACACACACACCCACACACACACACACACACACACAGGGCCACGTGGCGCTGTCCGGGGACATATCTGACGGCTGGGAGGCGGCCAGCGTGGGGCTGCGGGTGGCAGGTAGAGGCTGGGGGGCTGCTGGGCGCCCCGCAGAGCACAGGACGCCCCACAACACAGGAGCCCCTGCCCAGACCAGACACACCTCCCTTAAGAATCGCCACTTCCCAGTTCTTCCTCTTTTTTTTCAGGGCTAAATAACGTGTGTAAACCACTTAGGCTATTGCAGATGTTCAGGACATCACAGCTGCCACTGCCACACAGTGTGCACATTTCTGCTGCCTTTCGCTCTGTGTCTAGTTGGGCCTGCGAGTTCCCCTCCACGGGATCGGCTCCGGGCTCTGGAGCGGGAGGCTTGACAGGAAGGCTGCTCCACAGTTAGGCCGAGGGACCCCGCTTACAAGGGGGTGACCTCTGCATTCACCTGTCTCTCTACTATTACCACTTTTAAATTTCAGTTAACCTAGCAATAAAACCAGAAAGAACCCCTACCTGGTCATTCACTGTCTGGCACACTGTGCACCCTGGAAACTGGCGTTCCTCTCAGAGCAGCGCTCGAGCCCTCAGGCAGAGCCCGAAGCTTCAGATCGGGCACCTTCCCAGTCAGGGCGCAGCCACAGGCGGGCTTCCTGCCGGCTGCCCCCCGGGACACGCTCAGACGCGGACCCCAGGCAGCCAACGCCAGCTGCGAGACAGCACCTGTGCCGACACGGAGCCTGCAGCCACGTGAAGGTCCGGCCACAGCTGCAGGGGTGACAGCAGCTGTGTTTCCACACCCAGTCTGCTCCCCCGGGGCCGTTCGCAGCAGGGGCACCCACTGCACACGAGAGTGGGTGCTGGGGACGGGGCGGCGAGGGCCTGACCGCGTGGTGATCCCACGCCTGTTCTTCAATGACAGCAATGAGCCAGGAGCAGCAGGGGCGCACTTATCATCTCATTTCCCAAAACGGGGAAGCAAACCCAGTCTCGTTTCCAGACACGTTCCACATCCTCAACTGAAACCTGGGAATGTCAACAAACCCACACTACAGACAAAAAGTCACGGGGAGATGATTGTGCAGTGAAACTCGACAGAGGGAGACAGAGACAGAGAAAGAAACGGAGAGCACTACATGTCCTCTGTGAGCGTCCCAACAAAGACGCTGAGACGGAAACGAGTCGTGATGCGCGTCCCTTAATGTCTGGCCCACGAGGTGCTGCCCACCAGGCTCTTCAGACAAAGCTTCCGGGACATGAACGCCCTGGAAACGCTGGCACTTTCAGCTCCTCTAAGGGCTGAGTGAGAAGGGAGAGGAGTGAGGTCGCTGGCTCTGTGCCCCCAAAACCTCCTCTTTCCTGAGTTCGGCATTTCAAGCTGCTAGAGAACTAGAAAAACGTAAAGGTAACAATGAACACTAAAATGCCACGTGTGTGATTCAAGGTCAAACAACGTGTCACTTTCACAGAGGATCTAGACACTCTCTGTGGGTCAGTGACCACAATTGCGGATGTCCCAGTGACAGGATGGAGAAAGACAAGCGTCTGAGGGAGGGCATGGCTGCCAGCGCGGGCGGAGGGGACGGCCGCAGGGCATCACCGCTGACACCTTGGCCTAGAAATACTGTTCACATGTTTTATAAATGAGTCAGAGGACACACAGAAGCCAGAAGCCACGGCTGTGAGGGGATATTCTGTGCACTAAATTCCAATTTTCCCTAATATAGGTTTTTGTCAGTAAAACTCCCATAAAGAAACTGTACAAAAGGAAAAAGAAGAAATTGGGGGTGAGGCGGGGGGGGGGGGGGGGGGGGAGCTCCGCCCTTAAATTCGTCACACCCAAGTACACAGACTGTGTCAGGTAACGACTCGAAGAATTACTTACCATCCAGCAGATCAGCAACAAAATGCTTTAGCAACGCAAGTCACACGTTTTACCTTCCTAATCAGGGCACATTATGAAATAGAGTTAAATGCCAACTCGTATCTGTGCCCAAGCAAATCACAAATCTATAAAAACAGAGTTGCCTCTATATTTGTTATCTCAAGACTAACCATTTTCAGGGAGACTTCAATGATTTCGCCACTGGTGCTCCACACGGGAAAACAGACTTAGACTGCCTTCCCGGAGCTCACGATGAGAAACCACAGCTCACTTAGAGAGCGCAAATGTGTCCGCTAACTTCTGACCAGTCAGCCGATCAAATGACTAAGGAACTTCCCCTAGATCATATCTTCAGCTGAATGCACGGTCAGCGCTCCCACGCCATCGCGAACACAGCCGCTTGCTGGCCTGAGGCGCGCCTTCCAACTGCCCCGACCAGGCCAGGGGCCTCCCGCCACACCTGCCGTGAGCGGAGCCCAGTGTGAGTGAAAGTGCTCCTTGGATTCCAAAGACCTGGCATAAAAGCGTACCATACCTCCTCAAACGTTTTCCTATGACATGTCCTATGTCCTAGTGTCATGTTCTCTTACATGTCAGCACGGCAGCAGGCCTGTGGCCTCCATCTTCACAAACGCCTGCTGGCACACAGACCCCAGCTGGCACCCGGGAGCGTGACGGGCAAACAGCTCTCCACCCCAGAAACTGACAGGAAACATTCCCTAACCACCACTCGGGGCTCACAGCGCCTGAGCTCGCCGTGTGCACAGCTTGGTGTGTGCTGGGCAGCCACCCCAATAACACCCCGACTCCTAGGCCCGGTGAGCAGCTCTGAGAGACGACACTCTCGCGTCGTCCCAGCTCACCGCTGGAGGAAAGCAGTCACCTGCGTGGTTGGGAGAGGCTCTTAGAAAATCACGCCGGCTTCGTCTGGACTTCCCACCAGGTGTCTTTTCTCTGTGCAGATTTTATTTTGTCTCCTTTCACTATAACAAACCATGGCTGTGAGCACAACTACATGCTGAGTCCTGTGAGTCCCAGAAAACCACCAAAGCTGGGGTAGGTCCTGGGGACCCCGAACAGCTGGCGTCAGAAGTGGGATTTGCTAGCCTGGTGCTGTCACGGAAATGCGGAGAAAGCTTGTTTGGAAAAAACAGGGTGAAGGGGTGAGGGTGACAATATTCTGACGCCTGACTGTCCTCTGAGCCGTCCACAGAGTGAAACGGCAGCTGAGCTGCCATCTGTCAGAGGCAAAAGTCACCTGCGACATTTTATAACGACAGGTCCGACCCCAGGAGAGTCAGTTCACTGAACCCATGGGCTGTTTCTGGCTGTTCTGGCTCCTGGGAGGGGAACGTGCAGCCAGGTGACGCCGCTGGTTGTCTTGTTCCCGCCTCCAGGCAGAGGCAGAACACTAACTCCCAAGGTGAGCTGCAGCTGTGCCAAAAATCATCCAAGTCTGGGTTACTCTGTCCTCCTCCAAGTGGGAGCAACAGAGGTTAAGCCCGGTTACAGAGGCTGGAGCAAAGTTTCAGATAAAGCGGGAAAAACAGGGAAACACTCCAGCAGCCCCACCCGCCCTGCCATTCACCCTGTAAACCTGAATTTAATGCTGGGGGTCTGCGTAAACTTTCAGTAGGAAAAGGGGGATGAAATGCTATTCTGTGGCTACTGGTCTTTTACCCTCAAATGGCCTCCAACTAAGGACAGTGTGGGCACCTTGCCCACCCAAATATTCAGGTTCTCCTAAGAACCGACACGTGGCTTGGTCCACCACCAAGCTCGTAACAATGAACAGATGTGCAGCAGCAGCGACGGGTCCCTGGGCTCAGACATCCGTCCCCAGCACATACTCCGCCCCGGCGTCAGGGCCGCAGGGCCCAGCACCTGACCCGGCTGCACACTGTCCTCGCCGCCCTACTGGGTTCACAGTTGACTCAAAGCAGCAGATGGCCAGAAATCAGGGCAACAGTGGACAACCACGAGCGGCTGGTGTCAAGCAGGTCCGCTCTACTCAGCAAACAGCCACCGTTCCAGCCTCGGGGGACAAGGACAGTGACAAGCAGGCACACGCCAAGCTCAGCTTCTCTCCCTCCACCTGCACGACACCTGAGGACGTGAGGCCGGGCTGCTCAGAGGCCCCGGGGGCAGCACAGCGGGGCACAGGCACCGGCACTGCTCAGGCCTGAGCCTGGAACGCAACCCGACACAGCACCTCAGGGGCGTGTGCAGCTGCACCCCCCTTGCCGAGGGGACAGCGAGCCCCCTGGGGAGGGACAAGTGTGGTGCAGGCCCTCGGCGACAGGTCCGTGGGATCTCAGTAAGCACCGTCGTCCCTTCCCTCGCTCCCCGGCCCCTTCCCAAAGCAGCCTGAAATCCTTCCAATTTTAGGTCCTTAAATGGTTTTCTCTCAACCCACTGGTTACCAGTGTTTTCGTCATGTTAAGAAATGTCTTTTAACTTTTTTTCAGCAACTTTCAAATATGCAATCGAATATTATCAATTATAGTGGCCATTCCATCTCCACGACTTGTTTATTTTATACCTGGGGGTTTGACCCCCTTCACCCATCTCGCCCGCCGCACCCCAGCCTCTCACAATCGCCAATCTGTTCTCTGTATCTATCAGCTTGGTTCTCTTTTGCTTTAGATTCTACATACAAATGAGATCACACCCTGTTTGTCATTCGTGGTCTGATGTACTGCGCTTACTTTTCTCCCGGTCCATCCATGATGTCACCCAGAAAGAGTTCATCCTTTTTACGGTTGAATAATATTATTCTCTCTCTCTCTCTCTCTCTCTCTCTCTCTCTCTCTCTCTCTCTCTGTGTGTGTGTGTGTGTGTCTGTGTGTGTGTGTGTGTGTGTCCTCTTCTTTATCCATTCAGTTACTGATGGACACTTAAGTGTCCACGTCTTGGCTATTGTGAATCACACTGCAGTGAGCATGCGGTGCAGACATCTTTGTGACTCAGTGATTCCATTTTCCTCTCATAAACACCCAGGAGTGGAATTGGTGGGTCTTTAATTTTTTGAGGAACCTCTATACTGTCTTCCGTAGCGGCTGCACCAATTTGCAATCCCACCAACAGTGCACGAGGGTCCCCTTTTCTCCACATCCTACCAACGCTTTTCTGACAGGTGTGAGGTGACACCTCCCCGTGGCTCTGATTTGCGTGTCCCTGATGGTTACTGATGTTGAGCACGTTTTCACGTACCTGTTGGTCATCTGTGTGTCTTTGGGAAAATGTCTCTTCAGGTCCTCTGCCCGTCTATTCATTGGAGTGTCTGTTTGCTGTTGAGCTGTATGAGTTCTTTATATATTTTGGACATTAACCCCTTGTCAGATACATGATTTGCAAATATTTTCTCCCATTCAGTAGGTCGCCTTTTCATTTTGTTGATGGTTTCCTTCCTTGTGCAGAAGCTTTTTAGTTTGATGTCGTCCACTTGTCTATTTTTGCGTTTGCTGCCTTTGCTTTGGGTGTCAAATCCAAAAAAATCACCAAGACCGATGCCCAGGAGCTTACCACCTGTGTTTTCTTCTACACTTATGGTTTCAGGTTTATGTTCAAGTCCTCAATTCATTTGAGTTAAGTGTTGTGTGTGGTGTGAGACGGGGTCCAGTTTCATTCTTTTGCACGTGGGTATCCGGTTTTCCCAGCACCACTTATTGAAGAGACTGTCCTCTCCCCACTGTATATTCTTGGCTCCTTCATTGTAAATGAATCAACCATATAAGGGTGGGTTTACTTCTGGGCCTTGGTTCTGTTGAATTAATCTATGTTTGAAATCAGGGAGTGTGATCCCTCCAAGTTTGTTCTTCTTTTTCAAGATTGTCTTGGTTATTTGGGGTCTTTTGCGGCTCCATACAGATCTTAGAATTGTTTGTATTATTTCTATGAAAAATGCCATTGGAATTTTGAAATTGCATTGAATGTGCAAATTGCTTTAAACAATATAAATATTTTAACAATATTAATTCTTATAATCCATGAGCATGAATAACGTTCCATTTATTTGTATCTTTTCCACTTTCTCTCCTCAATGTCTTATGGTCTTTAGTGTACAGGTCTTTCACCTATTCAGTTAAATTTATTCCTAGGTGTTTTACTCCTTTTTTATGCGATCACAAGTGGGACTGTTTTCTTGGTTTCTCTTTATGATAGTACATTATCAATGCATAGAAACACAACCGGTTTCTGTGTGCCGATTTTGTATCCTGCAACTTGACTAAATTCATTTATTAGTTCTAATTGTTTTCTGGTGGAGTCTTTATGGTTTTCTGCGTATGGCATCATGTCATCTGAAAATAGTGCTATTTTTACTTCCTGCTTCCCAATTTAGATGCCTTTTATTTCTTTTTTTTTGTCTGGTTGCTGTGGCCAGGACTTCCAATACTGAGTCAAATCAAAGTGGCGATAGTGGGTGTCCTTGTCCTGGTCTTAGGGGAGAAGCGCTCGGCTCGTCACCACTGAGCGTGATGCTCGTGTGGGCTTGTCAGATGTGGCCTTTGCTACACGGAGGTACGTTCCCTCTCTCCCCACTTTGCTGAGAGTTTCTATCACGAATGGGTGTTGAATTTTGTCAGATGCTTTTCCTGCATCTACTGAGATGATCATATGATTTTTATCCTTCATTTTGTCACTGTGCTGTGTCACGGTGACTGATTGGAAGATACTGAAATAACCTTGCGTCCCTGGAACAGACCCCACTGATCGTGGTGTGTGGCCATTAGATCCTTTTAATGGACTGTTGAATTTGGTTTGCTGTTATTCTGCTGAGGGTTTTTGCATCTATGTTCATCAGGGATATTGGCCTGTAATTTTCTTTTCTGGTGACATCCTTGTCTGGTTTTGGTGTCAGGGTAATGCTGGCCTGGTAAAATGAGTTTGGAACTGTTCCCTCCTCTTCTCCTTTTTGAAAGAGTTTGAGAGGGATTAGTATTAATCCTTCTTTGAATGCTTGGTAGAATTCCCCAGTGAAGCTGTCTTGGCCTGGACTTTTGTATGTTGGGAGGGTTTTGGTTACTGATTCAGTCTCCTTACTACTAACCGGTCTGTTCAGATTTTCTAGTTCTTCATGGTTCAGTGCTGCGAGGTGACCACTGCCCTTTCTATCGAACTTGCTCTTTCTTGAGTTACGCTGATATATTCAAATGTGCTACAGAGGCATCTCACAAGCCTGACTGCCACCTGCCTCCTCCAGGTGGCCTTGCATTTCCATGCTCTGGCCCTTTGTGTGTGTTCTTCAAGTTTCACTCTCTGAACTCAGTCTGACTTTTCTCATCAACTGTTTCGTGAGGGACTTCTGACTGTAATCTCTACAACTGCCAAGAGTAATAATAGTTCCGATCCCACCTTCATGCTCCCGGCGCCTCCTCTACACCCCACCTCTGGAAGTCAGTGCCCCCCCCAAAGCATTCACTCACAGCCTGCAGTGTTCTCACACCCCACTATCAGTCTGGAGGCCCCCACAGCTCCTCTGCTGAGAATACAACGGTGATTATTACGTTTCATTTATGATGAGAGGCTCAAGGAGGTTACACGTGCTCTGTGGGCGAGGGATGCACACGGAAGGCTTTGTACCGCAAGTGCTTCAAAACCAGCCACTCGACCAAATCCAGTCCTCATGCAGCCACTTCTATCCTGCTCACAAGTCCTTCGTGCGTGTACTCAATGTATCAAGGAGACTTTAAGGACCTTGGGAACCAAATGTTTTTTCTACACTCCCCACATCAAGTACTGGGGCTGCAGTAAACGTGAACCATTCTGACCCACAGCCAAGTAGAAACACACTCACTGCAGAAGCTTCAACCACACGCCCACGTTCACACCAGCTTTCATCAATAAGAGTCTCCCTGACTGATGGCCTTCTGTTCTCCCCTCGGTGTGGACTCTCCTAGGAACCTGCCATTTGATGCGTCTTCATGGATTTAGCTTTATCACACTCAATTGATCAATGAACTGGTTTTGAAATTCTGCCATCCTGCCCCAGGGGGGGGGGGTCCCAGGAGTCACTCTGCACCGGCGTCCTCGCCGCACCTCCGGCAGAGTCTCTGGGTCTGTCACTCGCACATCACTACCCAGGCGTTGCTCGCTTTCACGTAGTTTAAGTACAGTGGCTTTCCCACATCATCCCACCCCCACGACTCAACGGCAGTCTCTCCTTTTTAAGAAGCGCGCTGGGACTCCCACTGAGGAAGTGGCAGCACCCCCAGCCCCCATTTAGAGCTTCAGGAGAGACGATGACACAACTGCAGACCGAGTCCCTCTGGGAGGACATTTTGTCTTGGTTCCAGCCTTGTCCCCTGTGCCAGCATCCACACGCTCCCTCCGTGACTTAATTTAACTCCACGTGGCAGAGCCACAGGGGCCCAGCTCTCGCCTCCCACAGCAGACATGCCTACCTGCCCGCTCCCTCCAGCAGCACCACCTGCTCGTTGGGGAGGAGTGGAGCCCACCTGGGCCTCCGGGAGTTGGGGCGAACCAGGCACAGATTCTGCTTGTTGTGAGGGAGCCTGGGTTTGTTTAATAAGATAAGACACATGGACACAGAAGTGACTCATGAAGGGAGAATTTATACTCACAGGGGTCCCTAGAAACGGGGGCCACACGGGAAGCACCCGGTCAGGGCGGGCAGAGGGAGCAGGGCCTTTCCTGTGGCTTCCGTGGGAGGGACGGGCAAGGCAGGCTCAGGGCCGGCCAACGGGAGTGACTCCAGTGGCTGTGGCACAGGGCTGTTCTTAGGTGTCTCATGCCTGCCCAGGGGACTAGGGAGAGGACATGAGAACCCCACAGAGCAGTGGCAGGTGCAGGTTCTGGGTTAGCTGGTCTGCCTGGAAAGGTGTGCTGTCGTCAGTCCAGTTACTTCCACCCCAGGGTCTGGCTGGTTCTGGGAGGCACAGTCCATCCAGGGTCCCCGAGGCCCGAGATGTCACAGGTCAGAAACAGAAAACAGAAGGCGTGGTTACTTCCCGGACCCCAGGGGCTCTGCACGGTGGGGCCTGACCCGGAGGGAAGGAAAGCCACTTCCTCTGCCTCGCAAACTAACATTCCTCAGTCCAGAGAGAGCAGTGTTCAAAAAACAAAAACGTGAGCCCATCCCAGATATAAAAAGCCACACACGGCCACTGCTCTCCAAGGGGCCGTCACCACCACGCTCCGCATTGCCACCCTTCTCAGTGTAATTATTATCAACTCATCAACTAGCTGAGATGTTTAAAGGCCCTGAGTTTAATAAATAACTAAGAACAGTTTAGAACAAGCAGGCAGTGTCCTGAGCGCCTCTGTCGGCCTGCTCCTCAGCACCTTGGCCGCAGCGGGCGGCAGCGCCCCGCTCACTGACCACCGGCCGCCCCCCAATGCCGTCCTGGAGCAGCCCCAACACGGGGCGTGAACTTGGGGCTCCCAGAGACATCTCACGGGCGTCCCCACGGCTGCACTGTTGTTGGCACGGATGTCATGTCTGTGAGGACAGAGAGCCTCAGGGGGTCCCCACGCTCACAGCCGAGCGACGCACCCACATCCACGGGGCTGGCTGACCCGTCAGAGCCCTCCCTCAGCAGACAGCATAAGCATACCGGTGACACTGGCCCCGGGACCGCTCCCACACGCCACTATCAACTGAAAGTGAGGACATCCTCCTACAAAGGTGCACATACGCTCAGGTTTAGCCGTCAGCGTGTGACTCAGCTGTGAGGTCACGCACACCAGAGACCATCGAACTCCAGCAGTACCATCAGCTTCATGCATTTACTTGAGGAACAGGCTACTAGGCGGTCTCGTTAGAAGGAAAGGTTTGTTTGAACTGACCCCAGTTCCTGACCAGCTGCTCCTGCCTGCTGAGTTACTAGGGCATCTAATAAACTTTAGACCTTTGGCCGTCTTTGATTGTTTGATTATTTTAAAAGCCAGCCTCTAAGACCTTTTCCCTTAATTAGTTATGCTTCTCTGCTATGCTACTTCTTGGGTAACAGGGCACCAGTCACCTGATGCGAACACAGTGTGGACGGAAAAGGGGCCACAGGTTAAACCTGACAAGCTCAGGAGACTGAAAATAACCACATAGGATGGTGTGAACATAAAAAATCCCTAACTAAGGTGGGTCATGGCGGGAGGTCACATCCTTGGCCTGTGGCTTTCTTGACAAAGGTCAATCTCTACCTTAAGTGAGCCTTCTATTGTCTTTTTGCATCTAGGATAACATGCCCTTGGAATGTCAGTCATCCCTTTTTCCAGACCAGAGCAGGAAGCTATTCTTGTTCCCTGATTACCATCTCTGTGTGCTGTAAAAAGTGAACTATTAACTATCCTGCACCCACCTATGTGAAAGAGGTACCTGTCTCTCCAATTTACTCTTATCCAATCCCAGAGGTTTCCCCGCTTTGCTGTCTCCCACCCCCATAATCTACAACCAACGGATTTCATGTAACCTTCCTCCTTTAACTCTATGTATAAAATAAGCTGCAAAACTGCTATTTTACGGAGCATTTTCTCAATCTGTTGAGATTGTGCTTCCTGGCAATTGTCATCAGTTTGGCTCAAATACATTCATAAACTTTCTCTTAGGCTGGAAGCTTTTTCATCGACAACCCATTCAGTTCAATTTGACAACTGCACTCCACATGCTGAGGGACCACCAAAATGGGTGCAGTTGTGACCCTGGGGCGTCCTGTGGCGTGACACCCACACCACACCTCTGGCGGACGTCACAGACCCATCATGGCCACTGCCCACTGGAGGCCTTCTGTCCACGTCACCCAGAAGGATGCACCCTTGGACCTGGCACACAAGAGGAGCACCAGCTGGCCACCCTGACGCAGAGCCAACTTCTCGTTGGCACGTAAGCCGTGACCCAGGAAGGACATCTCGGCTCGTCACACAGCAGCATGACCCACGCCGGAACCCAGGCTGGTTCTCCAACAGCCCGACATCCTGGCTTCACTCTCCCACAGAAGCATTTCCTTCCGTTTCTTCCATTACCTGTGCATTTGTCCTTAATATTCCTGCACATTAACCCCACTCACACCTGCAGGTTGGCAGCTGTAAATCAAGTGTTTCCAGAGTGGTTTACATGCCACCTGAATACCTGTTTGGCCACGAAATTGCACTGGTTGGAAATCAGCAAGCCCTTCTCGCAGAAACCAGTCTGTCATCACCTGACGCTTTCACTGGACTTTAACGTGAGGTATTGACATTCTAACACCACCTCTACTATGTACGGTTGTGGCTGCAGACAACGAAACCTCTGACACGATGCAGACACAGAGTCGTCCTGGACCCAACATTCGGACGGTGCTTAGAAGTATTTTTATTTATTTTTAAAACCCAATAAATATATTTTAAAATGTATTTAAAATATACAAAATATAAAATAATTATCTTCATCAAAGATGAAATAAACTCTTTTCATCTTAAAAAAAGCCTTTATCTTTAATGTAGAATATTTTTAAAATAAAATGCCTTCCTGGCAGTAATGTATTATTTTTGGCAAATATTCAAACTAAAATAGAGCTGTGACATGAGGACAGTCTGTCATGCTTACACTCTGAACTCAGGAGAGTCTGTGCTACAGAAACGCGGGGTAAGAAACGTTGAGCACGGCTTATTTTTTAAAAAAAATGGAGAAAAGTTTGACTGCCGTGAACAGGAACAGAAGGGAAAAATGGACTGAGATGAACAGAGTGGGATGAAGAAGGAAGGTCAAGAACGTGCAGAAACCACAACAGCACAGAAAACAGCACAGCTGCATGTGCGCCTCAGGCCCAAGCTACACAGATGGGTCCCTGCTGTGGGGACACGCCGCAGCAGTGTCGGGGGTGACTGACCGCACAGCCTGCACCAAGCGACAGTCACGGGACCACAGATGCTAATGCCATGCTCAGTGCGAGACACGCCTGCACACGCCATCAGACGCGTGCTCGGTTTCCACACGTCCCCGGCAGAGGTACGGGCAGCACAGCGCTCTTGGCATCTGCGGTTTCCCGACAGTTACTGTGCAGCAGGCCCCACGCGGGACCCTCGCTGAGGCCGGGCTCCTGGCTGGTCTGGGCCCCTGGACGTGTGACCAGGCCCTCCGACAAGGTGCTGGTGAACAATGCCGCACAAGTGTCATCACCGCTTGCCCCGGAGGACACAAGGAATCAGCGCAGCAGGGACTCATGGGCTGGGGCCCGAAGCCTGCTGTGCAGGGTCGCCCTGACACTGCGGCCACTTCGGCATGTCCCACAGCAGGGACCCCATTGGCGTAACTCCTGCCTGACACACACGCACAGGTTCCTGTGTGCTGACTGTGACTGTCCTGGGCATCCCCTTGTGGCCACGAGTCTTCCCATCAGGACAGGTCCACGCCGAGGCTGCACAGCCCTCCCCATGAATCACTGAGCTGGGGTGGCCCCAGGGCAAGTCACAGACACGGAATGGGTTGTTGAAACTACCTCCCAAGTATCCAAGGTCAACAACATTTCGATTTGCAGACCACTGACCAGTGAAGGGAAAGATGTCGGTGGCGAAAATAATACGAAAGAAGCGTCCAGACAGCCACCGACAGCGCAGCTGCGCATGACTATGCGTGCGGCCGAGCAGCAGGGGACGCCGTGACCGCTGCAGCTCAGGAACAGTGCCAGGCCGACTCCCCGAGAGTAGCAGCAGGGGGCGCAGCCACCCGCCGGGCTCTGCCGCCCTCCTCAGGACCATACAACAGCCAGGACCTGCCCTTCCCCGGCAGGGTCTCCTCTGCCCGCCTCCCCCGCCAGCCCCTCACTCTGTAGGGAGGACATGCTCTGAAACGCACCGGGGAGCCGAGAGCCCTCACCGGCAGGCCTCGTCATGGCCCACCGTGAGGAGCCGGCAGGATTGGGGGCAGCTCCCTGACAGACAGGGAGTTAGACGGACAGCACACCGACGTCAGGCCCTGTCAGTCTGACACCAAACAGCAGTGCGCTCTTAGGTACCAGGCTGCTCACTCTCAAAATACGGCTTCTGAAGTTCTCTACCGGTGGATTCGAAGGTATTTTTTCAAAACAATATGCTTTGGTACTTTCAATAACAAAAAAAAATACTATATCAGTTTACCTTCAGTTCAAACTAATTTGTCTTATTACCTATACATCTAAAAAGCTATAAAGGACAAGAAAATGAAAGGCTGTAAGGTCATTTCTTTGTTAAGAATATAAGCCACACACCTGTCTTCCTGAAACAAACCTACAGCCACTGTGCCTTTTCCACACGCGCCTGACGGGTCCCCGTGCAGAAATGTGAGCGCGTGTGTCAGTCTCGGCTGCAGCGATGGCTGGACACACCGCGTGAGGATGCCGCCCACCTGGCCAGTTACCCAGGAGCCACCTCGGCCCAGGCCACACGTTATAAGAGCCCCTGCTGACTCAACTCTGTCAGCCCGAGTTTCTACAAAAGGCTGACAAAAATCACCAGCGCTCAAAATTTTAAGGGATCTTAACCAGCAACAACCAAGTGGCAGAGGCACATTTCAAAACAGAAGCCTGAAATCTCAACTTTTTGAACATCCAATGAGTACTTGCATGCGCACGCGCACACACACACACACACACACACACACACACACAGAATACTTGCAGAATTCAAAGACTGAGGTTCGAGATCTTGAAAAGTTAGGGAACTTGAGAAAATTCATTTACATTTTAACCCATAAGTACAAAACGGCAGCACAAACTATGTCACTTTCAGCTGAGCCGTATCCATAGCTTCAGATAGTGAACCGTCCAGAAAGTCAGGGTGCAGTCACACTGTCATTAACCTCCATTTACTCATTCTGATCAACTTTACTTCACAAAAGAAGGTATGTCCTCGAAGGTACTGTCCTGTGATGACAGTGAGGACAAAAAATGGAGGTGACAAGTAAGCCTTCCTGGGGACACATTTCTTATCACGGAACTGAACTGACTGGGCGGGCCAGGTCCTCGCGAGGATGTCACAGCCACGAACAGCGTCGGGAGCACAGCAGGCACCCAGCGAGCAGTGACCTTCCTGCCGCTCGCCCACAGCAGCCTCGCTGTGGAAGGCGCTGCCACAGCCTCAGGTCGGACGTGTCCACGGTGCTGAACAGAGCAGCACAAATTCAGCAGCTTAAAACGACCGGCGCCCACCTGCTCCCACTTGTGCGGGTCGGCAGGTTGGGCAGCGGAGCTGGTGGCCCGTCAGCTGGCCCTGCCTGCAGCCTGTGTGGGGGACCCAGTTGGAACAGCTGGGAGACACAGGTGGCTTCACCCCAAGCCCGGCGTCTATGGCCTGAATCTCCCCAGGGTGGTTCCTGCCCCAGAAGGCAACCCAGACCCCTTTAAATGGCCAGTTCCAGGGGTCATTTCTGCCTTATTCTGTAGGTCAAAGTGAGTGACAAGGCCAGGCCAGATCAGGGGGCCTGCAAACAGCCTCACGAGGGGGGCGGCAGCGATTCTGAGCACCCCACCCGCCTCGCCCCATCAGAAAGCTCCTCTCACCTGTAACTGCGTCCCGCCCGTTTGCAAAGAAACGTGAAACCAATGAGCCCACGCAAGCTCTGGCACCGGACAGGTCAGAGTTAACAACACGTCTGGTTGCGTTTCCGTCTGCGTTAGGTTACAGCAGCCTTGCTACGGACCAAATTGTGTCCCCCCCAGAAACCTATGTTGAATCCTAACCCGTGATGTCACAGTGGATCCTAACCTGTGATGTCACAGTGGCAGGAAGGGAGGCCTGAGGGAGGGGATGTGTCCTTCTAAAGAGAGACCCCAGGGAGAGGACCTGTTTCTCGCCAGTGAGGACACAGCAAGGACACAGCAAGGACACAGCGAGGACACAGTGAGGACACAGAGAGGACACAGTGAGGGGAAACAGCGAGGACACAGAGAGGACACAGCGAGAGGACACAGTTAGGGGACACAGAGAGGACACAGTGAGGGGAAACAGCGAGGACACAGAGAGGACACAGCGAGAGGACACAGTTAGGGGACACAGAGAGGACACAGTGAGGGGAAACAGCGAGGACACAGAGAGGACACAGCGAGAGGACACAGTTAGGGGACACAGCGAGGACACAGTGAGAGGACATAGGGAGGGGACACAGCGAGGACACAGCAGTCTGCAAGGCAGGAAGAGGTGCCTCGGGAGAGGCCAGTGCTGCTGGCACCTTGACCTTGGACTTGGAGCCTCTGGGGCTGAGGGAGTGAGTCTGTCTGAGCCCAGGCTGTGGAGTTTGCTGATGGCCCAAACGCACTCACACAGGGTTGCGGGGGCCCCTTCAGAGAAGGGGTGTTGTGCACGTGCCACCAAAACCAGAGACGTCTCTCCCGGTCCTCACACCCTCGTGCCAGCCCCACCACCGCCCACAGCACCTTCAGCGAGGCTGTTCATCCAAACCTGACCAGGTATTCCTTTGGGGGCAAACAGACCCGACGGTGACTAAACACCGCTTTGCTATCTCCAGCCTCCACTCGCCCCGCGTGTGTCCAAAGCCCCAGAGGCCCTGCAGTTCCACCCTCTGCTCTGTCAGGTCTCCAGTCTGCATCACTTGATCTGCAGCACGTTTGACAGGAAAGTCACACCGGGGAACCTAAGGGCTTATTAAGGGTCATTACGGTGGCATGTGTTGACACAGAGTGAAAACCTGTATTTGAGTCACAGCAAAACATTTCATAGCTGCGTGACAACGGGAAGTCATTCCCGTGCACCCAGGATCCGTGTCCCCTCCGGCAAGATGGGCAGCCTTTCCACCCCACAGGAAGTTGCAGGAACGGCCACAGCAAACGTGAAATATACGTGCAATGTCCACTCTTAATGTCGGGATTTGAATTTAGCACTAGGGAATGTCCCTGTCCCCAAGTCTTTAGGAGTCACGTGCAAGGTAGGTATGAGACTAATGAAACAGAGTTTTGCTTCCACACATACACTCACCGCCAAACTCTTACTGCCAATTACCGGGAACCATTTCTTCAGACAGGTCTGGTCTGTGGCGGAGAGAGCAGAGCTTTTCACTGATTTCCCATATTTGCTCATCAGGAAATTAAAGATCTTTCAAGGACCTTCAGCTCAAAGGAACGAAAGCGTTGGACGTGGCAGCACAGCCACCTGACTGTCCCAGCGTCATATCGCAAAGCCCTGCTCACTGAGCAGGCGGACATGCTGCAGCCTTCTAAAGCCTTAGGGACGGTGCACATAAGCTCAACACCCAAATATAAGAACAAAACTATTTGCTCAACATAGGCCATTTTTTTAAGCTAAGCCCTGTAACAAACATCTGCTTTGAACTGGATACAGTGAACGATCGCCCAGTGGAGACAAGACACACGTCCCACAGACCTAAGCGGGCAGCACAGACAGGTGACAACGGGCTGCTGCCACCAGCTTGTGCAGCTGCAAGAATGTGACACCCCAGCGCTGGCCCCTGTCCCAGGCCCAGGAAAGCCGCCTGTCAAACACTGACCAGCAGTACATCATGATGAGCCCACGTCAGAGTCAAAAACACTTACAGCTTCAGTGACTGTCACATTACAAAGTTGCAAATACACAAAAATCAGTCCCACAGTGCATATGGAAAATACAATCTTTCCACCTCAAATTTTATATACAAATTATTTCACAATCATCTTTCACTGTCAAGCAGAGATATACCTCAAAAACTCAAACACCGCCACATACTAATCTGTCTGTGGTTTCGTTATTTAATTATCAAAGTTTGCAAAGTCAGTCCTGCTGCTTGGCTGCAGAGTCCGCTCATTCCTGAAACTCCCCATTACCCTTAGCAGTCGAACGGGCTGCGACCCGACAGACAACGGGGGCAACGGGGCTGAGTCAGAAGCCCAGCCCGAGCGCAGCCTAAATAAAGGAGAATTCCTTCCACTCTCTCCTGCCTCAGCCTGATTTCCCCAAAGGACAAGAAAGACAGCTCTGAAGCACATCCCCACAAACCAAGATAAGGAAGACAGGCCACCTGAGGGCCCAGTAGCCGAGCTCTCCACGGCTCGGCGGCGCATGGCAGGGAGACCGAGGCCTCGCCTACACTGCCCTTTGTGGAAGGTGCTGCGAACGCCGCATGCGCACTGCGAGAGGGGGTGGCAGAAGGGCCACTGCTCCCCGGGGCTGCGTGTGACAGACACTTCGACAACTCAGTGCAAAGCATTAAAGGAACTACTGCTCAAAATGGTCCCTCAAATGGTCCCCAAAGCACACGGCACGTGCCCCGTTTGGGACGACTTTAAGTGCAGGGTGCCTGAGTCCCAACCAAGACGAGCCGGCAGCCAGGCTGGGATGCAAAGGAGCCACTTCCTCTGAGACTGGCAGCCTGTCCAGTCACAGAACCGGCCTGGCTCCCCCAGAGCACGAGTGAAGGAGGGAGGGACCCAAGGACGACATCTCAGCAGCCAGAGACCACTCCTCACGTCCCAAGGGTCCCTGCAGGTCCTCCCTTCACTGGCAACCCTCTGAGCCAGTCTCCACCGCACCTGCTCACCCCACACCTGCAGGCCCAGGGAGGTGCCAGCCAAAGGCAGGTGCAGGGGCCAGCTCTCACCGGCACCCAACCAACGCCGAGGGCTTGGGGTGAGGACTGGGGCACACGTCTGCAAAAGCCCAGAGCGAGTGTGTGTGCCCGCCTGCGTCGGGCCGCCTGGAGGGTTCCTGGGCTGTGCGTCTCCTACACAGCACAGACTCGCTCAACCGTCCAGCGCTCAGGTCCCTGAAACTGAAAACTTATGCAGGACATGGCGCAGCGAACGGGATTCAGTCCAACTCCTTAGATCATTAACCAAAACTGCCCCCAAGTAATCCAAACAGCAAGAGACGGCGATGACGTATGTCTTCTGAAAGCAGCCATCTGCCTCCAAATGCATCGCGATGTTGGCCATCACACCTCATGGCCAGTCTCTCAAGCATATTAGTTCTGTGACAACGAAAGACACCTGAAAATAGGTGTCTTTTTCCAGATATTCAGCTGCAAGACATGTAGGTGAATCAAGTATGTAGCATTTCTAAAACAAGTAAAAATCAAACAAGCGAACAAAATGAAAGCTGTAATTTGTCCCAAAGTTGATCTTTTTAAAACTTTGTGATAAAATGCACAGGACATAAAATGTACCAGCTTAACCATTTTTAGTGTCCAGTCAGTGACATTAAACTAAGCACATTCACATTACTGTGCAACCATTGCCGCCACCATCTGCAACGTTTTTCATCGTCCCAAACAGACACCCATCCAACGGTGGCCTGCTTAATCAAAAATCTGCCGAGTCCTGCACAAAACCACTGAGGTATAAACAAATCACATTCAAGTCTGAATGGAGCCCACGTGTCATGAAAATGCAAACGCAGGACGCACCGGGTCTGAGCTGAAGAAGCCTCCCAGTGATGCTGCTGAGAAATGCAGCAGCTTCGGACGTGCTGATTTAATTACACGGTAAAACTAGATTTGCAGATCTTTCAGTTCTGAATGTCAACAGGTATCATCTCGGCCACGTCGTCTTCCTTCACATCTGACACATCCCTCCCCTTCCCGCACCTGACGTCACGACCTCAGGTCCTGCAGAACTGACTTTCGAGCGAAGCACTCAGGATAAAGCACCCTTAAGGAAACCGCCTAGCAAGCGCCCTCAGAGTCAAGTCTTAATGGAAGGCTGCTGATTCCAGAGGCCGACGACTTGGATTCTTATGAAAAGCAAATAAAACATCTCAATGTGGCAATATTTCCCACATTAACTTCAAACTGCTTATAAAACAAACTGCCTAAAAACAAAGAAAAACTCATTTCAATACTTAAAATCCACTTAGGCTGCCATAGAATAGTACTTAACTTTTAATGAATTTTATCATTACTTTGGGTGCTTCTCAGAATCGAAGCAATGACTCACCTGAAAGATGTAAGCTTAACTGGGAAATTCATCCTTCTTTAAGTTGTATGACACTGGTGATGTATGACGTTTGCAAAGAGTTTTGTTTATTTGAATGTGAGTTATTTCATATAGTTTCATTACTAATCAATACTTTCAGAAACTAGAAAGATGCTCAAAAATATCTAACCATGTTCTAAACAAACTTCCCTATAAGCATTAAATATGCTACAAACACAGCTGAGAATAACTGGGTGAAGAAACAGAGACAGCTCTGTGAATTTGTCTGAGAAATAACGGCCAGTAATGTCATCTCTCCATGCTCATAAGTAAAAACAAAGATCTTGTTTTCCCAAAATACACAGGCTGTCCACACAACACCGCCCTGTCACTCGCTCAAGGGTGGCCAGGAACCCTTCCCGCCAGCCATTTGGTAGAGGCGCTGCAATAACCAAAGCAGAGGAAACCCCAACCAATTAAATTCTTGTGCCCATCACACAGGAGTCCTTTACGATCCATTTCGTCATGGATAGAAAACGCCTCAGGGAGTGTCAGTGACAGCGTCCCAGCCACCCAACTGTCCTGGGCACACGCAGCAGCTGGTCGCAGGAGTGGAGGAACTCCCACGCAGCCCGGCCAACAGCATGGGCGCCTTCCCCTCAGGACTCGCTGTCTCCCGGCTGAGCGCACCTTACACTGGGGACCCTGCACCGAGGGTCGCGGAGACCTCGATCCACAGGATAGCACACTCCACATGGATTCTTTTTGTTTCTTAACTTTTACAACAACAAAGTCCCCGAAGGTTGTTTTCAGACTGTTTTTCCTCCATCACGTCTCCTCCATCCACGTGTGACCTACAAGGAGAGATCACACCACCGTACGACCGCCCGCGGCAATGCCTGTGCCTGGTTTCACTCACTGACATACTGAGGGTGTGCAGACCTGACTGCAAACAGGCCCCAAAGGCGTTCCAGACCACCAAAAATGGTGTTTTAATAAGTAAGTACAATGAACACAGAAACAACTTTGAAACTAAAATACTCATTCTCACAAGACAACCGATTTCCCCTAAAAATCCAAGAAAACAATCATCTAAATCTGTTTCCTTTGTCAAAGAAAATAGGTCTCTGAGCTCAGGTGCCAAGTCACTGGAGAAGCGAAGAGCCCACTGTGGGCTCATTTTGGTCAGCACGGGATCCTGCGCTCCGACGGAGAGCCCGAGACGCCCCAGTCGAGCCGTCACACTCCTCCACTTCCCACCGACAGAACAAAACGCGCTTACCTGTGTTCCTGTCCGGTAAGATGCAGCAGTGCTTCTGCAGAATGCCGGGCAGCACCTGTGTCAAAACAAAACACGCGTGGTTATCGCTCAGGCAGAGAAAGGCAGCGCATGAGCTCTGCAAGTGTCTCCTAATAAGGCCACCGGGGCTGCACTAGGCCCTCGCCCCAGAGCGACCTAACCAATCAAACCCTGAGAAGTTTGACGACAGCCGTTTTTCATCAGCAAGGCCGATCAGGTAAGTGTGCTGACGACCGCGCTGCCCCGGAAAGGCAATGCAGCTGCCACGCAGGCCTGACGGGTCCCCAGGGTGTCGGGGAAGCGGCACCAGGCGAATGGGCCACCAGTTTCTGTGATGGCTTTGAACATGTTAGGTGCAATTAGGGCCCGAAAAGGGAGGTGCTGGAGCAGCACCCCGGGTCTGTCCTCTGGGCTCCAGCAGAGACGCTCTCATGGAGGCCGACTCACAGACACGTGAAAGGAAAGGCTGTGTACGTGCAGTTTGGCAGAACGTGGCAGCGGAGACACTGTACTTGGTAAGTGAGCAGAAGGTGAAAATAACGGGAAGTGGCTTCCCCAGGAAATTCAGCGTCGTAAGGCAGCTGCAGGGCACAGACCTGACAGCGGGAGATTTACGACTGTGCTTCCCTCAACTCAGAGCATCGGCACAGGATGGTCTTAGAGGCTTTCAAGACGTCAGGGGCAGCAGGTGGAGCGCTAAGGACGCCAGGGCCCAGTCTCCTGTGCCAAGTGCAGGCTCAGGGGTTCGGCAGCGCGTCTGACTCGCACGGGGCTGCTGGGGCGTGGGGACACAGGACAGCACCGTGTGACAGTCGGGTAAGCCCGGCACTGAGCTCCGTGATGACAAGGACAGCGCCAGCTCCTGCCTGCCTGTGACACAGCACCGCTGTGGACGCTCACGCACACACACACACACGCACACGCACACGTGCAGTCCTCGGCTCCTTGTGACCGACTGCATTTCCTTCCCACGGCACAGCTGGCTCAGCCATTCACTCCCCTTTTCCAGGGTTTCCAAAAGGCCTCCCAGGTTAACACCAGGGCAAGAAACAGTCCCCTACGCGGAAGAAATAAGTGGCCCTGGGAGCCGGGAAAACGCCGTACAGCCCATGATCTGCCTGGAGGAGGAAAACAGAAGCCGCACAGGAAGCGCTTCCAGTCCCTGCAGGCGGAGGCCGCCCATTAATGTCCTGGGGAAACGATGACCCTGGCCGCTGCAGACGCCACTTCACTGTCTCTCTACCGCCGTGTCCTCCCCAAGGAAATGATGGAAAATGCTGCAACTGGCTTCAGTTTCCTAAGGAACCACGGCCAACGGCGGACACACCGTGAGAACGTCCCGCGTGCAGCGCCCGGGCTTCTCCAGCGCCCACCCGAGCCCCAAACCAGTGCAGCGC
Source organism: Hipposideros armiger (assembly GCF_001890085.2). Classification (NCBI taxonomy): domain Eukaryota; kingdom Metazoa; phylum Chordata; class Mammalia; order Chiroptera; family Hipposideridae; genus Hipposideros; species Hipposideros armiger. Next base: position 984,110 of record NW_017731888.1, read on the forward strand.
CGGATGCCACAGACACGCCTGGGAGAAGTGGACATGCTGGACTGAGGGAACCAGCGGACGCCAGCCCCACCGCTGCTGCTCCGCCAAACGCGGGTAACCAGGTGTGGGGGCGGCGGGGCACCATGCTGCTGCCACAGGACAGAGGGGGACTTGGGGGCCGAGGGGGACGCAAAAGCCAGGGCGAGCCCCACGAAGCTCGGGCAGCGTCCGGCCAGCTGCCTTCTCAGCGCGGGCGGCTGGCTCTGGGGACCGCGTCTAGACAGTGTGCAGAATCACCAATATGGTGATTGGCTTGGAATCTTTGGCCCCAACCAACCTGTAACTGTTTCCAGAAATCAAAGGCTAAAAATGTCCTAGGAACAAAAGTGAAGAAGATGCAAGAGGCCACAGAGGAACCAGGGACCCCGCGCCCCACACAGAGCGCGGCTGCCTGTGCTCCCAGGACGCAGGCTCTGGCATCCCCAGGAGGACTCCAGCCCTCCAGGCCCCCTCCCACCCCGCTTCGCTCCCCCGTCACCCCCTCCTCCTTGGCCTTTAGCCCAGGAGCTCCTGTGTCCCCCCGGCCAGAGCCTGGCAAGCTCTCCCCGCGGCCGCCGCTGTCCAGCTCCTGAGCGTGTGCCCTGACCAGCGGTTGGCAATACGCCTCCGAGGTCCCGCGGTTTGCTCTCCGAACTCTCAGCGCTGCCCCGTGAGCTGTCTCTGCCACCACTGCTGCGCCGTGTGCTCACTGTGAATTTAGCAGCGGTTTCACAGTGGATGCCTGGGAAGGGCCAGGCATGCTGGGGACGCAGAGATGACTGATATTACACAGACAGAGGCCAAAGCCCAGGAGAGGGACAGACACGGCGCTCGTGGCTGGAGGACGAGCACTGAGCTGGTCAGAGGGATGACATGTTTTCAGTCGTGGCTTTGCATCTGTGTCACTGCCCCATCCTCCCAGCCGACTTCACCTGCTGGAGGATAACCTCCGGCTATCCTGACTGTGATGGTGGCCGCTCCTGGACCTGTGGCCCCTCAACACGATGACGCGGAGTGTGAGCCCCTGGCTCCGTCTCACACAGGCCGTCACCGGGAGGCTCTAGTGAGGGAAAGCCCCCCCTGCGTCCAGGGGCCCTCCCTTCCCAAGGCCGCTGGCCCAGTTGTGACTCCAGTGACTGAAGACAGCATGACAGGCAGGGGGGCCCAGCAGGTGCCACCCCAACCTGAGCTGGACTCTCGGCATCTCGTAAGGCGGGAACCACACGCCTCTTCGCCAGGCACTGGGGCCGCTGGCACAGAACCACCCCTGCAGAGGTGGGACCCCACGGTGATGGGGGTGCTGCTCTGGTGGACGCCCTTCCCTCTGCTTATCAACCAGTTCCCAGCTCAAGTGCAAAGTCCCACTTACAAGTTCACTCAACACATGTTTATGTATCTCCTCTGAACTGCCATCCAGACTTCTATTTTTCCAGAATTTCTTAAAGTCTTTTAACCCTCCATCAGGCACAACTGATCTCACAGATTCACTGCACACAAATTTTCAAATATGAAACCCGTCTTTACTGTACTAAGTCACAAACACGACTGGCGAGGGGTTACGGTAAAGGGGGAAGACACGAAAGCGATGAGTCACGATACTTAACTGTTAGATATTTGAAAATTGTGCAATGAATCTGTGAGATCAGTTGCGCCCGACGGAGGGTTAAACATGTCTTATTATGACAACGCCTTACTTAGTAAATATGTCTTACTTTGCCCCCTGCGTCACTCAGCCTGGCCCCGTCTTAAACAGACCACCGTCTTCAGATCCCCAGCAGCCCACAAGCATCGCCACCTGTTTTGCTTCTTAGCGGACAAGCACTTTACTTCCTGTGAATTAAAGGAGGCCATGCATCCCTTCTCTTTGTTAGAAATCCAAATGATACAAATGTGCATCGCTGTCTCTGTCGCATCCTTGTGGGCCTGAATTTTTACACTCTGTACATACACAATTTTGATAATGAAAACTCCGATCCTTCCATTCTTGGAAATTCAAAATACTTCTTCTCTTTTCCTAGAACTTGTTTTTCAGATACTGGACATTTGGACCTAATTTTTCAAACTTCTCACTTCTGTTTTCCATTTGTCTTTTTGTTGTACTCTCTGGAACGCTCTCTTGACCCTTCATTCCAACAACACCCCGTGTGCTGCACAGGGCTGGCTGCCTCCACGAGCGTGTCCCCTCCGGGGACCTCCCTGTCGCCCGCCGGCCGGCTCGCACATGCAGCACGGGCCTTCTCCGATGACAGGCGTGTCTTCCTCCATTCCCTGGGACCTGTTTCCAGTACCTTCTTCCTGTTTATTTACGTGTTTTCCATGGTGGTGGATTTTTCCAAAATCTGATGCTCCTAGATTTCTGCGTCCACACTTAAATTGCGACTAAGGCCTAACATTCCTAGTCCACACGCATCATCCTAATCGTAGGAGCAGCAGGGAGCCGCTGGCAGTGCTGACACGGGATGCTGACGCGAGCGAAACCCGCGTGGTCAGAAAGAATTCCCCGCAGACTGACGGGAGCTGCCAGGGATGAAACAGAACAGGGACGGACGTGAGACACACGGCCGGGATTAGCGCCTCGGTGAGGGGGCGTGGCCGGGGGTGCACGTGGAGCGTCTACACCACAGGAGCCTCACCAGCCGTCTACATAGCATGGTTCGTCATGTTTTTGGTTTTTCAAATTTTACAATTGAAATTTTTCCCAAATACAAAGTTTTTTTATGCAAAAATGTTGCTCTTCTGTCCTCACCTGTTCGTTTCTGTTGTCCCTCTGGGAGAATGCCTCCTTCCTGTTATCAGAATTTTCACTGACTTTGAGTCTCGCTTCCTGTCGTTCAAATACCAAGTGCATGGCTGTGCTGTTTGGGTGTGTGAGACCCACTGTGCAACCCGACGTGCTCCGCCAAGTGGGCGAGCCCCTGAGAAACACACGGCCACGCGTGTGCACACCTCCTAGCCAACGCGACCGCGGAGGACCCACCTGAGGTCTGCCTCTGGGAGAGGCCGTGTCCCAGGCCTGCTACAGCACGAGGCTTCACAGCCCTTCATTTTGGTGATCTGGACTCATGACTGGCACACCTGTCTGAGAGTGTTTCCTCTCCCTGCCTCTCCATGGCGTAGTTACAGTAACTAAGAGATGAGGCGCCTGGAGCACACACAGCCAGGTGAAGGCGGGGACCAGAACGCACTTCCACAGACTTCCGGCCCAGCTGCTGATCAGAAGCATTCAAGGTCCCTGGCGGCTCGGATTCGCACAGGCAGGGATCACGGTACTACTGGCTTGGACCAGTCGGGGCACGTCCTCATCCAGGCCCTGTGACAGCCGGCCTGGGCAGGTGGGCGTTGCACATCCGTGATCCTGGGCTGCTGCCTACGTGCTGGGCTGTAGCTCTCACCTCTCAAATGAAAACACACGTCCCGAGCTGGCTGTGACGGCTAAATGAGTTCACACACACAAGACGCTTGGAAGAGCAGACCAGACAGCGGAAACGTCAGGGCTGCCCATGTCACAAATGTCTCAGGCTGCTGTGACGGAGCTTCAGCACACAGGCACATGCACGGGGCCTGTGGTGCAGCAGGGCGGCCGTGAGCTCTGGGCCATCGGTGTCCTCGTCCACAGAGTGGAAACAACACAGGGACCAGAAAAGCTTCGACACTGATTTGGTGTGACCCCTCCCACACAGCAGAGGTGTGCGGATGCAGCCGACACAGACCCCGGGGCGTGGGGAGCCACAGCCAGGAGGTCTCAGGCCCAGGAACTCGCATTTCCCTCTGCGTGAAGTCCTCCGGGTTCGTCCAGGTGGTCAGTCCCTAGATGAATGAGTCCAGGGGCCTGCTGTCTGCACAGCGCCTGGAATCCGTCCCACTGCCGCGAGCACCACAACGGCCAGACGGCACAGCTCACGGTCCACGATGCACGCGAGGAAACTCTGGGAGGTGACGGGTATCGTTATGACCTTGGTGGTGGTGATGGTTTCTTGGGTGAGGGCACATGTCCAACCAAACTCATCAAATTGTATGCATTGCATATGTGCGGTTTTTGTATGTCAGTTACTCCTCAGTAAAGCTCTTAAAAAAAGACTTCTGTTCCAAATTTTCAATAAAGTTCTGCTTACACCTTTAAAAACACACACAGACATACACCACACTCACACACACAGCACACACAGACACACACACGCAACAGAACCTGCACTTCTACCAAGCTTCCAGGTGACAAGGATGCCGCCTGGCCAGGAAACACACTGGGAGAGCCCATGGGCACAGGTCAGGCCTCAAGCAGACGCAGCAATATGTCCGATGAGTCCACCCTTCAGTGCATGCCATGAGACAGGATTTTAAGTTGGCAGAGAGACTACGGTAAAAACCCAAACACAGAGAAAGAAGAGTGTATGAGCGCGTGTGAAAAAAAGAGTTCAGTGTACTTTGGAAAGATAAACTGCAGACAGAGGGCTTTCTCAGAAGAGCCAAAATAGGGGACCTGTCTGGGGAGTGCATCTGCACAATGACCGTCAGAACCGGCTGGAAAGGCTCGGGCTCGGAAGCACAGGGGCCCCAAAAGGTAGACGTGAGGCGGCGGCTGCCTGCCCACCACTCACCACATGGGGAAGCCGAGGAGGATGAGGGTCTGGGGGGGACAAGGGTCTCTGAGCAGCAGGACCAGACTGGCGGGGGCATAAAGGGCCGACGTTGCTCTTCATCTAAGCCTCTTAAAGCTCCATCACTTTTTATAGTATGTACATGTATAAATTACACGAAATTAAAATTAACTCATAATGTATGGCGCGTCTACACAATGATTTTACAGCTACGAGGAAGAAGTACCAAAATGCACTTAAAATATTAAAATGACCAAGACTCCTACTTGGAATTCAAGCGCTCCTATTAGACATTTTATAGCTTTCTCATTATACTTTGGACACATCTGTAAACTCACAGTCTTTACCTCTTTATTCAAAATGCATGTCCCATAAATCCAGAGAAAAGCAAACACTAGGTTAAGATCTAGAACAAAATCTAAGCAAATCTGACCCAATCCAGAGATACCTAATGATAAAATGTTTATGAAGGGCTACAAAATAAGGAATTAAGGATGAGCCAAATGCTAATATTTAAGCTCCAGTAATCAAGACAGTGTGGTATTGGTGAAAGAATCGTCCAATAGATCAGAGGATCAGAACAGAAAGCCCAGAAACAGACCCACATACATGAGCAGAGCCAACTCATCTTTGACAAAGGCGCAAAGACGGTCATGTCATCGGCGTTAGAACAACCCGACAGCCGCATGCAGAATAAATAAATGTCTTCCACTCAGATCTGACACTCCTCACAAAAAAAATTAATGCAAAATGGACCAGAGACCTAAGTATAAAACATAAAATACAGTAAAAGTCCTAGAAGGTGATACAGGCGAAAACCTAGATGACCTTGAGTATGGCAATTAGGTTTTAGGTACAACACCAAAGATAGGATCAATGAAAGAAATAACTGATAACCTGGACATGAAAATTAAAAAGTTGTGCTCTACAAAAGACACTGTTAAGAACGCTAGAAGACAAGCCACAGACAGGGAGAAAACATTTACAAAGACGTGTCTGTGAAAGACTGTTATCCAAAATATGTAAAGAACTCTTAAAACTCAACAATAACAAAAGTAACTAGTTTTTCTAAAAATGGGCCAAACCTTAACTGACACTTCAACAAAGAAGACATAAGCACATGAAAAGATGCCCCACATCATATGTCATCGGGAAAATGCAAACTAAAACGACACACCCCTGCACACGTGTTAGAACGGCCAAAATCCAGACTCTGACAGTAACAGGTGCCGGGAGGACGTGGAGCCACAGGCGCTCCACTGCCGGTGGGGACGCGAAACGTAAAAGTCACTCCGGAGGACAGTTGGGCAGTTTCTTACAGAACTCACCACACTCTCACCACAAGCACAGGACCCAGCAGTCATGCTGCTTGTAATTCACCCAAAGGGGCTGAAAACGACGTTCACGCACAGACCTGCCCACAGTGTTACAGCAGCTTTATTTTAACGGCCAGAACTGGGGGGGCCACCAAGATGCCCTTCAGCGGGGGACACAGAATGAACTGCGGTCCATCCAGATACTGGAGTATTATCAGCACGAAAAAGAAATGAGCTCCCAAGCCGTGAAGGGAGCTGCAAGAACCTTAAGGGCATGTGACAGAGTGACAGAAGCCCATCTGAGAGGGCTGCACACGGTGTGATCCCAACTCTGTGACATTCTGGGAAAGGCCCAACTATGGGGACAGGGACAGATCAGAGGTTTCCAGGAGTTGGCGGGAGGGGTGAACAGGGGAGCACAGGGGGCGTTTAGGGCAGAGAGACCCCTCCGTGTGACACTGTGATGGTGGGTACAGGTCATTACACATCTGTCCAAACCCACAGAAGGAGCGACGCCAAGAGTGACCTGATGTGAACTGTGGACTCTGGTGATGGTGACATGTCTGTGTCAGTTTATCAGTCAGAACAGCCTGACTGTCAAGATTTCCAGGTCTCCTGGGGACCCAAAGGTTCCGTTTCTTAGAGTGAAAAGCTGAACACTCTGCTGTGCCCTCTGCACGGGGGCCACAGACGGGCCACACGCTCTTGGTCCAAAATTATTATCCCCATGACAAATGGAACATGCTCAAGAGAGGCTGCAGATGTTTTCAATCTTACAAAAGAGATGATTTAACTTCATTGTACAGAATATTTATCTAAGCTTAAAAATAGCAGAAATTGGCACACAGTGGGTTTAAACGGGCTGTTTCACAGAAACCTCTCTGGCTCATTCCGTGTCCACCTCGGCGGGGCCCCCAGGGGACAGAGAGCAGGGTGATCCCTGACTAGCTCTTCAGGCACCCACAAGGGACATGGTGCTTCCACTGACATTTCGCTGAAACGGCACACGTCCCACGGCCGCACCGTGACAGGGAAGCGCAGTGCGCCGTGTGCCGGGAGGGCCAGGGGGCAGGCTCTGACCTCCGCAGCCGCTGGGCCACACAAAGGCCCAACATCAAGTGCACTGCACGCTGGAGCCATGTACACAGGTGGGCTCTCCCTGTGGCTCATTGGTTGCCATGGGAACCACGGGTATTCCAAGATGACCACGGAGCAGTGACGAGAGCTGCCGGCCTGGCACTGCTGAGTAGCAGCAGTCTGTCCCCCTGGAGTGAGACCCCAGAGGGACAGACCTTTCTTGCCCACCCTGTGTCCCAGGGCTGGACAGCACCTCGCACAGCTGGACTCTGGCACACTTTCCAGAAGAACAGGTGGTGACCAGTCACAGACACTCAGACCAGAGGGCGGCTGGACTCGGTCAGGAGCTCGGGGTCCCTGCGAGGGCGGAGGTCCGAAGGAGCTGCCCCGCCGCATCCGGGCTCGGGGCAGGATGTCCCCGCCCAGGACCACGCCTGGCCTGGCCAGCAGCGTCCGCACGGAGCACGTCTCTTACTTCTCCTCTGGACGAGGGCGCACAGTGGGTCCCTCTGCTCAGCTCAGTCTCATTAAATGAACCTGCAGCGTAAGAAGGTCCGAGTTCCCAGACCACGTGCAGCTGGGTAACTCACAGCACGTGTTCATTTAATCGGTCATCTCGGCGGGGTTTGAGGGCAGGAAGAATTCTCCAGGTTATTCCTCCTTTCTACTGAACAGAGGAAACTGGGAGTCAGGCCCTCCAGAGACACAGACCAGCTAAATAATGGGTGTGTGTGTGTGTGTGTGTGTGTGTGTGTGTGTGTGTGTGTCTCACAGACTGCTCAGCACCCAGAACCAAATCGAGGAGTCAGCTCCTTGTCACTAACGCCAGCGCCCCTGTGAACAGCCGCTGCGAACGCTGGGCAGGGTCCCTGTGCCGGCCCTGCCGCAGGCCTCCAGGTGGCCCACGAGGTGGCCACAGCCTCAGTTTGGAGGCCCCTCCCGCTCTGTCCGAGGCGGCCGCATGGCTCCCGCTCCCGCCCACAGCGCCCGCCCCGTTTCTCCATGTCCACTCATCACTTGTGACTCCATTTCTGACAGCAGCCACCCGAATGGGGCCTGCATGGCTCTTTTCCAAACGCACACCCTGCACCGTGACACGACAGCACGGTGCCTCCCACCACCAGCAGCTGAGGACTCAGAACAACCGGCCTCACCTAAAACCTCTGGACGTTTCGGGTCCCCCCACCCCCGACTCGCAGGCTGACGGCCATGGTGGCACTTTTCCTGCCAGGATGCGTTCTAGAATTCCCCCCATAACACGGCTGCTGCTCAAGCACCCGACGTGCCATTTCCCTTAGACACCCCCACCTTCCACATCCCACTAGGTGCCCCCCGACCGACCCCCCAAGCCCCCAGGTCCCCCCAGATAACGGGCTCAGTCTCCACGGCCCCCACAGCTGTGGCATTCGGGGGTGAGACAGATGGCGCGCTCACGCATGCGTCTCCCAGCGTGGCCGGCCGCCCCAGCACCCAGGAGAGGGGCCGGGATGACAGGGAAGGACTGGGGGCCTCCGTCCTGCCGGCACTTGACCCCGGGACACACTTAATTCTTCGCCCAGCCCGACCCGGGGACCTTTCTTCCTCGTTCTGTCGACTGACATCTTGAGATTTGTCCAAGTTAATCCTAAATAAAGGGCCCTCCTTCACTTCTTCGCGCCACGTAGAAGTCTTGGTCACCTTGAATTTTCCAGAGCCGTCACCACCGCAGCGCCCTAAACTGTGTCCCTGGCATGGACTGAGCGTCGTGACGCTGGGGGAGCAGCCGCGAGGGCCCATCACCCCTGAGCTCTGGGCGGCCCTGCTGGACGGGGCGCCGATGCACACACCCCCCGAGCCTGTCCCCCAGTGTGTGCAGTGCGGAGGGGGGCCCAGACCTGCTGACCCCCAAGCACCGACCCCGGTATCGGGAAAGAGAAAGAAACGCCCCCAGGGAAGCGTGCCAGGCCTGGCACGTGGGGAAGGCCAGCCCGAGGTCCCCTCGGAGCCACACGAGTGGCAGTGTTTTGGGAAGATCAGCAGAGAGGAGCATGCCACGCGGGACAACACCGCGCTCCAGTCTCTGCGAGGAAATACACAGACAGGGGCAGTGCAGGCAGGCAGGCAGAGGGCCATGGGCGGTCCCAGAGAGCCCACGGGGGCCCGAGCTGCGCCCAGCTTCCCTCTACCCTGCAGGGACCCAGAGCCTTCGAAGAAACCTGCCGATGACACGCGCAGACGTGCGCCTCCGAACGGCAGCTCTGAGGGCACCTCGCCTGCAATGTCTCCCCAGCACTGCAGAGTGGATGTGGGCCGACAGTCCCTGAGGACGAGCCCCGTGTGTGTGACCGTGGACGCTCTCCTGGGAGCCCCTGGCGGGTCGTACGCAAAAACAGAAGCAGCATCCTGAGGAGGGTGAGTCCCAGCGGACGCCCAGGGGCCTGAGCAGGGAGAATCGGAGGGGCTGGAACGTGTGCAGAGGATGTGTCGATGCCCCACACAGAGGAGTGAAGACACGCCTGAGCAGTGAGACATGGGGCGGGGAAGACAGGCAGGCGGAAACACCACGCCGGGAAGGACCCAACCCGCCGCCCAAGCTCGGCCAAGGAGCAGAAAGGGACAGGGACGCGAGCAACTTGGGAGGAAGCTGAGGACAGGTTTCTACGTGAAACCAACAGCTTGTTGATCACCGAGGGGAGGTGAGTAAAGAAGGAAGTCGGGGAGCAGGAGGAACCCGGTGAGGACACAACCCCACCAAGGGCAGACATCGGGGTGCGTGAGGACAGGACAGAGAGGAGGAGGTGTTGGTAATAACGAGGCTGGGGTCTGGGCTGTGTTTTCCATCCGCGCCGACACAGCTTTTCCCCAGCAGCCACTACTCCTTGGGGTGTCGAGTGGAAAAGATCAGTTAGGGACTTCAGCCACGCGTGGAATTTTGCCAAGTAGGAAAACGACAGCTGTGGGGGATAAATAACGGGTTCACGAGGCACTGGCGCCTTAGCAATGGCACCGAGGACAAGACAGGACAGACGGACAGGGACACCAGAGGTGCCCAAGGACCGGCCCCGATCGGAGAAAGCTTGTGCAAACAAAGGCGCAGCTTTTCCTGGGGCAGGAGATGCCTTCACAAGACAAAGACACCCGGAGCCCACGTGGAGCCCCCGGAGGCAGACGAGCACGGCTGGAGACGTCGCCAAGCTCGCCCGGTGGCGCTGGCACCGCCGGACACTCGCATCCCCACCCCCGAGTGCTCCCCGCACTCCTCAGGCACCGTCTGCAGGTCTGGCAAACAGCTGTGTCAGTGAGAACCCTGGCAGGCCCCCCAATACTGAAGACTATTTGACAAATAAAATTGTACTGCGTCTGTGGTGCATAACCTGACGACGTGATAACATATACACTGTGAAACGGCGACCACAATAAAGTGAATGCACATCCAGACCCGTGGAGTTAGCTAGTGCGCACGGGGGGGACGTGGGTGTGGTGTGTGCAGGTGCACATGTGTGTGCACATGTGTGCACGTGTGCGTGCGTGTGTGTTGACAATGCTTGGACTCTGCTCTCAGCAAATCTCAAATATACAACACAGTGTTGTTATTAACTATTCACCATGCTGTTCGTCACATCCCCAGAACTTACTCATCTTATAACTGAAAGTTCCTACCCTTTCATCAACATTTCCCCACTTCTCCCAACGCCTGACCCCTGGCAACCACCACTCTATATTCTGTTTCTACGACAAAAGCTTTTCTTTGTTTTTTTGTTTTTAGTTTCCACATATAAGTGATTCCGTATGGTATTTGTCTGGTTTATTTCACTTAGAATACGGTCTGCCAGGTCCATCCATGTTGTCACAAATGGCATGACTTCCCTCTTTTAGACAGATTGGTAGGTAGGTAGACAGATAGATAGATGATAGATAGACAGACAGACAGATGGATAGATAATCTCACATTTTCTTTGTCCATTCATCTGTCAAAGGGCAGGGGACACTTAGGTTGTCTCCATATCTTAGCTATTGTGACTAATGCAATAAACACAGGCGCTCACATATCTCTTTTCAGATACTGATGTCATTTCCTTTGGATGTATGCCCAGAAGTGGGATTGCTGACTCATACGGTAGTTTTCTTTTTAATTTTTTGAGGAACCTTCTTATTGGCTGTACCAATTTACATTCCCACCAACAGTGTACCAGGGTTTCCTTTTCGTCAACAAATAATCTGATTAAAAAACAAGCAAAGGGGCCGGCCAAGTGGCTCAGCTGGTTAAGAGCGTGAGCTCTGAGCAACAGGGTTGTCAGTTCGATCCCCACATGGACCAGTGAGCTGCGCCCGAACTGAGCTGCCAGCAGGTGGCAGGATGGCTCAGCTGGTGAGAGTGCGTGCTCCTAACAGCAAGGTTGCCGGTTCAACTCCCGCATGGGATGGTGGGCTACGGTCACCCACAACTAAGATTGAACACGGCACCTGGAGCTGAGCAGCCGCGAGCTGCTGACGGGTGACCAGATGGCAACTGGACTTGGAGCTGAGCTAGCTGCGCCCTCCATAACTAAGATTGAAGGACAACAACTTGGCTGTTCCTGTTCCCCAATTCCCCCAATAAAATCTTAAAAATAATAATAATAAGCAAAGAACCTGTTAGATATTTTTCCAAAGAAGACATGCAAATGGCCAACATGAAAAATTGCTCAACATCACTAACCATCAGGGAAATGCACATCGCAGTAAGATGTCACCTCACACCTACTACTCTCATGTAATAGCAAAAAATAAGTGAAGAAAACACAAATGAATATTGTTTAACGTATTTTCAAGTAAATAGAGGAGTAAACTCTGCTGTGATAGTCTCAAAGTGACAATTCATCCTAACTTTATCCGTAAACCCAAAATAACTCCAGTCAAAATTCCAAACTTCATTTCCCTGGAAACTTGAAACATGATTTTAAAGTTTATCTGAATAAACAAACATGTCAGGAAAGAAAGAGGAGGTGACCCTGCCAGATATCACAAAAGGGATTCCTAAGAAGGTGTTACGTTGCCACAGCAACAGAAGAAGAGAAAAATCCAGAGATGAACCAAAGTCTGCACCAATGACTGTGTGTGTCTAGTGTGTTGGAAACTCGATTAAAAACTGTACAGAAGATAATCAGTTAATTTAGGGCAGGCAACAGGACCACCTTGGAAGAAAAACACAGTGGATCCAGAATGGGCCTGAGATCAGACGGGATCTGAAGACAGGAGTGACCGTTTACACAGTAAATGTGGCAGCCTGGGACAAATATTACTTGATTATCATACGCGTGTGTCTGTAATCTGCCGTCACAGAACACTGCAGGGGGAACAAATGGGGCTGCTTGGTAGCTTCTCTCTATTCTGAAGAATTCGAGGAAAGAAAACGTGAGCTGCAATTACGCATTTCAGAGCCGAGGGGCAGGGCGGCTGGTGACAGGACCTCCGAGCCCAGGGTGACCGCGTGCTCAGACCCCACGGAGCCCTGTCTGCACGGCACGTGGGGAACAAGGCTCCGGAACCCAGACCGGTCCTCCCGCCATATAAAGGTGAGAACACAGACCGGGACGAGCCAGCACACGGCAGATAGTTCTGGAAATCTGTCACCGAGAAGCAGCATGCCGAAAGGGCAGTTAAAGGCCTGAACTCAGGCAGTGACAACAGAGAAAAACAGTAAAGGAAGATGTATCATGAGGGTGCACCTGCGGAAACCACTGACGGACCGGGAGCGGGGGAGTCGGGAGGGAACCAAGGAGGAAGTGGGGCTCAGGGGTGGGGGGCAGCTGTGCGAGGACACCCCCTGGTGGAGGGCAGGTCATGTCACAGAAGCAGAAACAGGCTGTGAAAGACGATGACAGCTCCCGGAGCCTGGCACTAGAGAAACACAGACCACAAAATGAAAACTATCCACACTTGGGGCGAACTGGCCAAGAAAAAGCCAGAGGAGGATGAAAGTCGGGGTGATGCAGAAGGTAGAACCTTTTAAGCAAGCAACAGTTTTGTAGATAGAAAGGGTCAAGGGTGTAACAAAGAATGAAAAAGGACCAAGAATTTCACTTTTCACATCGAGTCACGGTTTGTCTTAGCCGTGCCACCCTCCCAGCCCATCTGCAGACAGTCCTGCTCTCTGAAGGACCCGGGACTCCATCCTGCAGGCCCTCACGGTCCCTCCCCTGCCAGGCACTACGCGAGGCCCGCTTACTCCTCACTGCATGGCGCGTGTCCAGATTGTGTGACCCAGATTCGGGGAACAACCTTTCCAGCCACCACGGGCTCTCTGAACAGTCCCTGGTCCCTAAGTGTTGCAGCTACGAGTCAGGATGATGAGCACATATTCATTATGAAGACAGACGGGCCCTTTCTTTTTCTTATTATGTTTATTAAGTCCAACTTAGGCAGCCACCAGCCAGGGGACAGACACGAGGTCTGGGTAATTAAAAAGCCTGTGCTTCAGATATGGTTTTCTTTCTGGTGATTAATGGTGACTGGCTATCACTTTCCACAGAGCAATATTAAGAAACATCTATTTTAATTACTGTACATTCAAGCTCTCACAGTACAAATACCCACAGAATTTTCTTTTGCGAAAGCAGAAAACGTGCAGTGCTTCCTCAGCTGGAGACAGGAAGTGCTGAGCAAGCGCTGGGTGCAGGGTCCAGGTCGCAGGCGTCCTGTGGGAGGCCCCGTGGGCAGCGGGCGGGGGCCACCCACGTCGGGCGTCCTTCGCGGCTCCTCCAGAGACATTAAAGAACACCGAATCAGAGAGAGGTTCCAACACTGACTCCCAAACACACAGGCGCTGTTTGCGGGTGGCTGGCTGGTGACAGAGGGAGAAATGGCCGATGGGCTCAACATCATGCAAAGCAGCACGTGTACGTGCCGCAGAAGAGCAGGGACAAGAGTTAGAGGGCAGCCAGGGGCGACGCTGGGGGCAGGTGGGGCCAGAGGGCAGGGGAGGGGCAGCTGGCTGACCGAGTGGTGAGGAGAGCTGTCCTAAGAGGGCAGTTTCACCTCTTCAGACTCTGATATGTCACCACCATCATGGAGGACCGGAGGGCCGAAAATATCAGGAGACAGGCTGACAGAAAACTTGGCACCATCCACTTCAACGTCATTTCCAGACTGCCTGACACTTCAATCTCCACTCTCTAGGAATTTCTGATTTGAGATGGCATCAGATAAACTCGTCACCTGAAAGAGGGACATGGCACCTGGCCATGAGACGGTGGCACTGACAATGTATCAGACACGCCACTGCCTTCCAAGTACCGTGCGCTCGGCGGACAGCGAGCGCTGGGCAGAGCAGACGTGACCGAGTATTTCTGGGGCTCTTCTCTAAAATCACCTTCAGCAACGACAGCACATGTTTGGGTCCCCCACAGCTGTGACGAATCTCCGTTCTCCCCGTGGACCTGATGTGAGGCTCTGCCAGGTAGTGTGGATCTAGGAGCTGCGGCACAGTGCAGGCGTCCCAGCCTCGCCAGTGACACACTGTCGGGTGTGTTTCGTCAAATTACTAAGATGGCTCACTTCTCAACACCTAAGTGTCTTACGGATTCGGTCCCTAGGTTTTCTGAGTCAAAAACGAGGAGAGGAATACACGGCACTCCACGTACAAGCATTCCCACGTGGACAGTGAAATGATACATGAGAGCAGAACTGTCACTGTGAGTGGGGACAAGTAACCGTCCCCATGAGACGAAACTAGTCAGTACCTGGAGAGTAAGCACCACACAGTTACGCAATAACAAGTGATCATTTAAGACAAAAAAATAAGTCTTAAGAGTAAATAAAAACAATTTTCTCTTATAGACCCTTTTCTCATTGTATCCTTAAAGTTAATCATACTCCTTAACTATAAATAATATAGAAAACATGTGAAGACGTTTTTAATTATCTAAAAATAAAACATAAGACCATTTTGAAAACGGATGCCTTTAAATAATTTGTAAGTATTTACATTTGAAGCAATGGATGCATGGTTGATGGAGCTCATGCGACTTCTTAAACATAATATTTGAAATGTTGAACTATCTTCTCAGATGCTAATAAACTTTTTCAAAGTGAGTATGAAATTGGTATGGGTGTCACAAACAAGATGAGTGAATACGTCCATGACAAATGCCTGAGTGGGTACAAAATATACAGCTTATTTCAACATTGCTGCATTCATATCCTAGAATTGTATTCAAAACAGAATTATTCAAAGTTTCATTTCCCCATTAAAAAAAAACCTATATAAACAGGGATTACAAAGTGCAAAATCTGAGACAGCTGTCCCAACCTAAAATATAGACGACAAGGTTAAATAATTTCTCACATGAAATAACACTACAAAAATACGGCCGATATCAGCGTGATTTATTCAGTCACTAAGGCCCAAATCTAAAATTCTGCAGAGATTTGTGTCTCTGAGTAAAAGTTACCGTCACCAGGCCCGGTTAGAGCACAGAACGTAAGACCCGCATGGCCTAACATGTATTCACCACCGCCCCGCGCTCTCCAGCAGCTGGGGCATCGCAGTGAAGTGACACTACGCTGAGGACCCAGCACGTGTCACAAGCACTGGGCCTCATGCCTTGTCCCTCCTCCCACCTAACTAGGAAAGTCACGGCTTCCGGGTCTGCGTTTGCTCACAAAACTATCAGGGCATGAAGTTCAGGTAACTAAACATCCCTGAACGCAACACATTCCAACAGAAAAGCGTACAGAGAAGCTGGCTGCATCTGGGAGGGACACAGGGAAGGGTCTGTCTTGCCGGGAACAATCCCAGCCCTGACAGACAGCGATAAAACGTAATGTGTGCATTCTGCCTTTGAGTCTGCATTCAGTGGCCGCTTTCGCTGAGCCGACAGCAGGTAAACAGGGTAGGAGTGGCCTTATAGGGTGCGACAGTTCACGGTCACAGGGACAGACAGCAGGAAGCCCCGACCCCCACTTTGCATCCGTCCTCTCTGGAGGGGAGGGCGGCCGTCCCGTGGGAGAGGGAGGCAGGCAGCCCGCGTGGGGCCCGGGGACACTACCAAGATGACTCTGCTGCAGACCCAGCAAATCCTTCCCAGGGCGCTGAAGCGACAGGAGGAAACCAGCTCTGAGCAGGCTCTCCCCAAAGGCCCGCGGGACAGGAAAAGATCCACAGGACTTATGGACAGTGGGTCCAGGTCGGTTCACAGAAGGGAGGAGACGGTGGGTTCTGGAAATGAATGGCACTCACGAGTCTGATGCGCAGCGGTAACAGCGTCTGGGAGACAGAAGCCCCCGGGTGACGTGTGAGCCTATGACAGGTGCAGGCACAAGTCCCAGCTGGCTGGCCACACGGGCGTTGGTAAAAGTCGGTTTTCCGGCGCCATGTGACCTTGTCCTGTGATGTGGGTTTAGCAGAAGGTGAAGGGACGGGCACCAAGCCCATGTGGCCAGAATTATAAGCTGAATCGCTGAACCAGAACAGCAGGTCGGACGGAGACCCTGCCCTCAAACCTCCAGGTCCCGAGGCTGTGAGCTCCCCACAGCCGACATCCACCCCGAGCACCTGGCACACAGTCGGCGCCCACAGATGTCTCCGGTGAGTTAACGACAGGACAGAAAATGGAGTCGGTGTGCGACGCAGGAGGGCGGAACTGGCCCCGCCAGGGAGGAGGACCCAGTAGGAGATTTGGGTACAAAACCGAAAAGCCCTTAGAACAGGCTGGAATGACAGGCCTACCGGGCACTGGGTTTCTACTTGCTGGTGTATTTGAAGACGGGCTGCCTGCCACACGCTAAAAATGCTGAGGAATGCTGCAGACCAGGTGGATTTTGTCCCACCAGTGTCCTCAACCAAAAGAAAGCCATTCAATAAACACTACCTACCCCAATCCTGTCCTAACAGCATATATTTCCCTAAAAATTAAGAACCCCAAGAGAGTAAGTAGATTAGAAGACTGTGCCCTACTAAAGATTCCTTAACCCATGTAGATTAAACAGGAGCGTCAGAAATAAAACGAACGTTTTTATTTTACGGGAACTAATTAGGCAGCTGCCCCGTTCTATCGCACGGCCTGCACCTGTCCCAAGATAGAACATACGAGTACAAGGAGCACGACACAGGCAGACCAGCTGCGGACACAGAAACGCCCGGCACAGCCTGTCCCCACTAGGGACGCGCCTCACAGGACATGGCTAAGTGGGCGAGCAGCAGGCTTTACAGAAAGGAAAGAACACCGTGCGGGCAAGCAGGCTGTTACCGCAGTCCTAGCTATCCACTTTGTCTATCCCACAAGAAAATGCCACAGAACAGCGTGTGCTGGCGAGGGGCCATCTGGAACGCAGAGGGTGAGGAGTCGGGTGGACAGCTATCCAGGTGGCACTCCCACGGTGGCGTCCGCACTGGATGCCACCTGAGGCACACTAAAGTCAGATCAACAGAGGGAAAAGGACAAATCAAAGCAGGTCCCAGAAAGTCTAAAGTACAAAGTTAAAACCAATCTCAACAGCCAGAAGCTAGTATGAAGCCTCAGGCTTGCAGCATGAGCTCAGCTTTGAGAAGTGGTAAGAAGTCTCCCTGCGTCGTCGGAACAGGGCTCCAGGGGGCAGCAGGGGGCCACTGCGGGAGGCTTCCATCCACATGCCAATGGAGCCAGAGGCAGATGAGGCCCTGAGTCGACAGAGCGCAGGGCCAGCCCCTCAGCAGCCACGTGGCCCACGGCGTATGCGCGAGGCGACAGGTGGAGGGGCCTCGCCCACCCATCAGCTGAGCACTGGAAACCCGCCATCCTTGAACAAACTCAGGTCACCAACGAGTTTGTACTTGACATTCCAAATCCATGTTCCGATTTTCCTATGTCTGAGAACACGTACAACTTAAATTTCAAAGAGAAAAAAATATGTTAAAAGCAGCAGGTATGTAACTTGTCTTATCCTAAGTGATAAGGACACTGACAAATGTAAATATTAATTTTTATTTTAAAATGCCTTACTATTGGGTCGTCAGAAAAGTCATGACTCATGTTTGCAACAGATGGCGCTAGTTCATTTTTGGAAGTACTAGAGTCATTCGCATCTACGTTATTGCTATGTCATTTGACAGCTGACAGTTCTAACTTCACTCTAAAACAAAATTGAGCGATTTGGTTGAGTTTTGGAGATTTTACGAGTTGAAGATAGAAGACCAAATTGTGCATTTTCACCACATTTTACTGTTTTACTTCCATGAAGGGAAGAACGCACGTCAAGCTTGTGAAAAGTTGCATAAAGTTATGGTGACAATGCTCTACAAGAACGTCAGTGCCAACGATGGTTCACAAAATTCCATGCTGGTGATTTTGATCTCAACAATGCTCCTCGATCAGGAAGGCCCACTGAGGTTGATGACGACAAAATAAAGGCATTGATTGAGTCAAACCCACATTACATGACACGAGAGATTGCAGAAACATTGAACACCCATCATTCAAGCGTTCACGACCACCTGAAGAAGCTGGGATGCATAAGCAAGCTTGATATTTGGGTTCCGCATGAACACAAAGAAGTTCATTTGACGGCGAGTATAAACATCTGCGATATGCTCATTAAACGTGAGGAAAACGATCCTTTTTTGAAGCGACTGATAACTGGTGATGAGAAGTGGATTGTTTACAACAATGTGGTGAGCAAACAGTCTTGGTCCTGACGTGATGATCTGCCTCAAACAACATCAAAAGCTGACAGTCATCAGAGGAAGGTTATGCTTTCAGTGTGGTGGGATTTTAAAGGTGTCATGTTTTACGAGCTCCTACCAAGGAACCAAACAATCAATTCGAATGTGTACTGTCGGCAATTGGACAGTTTGAACGAATCAATCATCCAGAAACGTCCAGAGCTCGTTAATTGTAAAGGAGTTGTGTTCTATGACAATATCACGAGACCACACACAAGTCTGATCACCCGTCAAAAATGATTGGAGCTTGGATGGGATGTGTTGCCACACCCACCATACTCGCCTGACCTTGTGCCGTCAGACTTCCTGTTGTTTCACTCTCTTCAAAACTCCTTGCGTGGTATAACGTTCAATTCAGATGAGGCTGTAAATCAGCACCTTGTTCAGTTTTTCACAAATAAAGACAGGTCATTCTATGAATGAGGAATTATGAAGCTCACTGAAAGACGGCAAAAGGTTATCAAACAAAACGGGCAAAATATCACTGACTGATCTTTGTTCTTTATATAAATAAGTGACCTTTGAAAAACAGACAAAATACGTCATGACTTTTCCAACACCCAATATTTTAAACGGTCCCTTAAAAAAAATAAACCACCCATGTTGGCGCAGGTCCTGGCCGTGTGTCAAAATGCCATGAGCTCCAAACACAGCTAGCACTCCCCGCGTTATGACTGTGAAGCAGTAAACGCCGAAAGGTACACTGTTTCACTGCCACCTTCAGTCCCGCATGCTGTATACAGCTCCTAATTCCCAGTGAGGGGACATCTATTAATCAACTGACAGTAAGTTACAATGTCCTATCAGAGCATCCTGACAAAGGACCAAAGCTTCCCCCACATCCACTACATCAGCCCTCACATGCTTCTGGCCAAAAGGTATCCGGACACGGACCCCAGCCGGAAACCGACACAAAATGAGATGCTGTTTCTGTCTGCACTGAAATGAGAACCAAGACATTATTCTTCACAGTGAGCCTCAGGCCATCACATCTTTAATAGGGGGCACCTCATCATTTCTGCTGTGATAATCAACCAGCCAGTCAGTGACAGGGGCTTCATTTAGGCCTGGGCCACTCGAGCCAGAGGGAAAACCAGGCCACACACTAATGCGTCCTTGGATGACCCTGGTCGCGGTGGTGGGACGGAGGGTGAGCTCACACCCTGACATCCACGCCAGTCCCAACACCTTCCTACTCAATGAGTCATGCTGGCCACGCAACCATCCCGAGACACGCGGGAGCGAAATGCACCAAGTTCAGACGAAACGGTGCATGCATAAACAACTCACCACAAACAGGCTACAGCAGCAAGACTTGGGCACATCCCTGAAATCTACGCATCTGAAAGGACAGGCACACTACTTAAATGACCCATAGTCTCTGTGACAATGGAGAAGCACTTTAATTTCCCCCATGTTTGATCAATTATACAATACTAATCAATAAAATACAAAATAATGTCGAGACCAGGGTCTTATCTGTGTGTGTGTCAGCACCAGATTTCTGGGAACTCGGAAAATGACCATTTCAAAACCTGAGGCTTCAAATTAAATCACTTCCATGTTTCACTCAAAACACGTGGACTCGGAAGCAAGTGCAGACGTGGCCTGTTCTAAGTCACTCATCTCTCAGAGAAGAAACAAGGCGGCAGCAGAGCTAAGTGAACTTCACGGGGCCAACAGCTACTCCCAGGGGGAACTCGAGTCCTACTCCTGATGTCCAGTGCCCTCTGCAGGACCCTGAGAAAGGGGCCCACCAGCCACGGCACAGTGCTCCCTGCCGTGGTCCAAAGGTGGTAAGAGGTGACAACTCAGCCTTGGGCTCATGTCTTCCTCTAGATTCGATCCAGGATGTTCCCCTGCCTGTAACACAAGCCTTCCACCCCCCAGTATTCGCTCCGACTCGAGGAAATGAGCTCGTTAACTTCTGAACGCTCCTGCCCTCAGCAGCGCTCACCCCGCATTTCTGCAGGGCCAGCAGTTCTCAAAAAGCGGTTGTAATTTATTTCAAATCCAATTATATTTGGACATACTGGAAAAGCCACAACCACGTTAAGTCCATGAAACCGTGACAGGATTGTTTCTACATATATTCCAGAAGAATGACAGAAAGCTGTTTCGAAAACGTTGATACAGAGGTCGTCGGCATTTCTTCCAAAAGCCTGCTAAGCTGAACAGCCAGTGCGATGAGGATTTACACTGGCTTTTGCAATAATTCCTAACGATTCAACTCAAAGAAGACAACGTGCACGTATATGTTTACACTGAGCCACACAGTTTCACGGAGGAATAAATGGCATGTGAGTGATCAGCAGAGAATAATTTCTTGGCAGAAACAGCAAAGCATCCACCGCAAACGCATGTCCACTGGGAAGGCGGGAGCGTCCTCCTGCCCCAGTGACATGATGACACACCAGTGAGCAAATGCCGCTCTGTCTGAGCCAGTGTCAGGCTTGCTGTGTCAGCACTGTCAGAAAACAGCTGTCGTGCTTAAAACTCTCCAAGACATGCTTGTAATTTTCTGAATAATTCCCCAGCATGTTGAAATTCTGTATTCGATTTCACTATTATAAGGCACCAGGTTTGTAAAATTCCTGCTTAGAATAAAAGCTTATCAACTACCTTTGAACTTACTTATTCCTTTATTCTTTCATTCAACAAGAGCTAAGCTAGAAGCTACAGACACAAGAAATATATATATTCTTTTTTAAAAATGTCCAAAGCAGATTTAGCGCTAAGGCTTCAAAATTCTTACACAAGTATTTAGAAATTTTATTGCAAGTGTGAATGAAGATGTGTTTAAGTTCAAAACCATAAGAGTATGAGTATCAGCAATGAATTAAGTACCAGCACTCAATTTTTCCTTCCCTTTTTGGTTCCTCTATAAATTAATTTTGAGCTGAAACATGACTTTGGTCACCAGTGTTGCCTCCAGGGCAGGTCAGTGGTGACACTATGGAAACGCTGGTCCACGTGTGCACCAATCGGCGCAGATGGCCAGTTTCCTCACCTCACCTGTCTAGTACTAGCCAAAAATAAGGAAACCTCTGGACAGCAACAAATAGATTAAAGTTAATACAAAAATATGGAAACAAGATAAAATCTATTTTGCAGATAATACAACAGGCCATAAAGATGATTCGAGAGAGTCCATCCACACACTGAGACAGCCGCCAAGCCTGGCACTGAACCAGGAATAAGACCTCAGTCACGGGACGGCCACATGGCTCAGCTGGCTAAGAGTTGGCTTAGGAGCACAAGCTCTGAGCAGCAGTGTCACTGGTTCGATTCCCACATGGGCCAGTGAGCTGCGCCCAAGCTGAGCCCGAGCTGAGCTGCCAACAGGTGGCAGGATGGCTCAGCTGGTGAGAGCACGTGCTCCTAATGACAAGACTGCCTGTTTGATGGTGGCTACGCCCACAGCTGGGACTGAACTCGGTACCTTGAGCTGAGCTGCCTCCCAGATGGCTCAGTGGATACAGCATTAGCTCTTAACAACAAGGCTGCCGGTTCAACTCCCACATGAAAAAAAAAAAAAGACCTAAAAGACCTCTCACGTGCACACACAGAGCAGAGCCAACCAGAACAGGTAGGGGACTGTTTTTATTTTATTTTATTTATTTATTTATTTTTTAAGCTGAGCCATCCTGCCACCGGTTGTCAGCTCAGCGGCTGCTCATCTCGGGCTGGGAATCAAACTGCTGTTGCTCAGAGCTCAAACTCTTGAGCGAGCTCTTAACCAACTGAGCCACTCAGCCAGCCCCAGGGGACTGTTTTTAATCCCATTCAAACAGGAACTAAAACTATAAGATGCTCTTCTAGGTACCAAGGGTCTAAAATCTAAGTGGCTAAAATAACAAACAGTGTTTAGAACACAAAAGAACCCTTGAGTATACGGAGACATGTACTGTGCCTGTAATACAGAAGACTGAATATTGTAACGATATCAGTTCTCCATTTATTAATCTATGAATTCAAATTAATTTGAATCAAAATCTCAGTAGTATTTTGGAAAACATGACAAGCAGTTTTCCTGTAATAAAGTAAAAGGCTTAGAATAATTAAAATAATTTTTAAAAGAACAAGACAGGGAGACTTACTCTACCAAGTATTTTGTTTTAAAGGCATAATAGTTAATAAAGTGAATTATGGCCTAAGATTTAATAAATACACCAAGGAAACAAAACAGAGTGCCCTGGAAGAGACCCATGGTCATGTGGAAACTTGTAACAGTTATATATTTCAGACTGCGAACTTGACAGAATTGGAAAAATAGATTATACATATTAAAAAATTAGACCTCTATCTCACCCAATACCCAAAAAAACAATTCTAGTTAAAGTAAAATGTAAACTTTAAAGCCTTAGAAGAATCAGCACGCTTCATCACATCCTAAAGCAAAATTAAATAACAAAGTAGATTTAAAAGTTTAAAGTAGATTTAAAAGTTTAATTAAAATTAACGAGTTCAAACGTGGCAGAAGATGCTGTAATAAGTCACGAAAGTAGTCATAGCCGACAAAGGATTAGTATCTCAAATACATAAAGAATGTCTATAAATTAATGAGAAAAACAAACAACCTAATAGAAATATGAGCCAATGATACAAAGAGGCAATTAACAGAAAAAGAGACATAAAGATCAATAAATCTTAGAAAGACATGTGCAGTCTCACCAGTAATTAAGGATTTACAAAGAAACAAACAATACATTGAGACTCTACCCCACAGCCTCCAGGCACCAAAAGTTACAGTCACAACAGCAGCTGCTGAATGAGACTGTGAAGTAACAGAAATCCTCTGACAATGACAATGCAGGCACACCACATTTTACACCAAATTAAAAATGAACTGGGGCTGGCTGAGTGGCTCAGTTGGTTAAGAGTCGGCTTAAGAGCTCGAGTCTGAGCAACGGGGCCACTGGTTCAATCCCCACATGGGCCAGTGACGCTGCGCCCAAGGTGAGCTGCCGCTGAGCTGCCACTAAGCTGCTAACAGGTGGCAGGGTGGCTCAGCTGGTGTAACAACAAGATTGCTTGTTCAATGGTGAGCTACGTCCACCCGCAACTAAGACTGAAGTTGGCACCTTGAGCTGAGCTGCTGCCCGGATGGCTCAGTGAATAGAGCACGCACTCTTAACAACAAGGCTGCTGGTTCGACTCCCGCATGGGATGGTGGCTACGCCCGCCCGCAACTAAGATTGAACTTGGCACCTTGAGCTTAGAGGCCACGAGCTGCCAACGGGCAGCCAGATGGCAACTGGCGCCCTCCACAATGAAGATTGAGGAACAACAATTTGGGTGGTTCCCCTCCCCCAACTCCCCAACACTGTTCCCCTCCCCCAACTCCCCAAATTAAAATAAAAAAATGAACTGAGTTGAAGATTCTCTGCCCTACAACCCAGAGAGTCACGCGTGTCCTTGAGCAGGTCCTCGGACCTACCAAACTTGGACAGAGCCACCGGACTGCTTGTTACTGGACGCACAGATAGTCACTGTGACCAAACACTGTGACAATCATACAACCATGTGACAGCTCAGTAACTTCCAGAGTGGGGGTAGGGCAACGGAGCTGCGGAGAGACCCCTTGAGGAATCGCATCCTAATGCGATACTCAACAGCTTCTCAGCCGGTGGTCGTCCAAGCTGGTCAGCAGTGGGCATGTATTGCCTGTGAGGCCCCGTGAGCACCTGGCCCTCAAGGACCTGAGACAAGTGTCCAGAGAGGGACGTAAGTGATTCACACAAACGCTCCAGCAGGGCCAGGTCCACCGGGTGTCCCATCGGGAGAAGGAGGCGAGCTAAGAAGCAGGGACAGTGTTCGAGTTTTTAGGTGGACCTTAGAGAGGAGGCTGCTGGGCACGAAGGCGGCACGCAGGCGTGGCCTGCGGAGGACACAGCATGTGCACGGGGGTGGGGCGGGGCGGGTTGTTCACCCGAACCTCGACTCTGCTGTGGGACCATCGGAGGAGAAATGGCAAGTGACACGGGGGCTGAAAACTTAAGGTAATCCCACCGGTGGCACATCAGTTACCCAGTTCTCAGGCCAAGGCCCCACAGTCACCCCGATCTCACTCTTCCTCTCACACCCACACCCGGCTGACCGTCAGGAAATCCTGTGAGCCACGTTCAGTGTGCATCCCAAATGGAACCGTCTCCCGCCCCCGTCACTGCTCGGAACCATCGCCCCTCCCCAAGTCTTTGACCAGTCTCTGACTGGCCAGGTGTGAGTCAGACCGCGGCCCCCGTCCACCCAAAGCCCCCGGCAGCAGCCCATCAGAACAGGACCCAACGTCGCCCCTGTGGCCGGGAAGCCCCGTGCCACTGGCCCCGCCACACACGATGCTCCTCAGCCCCTGTGCGTCGGGACTGGTCACCCACCACAGACGGCCCCAGGCTCATCTGTACAGTCGGCGTCACCTCCAGAGAGAGGCCTTCTCATCCACGATGACACCCTATCACTCTCTACTTCTGCTGTTTTATACTTTCTTCATAGGTTGCTTTTTTGTGGACTATCACATCATTATTTGTTTACTCACCCTTTGTCTCACCAACTGGGTCTTTAAACAGAGACGTGCCTGCTGGGAACCCATCACCACCCTGGGACACACGCATGACAAAGTAATGTTTGTGGAATGAATGAACAGATGAGTAAACGGATATTCATCATGTTCATGTTTTTGCAAAGAAAGAGGAAACAGTATAAACAGGACGATGGGTAAGGCCTAAACAGAGAAGCAAGAACGCTCACTCGCCTTATTCGGTCGCTGTGCTGGGCACAGGGCAGCAGACAGCAGGCGGCCCCCCAAGAACTGCGACGGCATCCAGGCTGCGACAGGCCTTGCCCCGTTACGAAGCTAGTACGACCGCGATCAGTGACGCCCGTCCCGCCAGGGCAGCAAAGCCATGATGACCGAGAGATGCAGAATCTTGGAGAAGTGTCAGGGCTCAGGGCTGTCTTTATTTCTGAGCCACAGCACACAGACCGTCCACTGGCCATTTGACAACATCGGCAGAGTTACTGGTCATTAACGCGATGTTTCTGCAAAACCTGGGACGTCATCCCAGAACTCCACACTAATTTCTAACCAGTGGATTTGAAATTTTACATAACAAAGGTTGCACTTGAAATGTGGTTAGTGGTACTACAGAACAATGACAACGTCCTGACGCCATTATACATACCAAAAATCAAGATTTATGTATCCTTCTTGGTTTGTTTCTTTAATTGGGAAACAAAAACCAAACTTTGCATGTAAAGAAATTGTGTTGGCCAACAACTTTAATCTATTTTTTATCACCATTAACTCTAACAGCTGTTATAAAAAAAAAAATTTTTTTAAAGCCCTGAGTATTAGACACGCTTCGAGAAGCCTGCGGAAGCCCATCTTCCTCACGCGTGTCCGTGACACAGCCGAGTCCAGCCGTGGCCGCGCCCTCTGACCGGCTGTGATGAGCCACTTGCAGCCAGGAGCTCAGCGTCCTTATCAAGATCAGATGTTGGGTTTCGGCAAACGCTTTCTCCGCAACTAGTGAGGTGATGAGATGACATCTTTCTTCTTTGGCCTGCCGCTGTGATGGATGACATCAACTGACGTTCAAATGTTGAAAACTGATTTTCAAAAACCGGCCTCCCATACCTGGGATGCATCCTCAGCCTGTCTTGTATGTCTCAACAACTCCGCTCCCACCGTTCCCACCCCACCCCCAAACAGATGAAACTGGCTTTGTTCTCAGGCGCCTGGGCCCTCCCGCGACCTCTCTGGCTCCCGCGTGACAGACACTGCTCCTGGCCCCCCTCTGACGTGTCTATAAGGCACGTGCGGCCCCTGGCTTCCCGAGATCTCTTTTCGTGGCTTCCTTAATTCGCCAACACCCTCTTCCTCCTTCCACCTCGCGGCTCACGGCCTCCGGTCAGTCGTTCGCTCAACAAGCCGTGTCCAGAGTCCACGCTGGCCTGCAGCCCCAGTGTTAGGTGCTGGGAGCGGGAACTGCCCAGCGCACACAGCCCGGCTGGCAGGGCACTCAAGTCCATCAGAGCAGGGCGTCCACAGCGAATGCTCAGAACGCAGTGTCACGGGCTGAACTGGGCCCCACGTGGGGCAGTCCTGCCCCTAATGCCTCAGAGTGCGATCTGATTTGGAGACGGGTCTTTACAGAGGTCATCGAGTTAGAACGAGGTCCTTCAGGGTGAGCCCCAGCGACAGACATGCACAGGGGAGTAAGACATGACGAGAAGGAGAGCAGGCGGCCACCCACAGGCAAAGGACACGGTCCTCCCACAGCCCTGAGCCCCACTCGCAGCCCCAGCCCCCAGACTGTGCGACGTCGATGCCTGCTGCGGAAGGCCACAGCGTGAGGCACTTTGTCCAGCAGCCCCAAAACCAAAACACATGTGAAAGGCAAGCCGGGCAGAGGCCACGCAGGCTCGTCCCTGTGGGAACACCAAGCTCAGCGGAGAGCCAGCGTGCCACACTCCGCGTGGGGGAGAAAGCCGTGTGACGGCGTGTGGAACGCGAGCCACGCACCGTGTCCTCCCGCTGGGAGTGCGACTCTGCACTGGGTCCCGGAGTCCTCCAGGGAGGCCACCCCACGGTGATCCTGGGGACCCCGTCACACAGCTGAACGTAGCGTTACCCTCAAGCTTCAGCACCCTGCTACTGGGAAGCTCTGAGCACTGAACATCTTCATCAGAGCGCTTTTCTGTAATTGTTTGGCGTGCCATCACTGCGCCCGTCTCCCCAAAGATTTTTAAACCGTGTCTCATCTCAGCCTGAACACCCGGGGTCTCTCCCCAGGTCAGGCACACAGCAAACACGCGGCGGATTTCACAAACGCGGGGTGGGAGTGGCTGAATCGACCAGGGCTCCTGAGAGAAAGAGCACGAAGTGAAATGGAGCCATTTAAAGACAGCAGTGGACCTACTACACTAAGGACGTCGTGTCCCTCACAAGAAACCTGCAGCATTTGGGTTCCCCAGGGACACCCACACGGGCACACAAAGCCAGCTGGGTTTCGGTGGATATTCATCCGCGACGAAATAGCTGACATGGCAAAGAAGCCCAGCTGGCAGCAGGTAACGCGATCAGGGCAGGCCTGTCGGCTGAGAACACAATCTCCACCTGTAATGTACGCAGATCCTGAAAGGCGGAAGGGTTCTGATTCGCTTATTCATCATAGGCAGATAATCGATTAAGCTGGCAGGAAAAGACAACAATGACCCACAGATCTTCAATAGAAGACGACAGTGCATTAAAATTTATGGCTGATAAACAGATACGAGACGGAGGAAAGTATCATGACGGTTTAACTAGATTTGCCGTTTGTCGTTTTTCCTGCCAGAAGGCTGGAGAGTTGGTGAGCAGAGCCAATCTGAGGTATCTGGCAGGAGGTGCTGGTGACTTTGTCACATGCAGGGCCGAGACAAAGGGATGAGGACAAAACCAGGTCCCACCAACAACTCCTGTTCACTCCTGAGGAATGTGTTCACAGGACAGAGTCGGGTGGGAAGAAAGCACTTTGCTTAT
Organism: Hipposideros armiger; assembly: GCF_001890085.2. Classification (NCBI taxonomy): domain Eukaryota; kingdom Metazoa; phylum Chordata; class Mammalia; order Chiroptera; family Hipposideridae; genus Hipposideros; species Hipposideros armiger. Next base: position 1,012,298 of record NW_017731888.1, read on the forward strand.
CCCACCAGGTCAAATCTGGACACTGCCATGGCTGAGGTCAGTTCACGTGTATAGGTTCCCAGAACAGGATGCACACGGTGAGAGGCACCGCATGCCAGTTTTACTCCAAAGAGAAACCCCATGGCTGGGGCGGCAGGTGCACGTGTGCTGGTCAGGACTGCCGAGCTCCACACAGTCCTGAGCAGCACAGGCCGCCTGCTCACCTTCCCGGCTCCTCCAGTGCAAGCTGAGTGACCCTGAGCGGGCCGTGGGGCCCTCCCAAGAACAGTGCCCGCCGTGAGAGCGGCGGCGGGGTCATCAGCGCACCTCTAGCTGTGAGTGAAGACTGAGGAGCAGTGTCCAGCCACCGGCCCTGCCCGTCCCCCAGTCCACAAGCCAGGCGCTCTGACACTACACCACAGGGCCGCTCCTGGCAGGGCGCTGGGGTGCGGTGGGTGCTCATTGACCCTATGAACACAAAGTCCTCATGTCCTATCCATTGCTGCCGGGAACAGGCACACGTCTGCACACCGTCCGCAGTCTATCCGAACAGTCAGGGTGGGCGGGGGAACGCCACAGGCCATCGCCCAAGGGCACTGAGCTGACCAGTCCTGGGAGCCCTCGGCCCACATCTCAGACGACGCTTGCAAATGTCCATGATAAAACATACACACAGCAGTTACACCGAAATACAGTAATCAAGTATTCTTACCGGTGATATTATCACACAGGAAGTTTATCAACGCATTTCCTTAAATGAGCGAGTGCAGGTATAATACTGACACCAACGCCAAAGCACTGATGAGCTTAAATGTCCCTCACAGATAACACAATAACACTCACGTGACGTGAAAATGCCCACTGTCTCTACTGGTGACAGGCCACGGCGCTGTCGCTTCTGTGTGTACCTACACTGATAACAAAAGGAAATGCCAAACTCCAGTCAGAAGTACTGAAAACAAAGACCGCTTTTCCTGTCCAAGTTCACAGGTGAATTCTTATCTGCTAGCCCCTGAGGGGTCGATGCACCCCGAGTGAAGAACCGCTGCTCTAAATTGAAATATGATGTCTTCACTTTCCTAGAAACATCACCTACGATGATGCTCAGCTCAGTGTCACAGCTACATTAGAGTTTTTTATTAACAACTTCACGATATCGGTATGTAGCAGTCAGGTCCCAGGAAACATGCCGATACCATCTGAGTAATCTGAGCAGCATCTGACACAGAACTGCATAGAAGGGGGGGTGGGAGACGGGACAGGGACGTGGACGGGGACGGGGACAGTGGAGCTGGGCTCCATCCTTGGGCCTGAAGGCTGAGGGTTGTGCCTCTCAGATTCTCAAATCTGTGAAGAGGGGGATTAAAGAGGCAAAACACACAGAGGGCACCACAGAACGCTCCTCAGGGGGCTTCTTAACACGGTGACACGGCCTCTATGACCAGTCACGCTTTATCCCATGTTTTAAAACATGAGTTGAATTATTTCAGTGACAAGCACACAGGATGTCAGCATAAGGTCCCAAGAACGTGTCCTGCAAAACTCCAATAATACATTACCCCACAAAAAGACAAATCTGTGAACTCAGATTTTCTAAAAAGGTTTTCTATATTAAAGGTGACAAACGAAAGTATCTATCACTGGCTCACAAAACTAATGGTTCTCACTGGAAGAAGCATTTCATAAAATCTATACACAGCCAGACCCCTGAAATTTACTTAGAAGTAAGGAGATGCACCCCTTTGAAAAACAAGATTACCTATCTACAAACAGTATTAATGATTTTTAGTGACAGACTACATTTAGCAAAAACAACTGCTCCCCTGAATGCCACTGTAAACAAAAACAAGAAACAAACCATTGCATGAGGAGCAAATCTTAGTCACCTGGTCTGCAAAGAATTTGTAAAGTGTTTCTAAATTGGCTAGGAGGCCCTGGTAAAAATAAACAGGTGAATATTATGCAGGATAAGAGTTCTTTCTTTTTTTTTTTTAAGATTTTTTTTATTGGGGAATTGGGGGGATGGGAACAGACAAGTTGCTGTCGTTTTGTTCTTCAGTCTAGTTGTGGAGGATGTTGCTTCACTGGCCCAAGTTGGCACCATCATTGCGCTCTTCCCGGCTGAGGCAGATCAGTTGCCAGGCCCTGGACGGTCGCTCACGCTGGCTGCCAGCCCCTCACAGTAGCTTTTTACAGCAGCCCACAGCAGCCCCACAGCAGAGGGACTGCAGCCTACGCCGTCGCCGGCGACTCAGGGCAGCCCAGCTCCAGGTTGAGCTGTTGTTCAGCATCTTAGCTGTAGAGGGCAGTGTCACTGGCCCTCATATGTGGGATCCGAACCGGGGCCCTCTGGCATCCCAAGCGAGTTCTTAACCATCGCGCCACTCGGCCGGCCCTCTTTCTTTTTTTTTAGATTTTTTTATGGGGAACTTGAGGGAGAGGAACAGCATTGGGGAATCAGGGAAGGGGAACAGACAAGTTGCTGTGCTTTTGTTCTTCAGTCTAGTTGTGGAGGACGTCGCTTCACTGGCCCACGTTGGTATTATCATTGCGCTCTTCCCGGCTGAGGCAGATCAGTTGCCAGGCCCTGGACGGTCGCTCACGCTGGCTGCCAGCCCCTCACAGTAGCTTTTTACAGCAGCCCACAGCAGCCCCACAGCAGCCCCACTGCAGCCTACGCCGTCGCCGGCAACTCACGGCAGCCCAGCTCCAGGTTGAGCTGTTGTTCACCATCTTAGCTGCAGAGGGCAGTGTCACTGGCTCTCATATGTGGCATCCGAACCGGGGCCCTGCTGCTCAGAGCTGGCGTCCCAAGCCAACTCCCAATCAACGCGCCACTCAGCCGGCCCAAGAGTTATTTCTTCAGACATGACATTTACCAAGGGAGGGCTGCCAATTCCATGTCTGCAAGCAGTGATTCTAGAAGGTTCTCCTCACCGAGGCAGCACCAAATATCCTGTGCTGCTGGAAAATGTAATAAATTAATCCAACTCAGCTAATCACAGAAGGGAGTGGAGGAAGGTTGCCGGGACACTGTCAGTGATCAGCTCACTCCAGCTTTGAAATTAAATGCGTACCTTGGCTTGGTCACCAAGATTATTTTTAACATATGCATTTATACCTGCCTGCAGTGGGAAGCCACTGCCTGTGACAAGGTCTGCCCATTTGATGCTAATTTTCATGAAGGCAGGGTAAGGGTTAGTAAAAAAATAATAAGCATAAATAAGTCCTGGAAGTGTGTACTGAGAACCAGGCGGAAGGAAGTGATAAACCCGTACATGAAGAAAAATGGAAACCCTCTGGGCTTCAACACAATAGCAGAAGTTTAAAAGCTTTTTCATTAGTTTTCCTTCTAATGCAAACATCTGCTGCCCAGAGATACAAAAAACATCAATATTTTTTTAAATGCTGTTTCGATAGAGAAAACCCTTTCTGGCATCTAGAAAGTGTATCTTTCTTCATGTGCTTTTATTTCCTAATATTCAACAGCATGGCTCTGTAAATGGTCTCTTTACAAAAATATGTTTTAATGGTATGAATCTTGGTTATTTCAAGGATGAAAACAAGGTAAAAGATGATGCTGCATGGAAAAAAATGTTATCAAATTTTGTTGACTTATCTCTGAATTCTTTAAGGTAGGGGGAAAATCATTTTTCACTATCATTTTAGTATCACTGAGAAAGGTTTTGATTATCATGAAATCATACCATATTACAATACTGCAGCATTTTTTTAGTATTAGTGTAATAGTAGCCAGATAGTTTCACAATATTTAAAATTCCATGCTACTATAAAATGATTATAAAACATACAAAGCCCAAACTGTACATAAAGGTTTCTGTTGGAGTCTAATTTTTTTACTTGGGTATAATAAAATATGCCAACATTTACCTGGTTATACAAACAACACACGTTGCACACATGCACACACCCATAAATACACACATACACGGACATTCACGTGTGTGGGTATATATATACTATGTCAAATTGTTAAAATATTAGCTTTTCCTATTCTAAAATAGTCTTATTAAATATTTATCTTAAGTGTTCAGTGAAATAGTAAGCATGATGAAAAAGTGTGATTTTTTTTTCTAAAAAATACTGTCACTTGGTAAATAAAATTTCCTCACAGGTAAAGTGAGTCTTTCAAAACGGCAGTGCTGTCTACTGCTTCTACCAGCAACAGGCGAAAAGTTCAAAACCTTCATCCCTCTTCCCATGGAGTCCACCCCGGCTGGAGACTAAGATGCCGGACACAGGCACACCGACACAGGGCTGCCGCCACCTTAGAGAGGACGACGGGCAAAGTCACCCGTGCTCTCTGGGAGCTGCCACTGGCACTGCTCTTGTGACAACAGGTCTCACAGGGCTGGGAACAGGCACAAGAAGTCAGGTGACAGGTGCAGAAAATGAGAGGAGCCCGAGAACTGAGCTCCCTCACAATGTGCCCGGGGCCACTGAGTTCAGAGTCTGGGCGGTTGGGGGGCCAGGCCCCGCCCCCACCCCATCTGGCGCTCGGACCTCACTCAGTGCTGGAGCTCAGTGGTTCCGTGCCTTGAGACAAGAAAAAAATCAGGACGCATACATGAAACATCCTGCTGTTACCCAAAAAGCAAGAATAACAGCAAAGATGCCAGGTGTCCTGCTAAAATGACAAAGAGCTGAGGTGAGGTGGCACGGGGTGTTCAGCTGTGACCACCAGGGATCAAAAATTATTATTACTAATAATTATAACAACTAGGGAGGGAAGTGAAACAAGTTGTCTATAAAATCCTGAATTCATAACAAAATTCCAGGGAGAAGAATTAATATAGTCTTTTAAGAAGAATACAATTGAAATACCAAAGAAAATAGAAATAAATACCTACTTGTTACTGATTTTAATACATAGAAACAACAGGAAATGATATTTGGTTTCTCCTGGTAAGCGTTAGTCTGGTCTTAGAGTATAATTATGTTCTTTATTTTATCTCTGAAAGCAGAAAAGTGAATAAAATTTTGAGTGAGACAAACAGACGCTGAAAAAGCGGGGACTACACAGGACAGAGAGGACCGCCCGGGAGTGGTCACGTACAGTTAACCAGAGAGAAAGGGTCCAACAATTTAACAGGGACCAGTTTTCACAAAAGAAGGTTTGCTCCCAAATGATAAATTAGCCAAATTTCCTCAAAGAAGAGCTAACCACACAGACCTGGCCCTTGTCTCCTAGGAGACAAAACCTCTGAACAGGCCTCCATTTACAATGAAAGCTTTTAAAGGAACACGTACATTTTTATACTAACAGCAGACCAGGTCAATGTACTGTAAGAAATACAGGATGTACAAACCTTTTTAAAAATACCACATTCCTGGAAATAAAACCACGTCTCCAAAAATCTAAAACTACGCGAAACAGGGGCCTGAGGGCCTAATGACATCACAAGTAACAACCTGATTATACAAAAGGGACTCGGCTGAATGACAGTGCGTTGTGTCTGAACTGCCCTCACCTCCAGAAGCATCAGAACTTAACCAAAGTCTACAACCCAGTACCTGCAAGGGCTTGGGGGAGACCAACGCTTTCACTGAGTGTCTGGAAGGATTAGTGAAACCTAAAACCTGAACGTTGTAAAAAATTGTAGGAGTGTAAATTCCAAATTATAGTGTTAGAAAACCAGAAAACTTACAGGAAAAAGAGAATTTTCTTAAAACGTTTCATCCAAAGTATAGCATTTTACAGTATCTTAGAATATTAGGGGTTTTACCAGTATTTTAATCATTGTGCTATTTTGTCTGTGTTTATCCATAAGTTCAGAAATCTGCTACGTGAGACCTGTGAACTAAATTAAATGTTTATAAATGCTGAAAACGTTTTAAATGTTATAGGAAACTTTCTGTTGCTAAACCCATAATGCATCAATTAACCATGACTACAGTGTGCAAATGTGAGGAAAGGTTAACTGCTTAATCTAACATAAAAATTAATAAATGCATAACTTTAGCTGAATGTTAAACAAAATAAAAATGGAGTAACCAGTCCTCTGTCAAACACAGTGAAAACTCCACAAGGCGTTAGTGCAGCCTAACCTCCCAGCCCACCAGCGCCCTCCAGCATGTGTATCACTTGGTTAAATGCACCGTGATTACTGAAGATGACAACTTTACAAGAAACGTCACGATCTTTACATTCCCAGTAATGGGAGAAGTAAGAAGACGTGTCTCGGGGAACACGGACAGAACGCATTCTGAGCGCATCTAAAAATCTCACACGATGACTGAGAAGGGCGATGCCTCCTTAGCCCAAGGCTGGAGTGCGGGAACAATGTGACCGCAAACACCGCCCGAAGAACTAAGATTTCCGATTCTGTCACTCGGTTGAGAGAGAGAAACAGACAGAGAAGGTGGAGCGGGGGACACAGCCCCAGTGGAGCTGCCTGAAAAGTGGGGAAGCAGCAAAATCAGGGCCCATTAGTGATATTTCACAGTTTGATTTTTCGATTCATTTCCCTGGAATGTCTCTGAAGAACAGTATTTCAAATTCCAGACGCTGGTTTACTAGATTTGAGAAGTAGGTAGTTAAATGGTTACATTTTAAGGATTTAAAGAAAAACTGAAATTTTCTCTTTAGAGAAAACTGAAATATTTTAAATAGTGGCTAATATTTCAAATACATTCCTTCTGTCATGTAACTACTCAGTTGTATGAGCTTAACTCCGTGTTTGGTGCCAGTGGAGAACCAATGATGCCACCTGGATCAGAGTACTGCCCCTCCTCAAGGGAACTAATCTCACCTGTTATGTCCTGACATGCTGGCCAAGATGAAAAACTTACTTTGCAAGTATACAAAAATGTAAAAATTTTGTTCAAATGTAGAAATTTTGTTCAAATGCATGGTAAACATAAAACCCCTAAATAGAAAATAAACGTGTACAGCACCAGGTTAGGCAGACACAGCTCCCCGCCCTGGTCCCCAGAACTTGGGACTATGCCAGCTCCCAGGGAAAAGAGGCCTTGCAGAGGGGTTCAGGTGAGGGGTACGAGGAGATAATCTCAAAATAATCACGTGTCCCGAAAAAAGCGGAGACCGTCTCCCAGCTGCTGAGGACCAGAGACGCATCAGACAGCCCAGGGCCACTGGCTCCATGGTGCAGCGAGCGGGCATGAGCCCCAGCTGGCAAAGAGGGGAGGAGAACCAGCCTTACGGACACCTTGGTTTTAGTCCAGTGAGACCATGTCGGGGTTCTTACCTGCAGAACCCAAACATGATAAATTAGCATTGTTTAAGCCAAAACGCCTGTGGTAATAATCTGTGACAGACAGAAGCCTGAATTCTCTCAGCATAAGGGCACTAACGTGCTGACTCCACCACGCTGTTTACCCAAAATGCTGTGAGTAACCGAGCACAGTCACTGCTGCCTGACACGCACCCCCAGAAACATCACACGGGACAGCGAGAAGAGCAGCAGACAAGCCTGCCACCCCCGTCCTGCTGCGGGAGCCGCACGTGCCTGTGAGAGATGCCCGCTGCGTCGGGAGCTGTGTCTGCCTAACCTGGAGGGCAGGCAGCCCAACATGCTGAGCACAGAACCAGGCGGGCAGGGGCCCTGCACACGTCAGCTCATGGCACAGACCGGCTCCGGAAGGGAAGCCCGTCCAACTCCCACCCTGGCCGCTCCGCGTCCTCGCTCGCCACAGTGTTTGCACTGCGATCCTCCCAGAAGGCCACGCTTGGCCTGATTTCTGGCTCCTCAGAGACGTCGCACAGGCCGCAGCTTACACCCCTCCACAAACACAGTACCTGTCATGACCTCGGCAGGCACTGCGAAAAGAAAACAGCTTTAACAGAAACGCTTACCAATGGAAAGGAAGAGTGATGCAAGGTACACCATGGACCCCAATTATCATTTTCCCAAAATATAAAGATAACCCAATATTAGCAAATGTAATAGCATCATTTCTCAGTAAATGATATTACAATAGCTGGTTAATGAGCCTTTACTTTATACATAAACCAAAATAAATCCAGAAGAATGAAAGACAACGTAAAAAATGAAATGGAAATGTTAAAATAAAATATGGTTCAACGTTCATGCAAATGTTGGTAAAGGAAGGCTTTTTAAGCGTGACACCAGTCAGAAATCATAAAGGAATACATCCATAGATGTGACTTGTGAAAATTTAGTTCTTACATATAAAAAAAAGTATAAGGTTGAAATTCAAGTGGCAACCTGAGAAGCAAAAAATATTCGGGTTGTAAATATGTACAAAGAGTTAATACCTTATGGTTATGACTCCGAAACAGTGAAATGAACACCCTAGTCAAATGAGCAAAAGCCTCTACAATGCCCTTCACACACAACAAAAAGAGGGAACAGAAGGGAAAAACATGCCACAGCACCACTAACCAAAGTTGTGACACTGCCAATTACATGTCCTGTCACCACAGTGACTAGGAAGGGAGCTGTGAAAGCTCGGAGCCCAGTGCTGGTGGGGGCGCTGGCGGGCCCTTCCCTGGGAACCACGCTGAAATACACGCTCAAGGGCTTAAAATCTTCATCTTTTGAAATCTTTTGAATCCAAAAATGTACTCTAAGGAAATAATTCAGTAACTGGTAAGAGATCATTCAATCCAGTGAGCGGGACATCACTGTCTGTCCCCAGGAGACTGGCCACGTCCCTGAGATACGCCTATACCATGACGTGCTGCGTAGCCAGTAAAATGCTTTTAAGTGTTTTTACTGACAAGGTGAGTTGCCATAACATACTGTATTGATTTAAAACATGTCAGTGAAACAACGGGCACAATCACTTTATCAGTATAAATTTTGGACATACCTATAAATAAGGACATAGGAAAATACAGAAAGAAAACCATGACCATCGCGGAATCTCGTTTTGTTTATATTCATTTTGCGTGGTAAGATATATTGCTGGTATGGCTTTTAAAAGGAGATGAATAAAACAATTTACAATTATCGTGTTCATGATTTCTACAAGTAAGTCTCTGAGTTAGCTAGGTAGAAGGTACTTTCACAAAGAATATGTGCAATTGAGTTTTAATAAAATTTCCTTACTGAACTAAAAAAGTTCAAACTCTGTACTCGTGGAAGCAGGCGCCATCATCATGTCGTTCCCGGAAGTCCTCGTAGATAGTGTGACCTCCCCGTAAGGACTGGGTACGCCTGGGGCTTGGAGCCAACGCCCTCCCTCACGATGGTGGAAGGAACAGGCCGATGGCTGAGTGCCAGGCCAGGCAGAGCTGCTGACAGGTCTGAATCAGAGCCTGGGTTTCCAACAGCCAAGCATTCCGCCTCCATGTCGCCGGGTAACATTAGAAGCTGGATTCTGTATCCGAGCCAGCAGGTGATGCTGGCGTCCTCCTGGATTTCCAGCTGATAAGGGAGACACAGCAGAAAGCGCTGCTGGGTGTAGCCGAGTAAGTGGCAAACCAAACTGGAATGGCGTGCTTCATGAAGAAAACGCACGTTCAGCAAGCTAAACACGTTTTAAGAAATCAGAGGACATTCCAAAACCCTAAATAAAACCAATGACTCTTTACCCAATCAAAATGATTGCTTGCATAAATGGCTGTGTCTTGAGGCACGAGTCTCTCCTTACAGACATTCAGGGTCACAATTGGGTACTATTTTGTTTCTCTTTTACGTAAACTTTGTCTCTGAACAACAACACAGATCTATGTCTTCATAACTGCCTTGAGGAAAGTGAATTTTCTTTTGCAAAATAAATTAGATTTCTATATTCAGAATTGTGGTTTGACCTGGAACCAATGCTAAGAACCCTTTCTGTAAGTCTCTTACTTTAAATGAGACAAAATATGAAAATGCAGCCTGTTGTCACCCTGTCTGAACACAACCAACACGTAAGCGCTGATCTAGAGTCTGGTGAGGAGTGCGCTGACCACTAGCACGAGGGTTATGTCAGCTGTCACTCACACGGGCCATCGTGTCACCGAGGTGACAACCATGTAATGATTCCACTGGGTTGTTTCAACAACAGTTTACTGCTATCCAAAAAAGGTCCAAATACACATTCTCAATATAACCCACCAAAGAGGGTTTGCGTGTGAGCCTAGAGCCTGCGCGAAGTTCCCACACTGAAGAGAAGTGGTCTGCACCAGCATTATATCCGTCCTTGTCTTTCTGCTAAGACGCGGGCGACACTAAGTATCACTGGTTGGACCACGAAAGAGAAAACAAGGTGCCTGGAACCTGCCTCTTCTGACGCCTGGACGCAACCGTCTGGGGGCGTCCTGTGCACTGCAGGGTGCTGGGCAGCACTGTGGCCTCGACCCACAGGTGCCCAGACCCTCCCCGCACCAGTGAAAACCCACAATCTCCGTGGACAACCCAGCACCCCCACTGGAGGTTGACGGACATAAAGAAGACGGGACCACATCATGGGATTCGGACCCACACCCCTCTCATGAGGGAGAACAGAGTCAGCATGAGAGGAAGGGGCCGGGGGAGGTGAGGCGTCCTCTCTCCTTCCCACATCCACAGAAATGACAGTGGTAGGGAAAAAAGGTAAGAAATCCCAAACACGGCTGGAAAACGTGAACACAGACTGCAGACAACAAGACAGCTAAGGAAATTCCCAAAGAAGATGGACCAGGTGAGACCCAAGCCCAGAAGCGCGGACGAGCAGCTGTCAGGTGGGCGGGCAGCGAGCGTCCAGCCAACGAGCAGGACTGGCCCACCGACGGGACAGGGGAAGACGGCCTCTGACAAATCCCACCCAGCAAACTCCCAAGAGACAATGCAGTTGTCTTGTAACTTAACCACCTCTCAAGAATATCGACAGAAACCCCAAAATCTCCAGCACCCAACAAGATAAAATCCACAGGACAATTTTCAGCACTAAATGCTGACACCAGAGAAGAAGAAAAGTCTCAAATCACTGACTATAGCTTTGACCTTTAAAAAACTGAATAAGGCAAATTAAAACCAAAGTAAGTAGAAGAAAATAAATAACTACCAAGACAGATATCAATGAAACAGAGAACATAAAAACATAAAATTCAGTCATTTTTAATCATTAAAAATCAATGAAACCAAAATCTGGTTTGTTGAGAGATCAATAAAATTGATAAACCTGACTGATGAGGGGAAAAGGCCACCTAACGAACAGTATCCAGAAGGAGATAACATCATTACAGGCTCTACAGATATTAACAAGGGAAAAGGACCAACAACTTCTGCCAATGAGTCTGAGAACTTATGGTGTTTCTCAATACAGTGGGGACAACTGAGCCCCCAAGGGACACTTGGCAATGTCTACAGTCACTTTTGGTTTTCACAGCTGCAGGGAGAGTCCTACAGACAGTGGGTGGAGGTCTGGGGTGCCGCTGGCATCCTACCAGGCCCAGGACAGGGCCCCCCACACACACATATACACACACAAAGAATTATCTGGCCCAAAATGTCAGTAATAGTAATAAACACCTTTTAAACATCATCCCTCCATTTTCATGGTTTCCCACAGTTAAAGTACCGCCCTCCAAAGACAGAATCTAACAAAAGTACTTTTTTCAGCCACTGTGTGTCTAAACTGAAGGCATGTGACCTGCTCTGCCAGTGCAGGTCAGCATTCTGGTGACAAAGGCGGTAGAAGCACAGGGACCCACTGCAGGCAATTCTGCAGGGTCACTGGCGGGGGGAGGGGCAGTAAGGGCAGTGACAGCTCCCGCATCAGGCCAGGCTGCCATGGCCCTGGGAGCTGCCGCTGCCCCTGGAAGCCTGTTCCCACAGGACGTGGCGTCTACTCTGGACCCGGAGCCGACACTTGGGACTCTCCCTCCTGGGGCCAGAATACACGGCTCCAGGACCCGGGACGGAGGCTGGCACCGCTCCCAACTTCTGTCTCCTGTCGCCCAGCTCTCAAGCTCTGCTGCTTCAGCCACCCTGCTTTCCTTAGGAGGGGCTGCCCAGCAGGGACGAGCGGTCAGCGGTCAGCGGGGGTGCTCCAGCAGATGGGAGCAGGGAGCTGAGCTGCTCCGGCCACCGCACAGCAGGCGACGACCAAGTCCGGGACCGCTTAGGTCTTCAGGACGCAGGGAGCTTCTGCAGCTGACGAGGGCGGAGTCCAGAGGCGGGTGTTCTCTGAGCCCCTCGGGTCCAACCGTATGGACAGGGAGAGCTCACGGGAGGCTGCAGCCCCAACACTGCAGCCCCACCAGCGGCACAGGTGGGAGGGGCAGCGAGGGGACGTCGTGTGCAGCAAGCACACGGCCCGCTGCAGAGACTGCACTCCTGCCCGTCCCTTTGTCACTTTCCTCGGCTGCACACCTATATGTTTGCGTATGGAAGCGGGACCAGCCTTGCAGCCTCATCTGCCTCGGGCTGCGCGGGCCTCCCGTTTAGTACGCAGGTTACAGACATCTGACGGGGCTGCGCTCAACTAGAATGAGCCCTGACCAGGGGTCCGACTGTGTGATGACTGCGACCAGGGTCCCCTTTGGGGACAAAGGTGTGTTTCCATTTCGTATGGTGCAGTTGCCTCTGTAAGGGGACGGCTTCCAGTGGGGACTGCCCACCCTTTCTGAATGGTTCCCCTACACTTTTGATAATTTCCCATGCGGAGATTCACCCTTTCGCAAAATGTGATACGAAAATAAACATCAATGACAACAACAAAAGATTTTTCTCCACCTTGCTGGCAGCCCGATCTGGCATGGCACCAGCATCGCAACGCCTCCCCACGTGGGAAACGCACGTCCTGGGCAGACGGCCCCGGGCGCTCCTCCCCACACGGGGTCCCGGGCGGAGGGGCCGAGGGTCTGGCCTACAACCTCTTCAGCCCAGCAAAACGTCCATGACGTGCCAACCATCCTTTTCAATAACATCCTCTTCTGTTTAATCGAGCCAGAGGTAATTCTGTTGTTTGCAACGAAGAACCTACCTAATTCGTGGAAGAAAAAGGCGATGCTTGCTTGCTGCAGGGAGTCCGCCTGACTGGGCAGCTGCTGACTGACAGGCTGCTGAGTCACAGGGGGAGCCCGACTTCAGAAAAAGCTGGGTCTCCCCAAAGGCTCTTACATGGACCTCCTGAGGTCCCCCCAAAGGCGACACTGAAGCCCACATCATTTTTTGAGACTATCGAGTCGGTAAAGGAAGGTGTCGGCATACTTCTAGTAGAAGTATGAAGACACGAACACGAGAGGCTGTCACCAGTGGGATGTATGGGATAAGGGTTGTGGCAGGAGGGAGGCTGTCGGGCAGTGCGGGGGACAAGGGTCCACCTGAAATTTTAACAGTGTCACGATGCAAATCCCTCCCGAAGTAAGAAATAAGATATATGATAATTGCCTGTCTTCTTGAAAACATAAATGAAAAGCCTTTCTTTATGAGGGCCTCAACTGATGGATGTCCTTAGTCCCTGGCACAGGGGGTGGTCAGAGGTTCTCCGTCTGTGTGGGGACAGGGACGCCACCTGAGAAGGTCCCCTAGCATTCGGGTATGTGAGGAACGCGTGTGTCCCTGTTGCGAGGCCTCAGCTCTGGGGCCCTGTCCCTGTGTCCCCTGCACACAGACACAGAGCCACCACCAATCAAGGGGAAAGCCATTCAGGGGACCTGTGTGACCGTCAGGGCAGCTGTGCCCGGCGTTTGGGTCCATTGGTCACCAGCTGCGTGCTCACACCACGTTTTGCATGTGCGACAAGAGGTCAGCGACGCCATGGCATAGACCCCATGCCATTCATGCTCCTGAGCCTCAAAGCCCCAGTGCCACGCCCTCGGTGACAATGTAAGGACACTGATCGAGAGCTCCCGGACTCTGCACCTACACCCACCGGAAGCTGCCAGGGGCCTGAGCCCCTCGAGTACTTACCACCTCGCATCACACTGGGCTCACTGCCTTCTGCCAGAGCAGTGACACGAGTGACCAAACAGAGGAAGAGGGAGACGACAGCGTACCTGAGCGGTCCCCATTATGGCAGAGCTGGGTGCAGGCTGAGGGTCGTCGCTGGCGGCCGCTGGGAACCTGGCAGAGCTATGGCCGCGCCTCGGATGGCGGGAAGGCCTACGATGGGGAACGGACAGAAAAGGGGAAGAGATGGTAAAAAAGGGGTAACAGCCTCCCCCACGGAGAAACACACATGGGACGCACATTGGAGAGTGTGACACTGGGCGGCAGTGAAATCAAGTGAGACGAAAACCACGGCCAAACCAAGGGACCGGCACACGAAAACCGACCCGCGTTTGACGTGAGACCAGACACATCATGGAAACCACTTCAATGCTCAAGCAAGGTTTGAAATGACAGCAAATAGGTTTCACAACTTCACAACAGTCAGCCGGTAGCAGAGGTGAGGCCACACTTTAAACCCAGGCCTGGGAGCTTCGCGTGACTTGATGCTAGAAAGTGTTTGCGGACGGAGGAGAGTTCTGAGGGGGCCAGGCGGACCCCGAGACACAGAGAGCGACGCCAGGCCCCTCATTTCCAGGAAAAAGTGCTGCCCCACACCCAGCTGAGGGCGGCACTTAAAAAAAGGAGGTGGCATCTCAATCTTCATTAGCTGGGGAAATGTGGGCCCTTTAGTTGGTGAAGGAAGGAGGAATCCGATTCTTAGGCTTTTCTGAGCTTTTAGAGCTGGGGGACTGAGGAGGGGACTTGCTTTCCCCTCACCCCGATCCGTCCCAGAGGTAAACATTCAAGCCAGCAGAGCCGGCCCCTGGAGGGGGGTCCAATCAGCAGCATCTAGAACAGCGGTTCTCAACCTGTGGGTTGCGACCCCTTTGGGGGCCGAACGACCCTTTCACAGGGGTCGCCTAAGACCATCGGAAAACAAAAAGATATTTACATTACGATTCATAACAGTAGCAAAATTGCAGTTATAGAGAAGCAATGAAAATAATTTTATGGTTGGGGGTCACCACAACATGAGGAACCGTATTAAGGGGTCGCGGCATTAGGAAGGTTGAGAACCGCTGCTCTATAAGCTTTTAAAGCCCTCAACATCCTTTAAAGCTCCACTGTATAAGTTTAATATAAATTCAACTTTCCATTGTTATTCCTCAGTGCAGAAAAGCAAAGAATAGGTTTTAAGAACTCTAACACGCGCACACACACTCACATGTGCACACACTTCCAAATGCAAAGAACAGCATGGTTCATATTTACATGTCACACAGGGTATTTTCCCTAATAAAAAGAAGTGAGGTGAAACTACAGGAATCTACTTTCCAAATTACAAATTATATTTCCCCACTGCATCATATATACATAATTACAAATACTATACCCAAGAATCCCTACTCAATTTCTGATATCCATAAACATTTTAACTAACCATCCCAAAATAGCTCAGCTTTCTTTCAATCTCCTGAAAGGGAACATGAACCGTTACGACATCCATGTAGGAAGAGGGGCTGTAGGTCACAGCATGTGTGCGCTATGCTTTAGTCCCTTCATGAGAAAGCACAGAAACACCAGGTTCTAGAGTCAGTTAAAGGGTGATTCTGACTTAAAATGACATAAAAATAGAACATCTTCTATTACACCTAAAAAGAGATGGTGGCAAAAATTGCTCCCCACGTGACCTGTGTGGCCACGCCCTCCTCACCCCTTTCTCCAGCACTTCTGAACGGACCCCGACCCCACGGCCATGGCCAAGAAGTGAACGTGCTCACAGACCTTGCCCTATGTGATTATTCCAAATACCCTACCTTAGCTTAAAGTCACAAAGTGAACAGAAAGCACAGAGAAACGACAATCTGAAAATAATTCACTCAGCACGGTATCAGGTAAGTACTTGTTATGTTCCCCGAGACAGTCCATGAACGGAATTCTTTTAACAGCGAGAACGAGAACCTCTAACGAAGGTTTTAAATACGTCAACATGTTTTCAAAAGCACAGTTAGGTTTAATCATTAAGTTTTAGACAGGACCGTTGCTGTAGGCATGTTCGCATCCTCACTGCTATGCCTTAAATTCAGGTTTCCCTGGACTCCAGGCTGAATGTCACCATTTCAATCTCATTTCTCAACCCAGGTTAGGAGCTGAGTTCACAGACTCACGTCTGTCTTTCAACGGATGACCTGTTGCCCCATCTGTATAGGCGCTTTCACGGTATCACCTTAGCACCAAATGCAAGGGTATGCAGTCGACTGGGTTCCATCTGTGTCTGCCCAGTTCCTCTATTACATATTACTCTGTAATTACAGGCTTAATTGAAATGTCATAGGCGTCTCATTATCAGCAAAAGAAATCAACCTGTAAGCTGCCTTCTCCAATGACATGGCCCTGTCTCCTCTGCAAACTGCCTTCTCGTGTCTCTCAAGCACCAATTCGGCCGACAATCAACTCGGGTGCCTCTTTCCAATTCCTCCGGGGGGAGAAAGCTCCGTGGATGGCTGAGGCTGGCAGGCAGGCAGAGGCAAGTGAGCGGGAGGCGGCGAGAGCACAGAGGGTCACCAGCTATCATCGCCACCATCCTTCTCGGGTGACCCACGCGGGACAAGCATGCACACTGCCATTCAGCACAAAGGCACGCAGAAGCACTGACGGTCCCTGCAGATGCCCTTTGGACTCGAGCTGCCATGACAACTCTTGCCCAGTGCCCAGCCTGGCCGCCTGGCTGCCCATGTCAGACCTGCAGCCCCCACAACGCGAGAGCCCGTTCCTCGCAGGCGAGCTCTCTCCGGCTCACGCGTGACAGAGATCCAAGATAGGTGCGCATCCTGTGGGCCCTGCCTCTTGGAGAGCCCTGGCTGACATAACATGGTGCAAGACCGAGGCGGCGCCATCTCCTACCCGCCTGGAGCTCCACTGCCATCCCACTGTTGAGAGCAGGCAAGAAAAAAACAACTCACACCCGCTTAGCGGTGAAGGGGAGTTGCTGGCTCACATGGGTGCAGAGTGCAGAGCCTCGAGCGGCTGGGTCCTGGGGCTCAGGGATGCCAAGCATTGTCTGACCCCTCCGCCCTGTGATCGCAGCTTCATTGTAAAGCGGACGGCACCTCATGAGGGTGGGACAGCTGCCGGTCCTCCCAGAGACTTCTTGTCACTTCCAGGGAGAGGAGACGACTGTAGAAACTGCCTTAGAAGAATGGGAACCTCATTCCCAGAGATCCCTTCTCCAGTTTCAAGGCTTCAGTCAGTCCTGCACTCACAGGAACACAAAGCCACGTGGCGGATCTGGCTTCCTCCCACGTTCCCAGGCCACGTGGGAAAGGGGCCGGACGAGGCGGTGGTGCTGCTGTGGACATCCCAACACAAGTCAGCATCCTCACCAAGAAAGCAGAGGCGTGAGTCTGCCGAGAGCTCGGTGTCTTCTCCCCCGTCGCTGTCCAAGCTCAGAGCTTCCCGCTCTCCTCCTCCGAACTGGCAAAACTCCTGCTTTTCTGCGGGAATTACAGCAGGAGGCCCAGTTCTGCCGCTACATCTAGATGTCATCACCAGCCAGAGGCCATCGCATCGAGGTTTGCTCTTACCCAGAATCACGTGTCCCTAAGGAACATGACTGTGTCACTGAACACCAGAAAGGCTCCGAGCGGCACTGGATCTGGATGCATCGGCTCAGGGAGGCAGCCACCTGCACAACAACACTAAGAAACTGACTCGAAGGCCACTGGGAACAGTTTTCTTCTTCCTCTGTCCTCAGTTAAAAAATCACTGATACACAAACTGAACAAGAAAACTCAATTATACCTTTGTAGACTTGATTATCATGTTGAAAATCGTAATAAATATGTTTAGTAAACAAAAGTTTTGGAAAACTGTGATGGGGTACATGTCATAAATAAAGATTACAGAAAAACAATTCACAGTGTGATGAAGTTTCCTGCACAGAATGTACCTCAAGAGGCAGAGAGCTACGTAAGAGACGCCATCACCGGAGCATCTGGCGTGTACAGCCTCCTGTCTGCGCTTGCTCGGCGATCACTGCGTTGCCATCAGCGTGCGTGCGTAACGGTGTGACAGATCAGCTGCTCTGTATTTTGCTTAATATTTTACTTAATGACTAAAAAGATAATAAGCAGCATTCAGGACGAAATGTGCTTTGAATATGAAATCATCACGTGTTGTGAGAATCCATGAAATCGGGTGAATTAAAAAGTCAGAAATGGGGACAGTGAGCCGTGCTGGTTCCTTCACGGGAGGAAGTTCCAGGTTCAAGAGAGAAGGGGGCGGTGCGCAGCCAGGACCGGCATCGCCAACAGGGGTTCGGAAAGGGCCTGAGGCAGAGCCGCAAAACCCGTTCTACTGGAGGACTCGTCTCACCGGGAAGGTCCGGGCACAAGTGTCAGCTGCACAGGGGGCCAGAGGAAGGGTTCCTGGCCGCAGCCCATCCTGAGGCGAAGGCACGCTGGTGCCGGGACACGCCGTTCTTCAGGGCAAGTCACACGGACAACAAGACGGTGCTTCCCACAACAAGGTCCACAAAACAGAATGTGATGGTTCAGTAAACGCGGGAGATGCGGCCACGTGCTGAGGAACATGGTGCTTCTGGCCTCCACCCAGAGACCGGCCGATGGCGGACGTCCAGTCAAGCCGCTGTGTGATGCTGAGCACACAGACTCACGTGAGAACAACTGATTTTTACTAAGTTCGGTCAGGTTCACTCACATTGGTAGACACGTCCTAACTTACAACAAATAAAACAAATTTTACTATAATCCTATGTCTTTTTTTCCAATGCTATGCCACGTAGTAACCAACTTAAACTGGACAGGATCATGCTGTATAAGAAAGAAACCAAAGTGCCTACAATATCAGGGCTGCATGAAGTAAGACACACATACACACACAGAGAGACACACAGACACACATACACAAAGAGCAAGACAAACAGACACACATGCACACAGAACAAGACACACAGACACACACACACAGACACACAGACACATACACAGACAGAGACACACATACACACACAGGGAGACTCACAGTCTCATGCAGAGACACACACATACACACACAGACACACAGAGATACATACAGACACACAGAGATACATACAGACACACAGACACACAGACACACACACAACTGTGTAAGAGAGGAAGCATGTGTACTTACTCTCAGCAAGTTATTGACGCAGATACATCCTCAGCAGTAAAAATTCAGACCAAACAAAGGGTCTAAGAAAAAGTCAAAAGCCTACTGGGCAAGGTCTCAAATGGTGAGAAAGAACCCTAAGTGAACACGGTCAATGACAAACTTCTGCGAGCACACTCTGACTAAGGGCACCGCAACAGTCACCGTGAATGTGGGCCCACACAACGGCACAGAAAGCACAGGCAGCGCGTGAAGGACAAATCCTAACTGAATATGAAAGGCACTGAGTAGCTCAGGGTTAAGTACAAACGTTCCCGGGTCAATCAGGCGTTCTCACAGGGAAACCACGACTCTGCCGTTAAGGCCCGGGTTGGCTAAATCTCCCCTGCACAGTAACGGTGAGTCCCCAGCTTGCAAACTGCCATCCAGCCGGCCTGTGCACCCCGCTGTCGGGAGGCACTGCCTCCCACCCGGCCCTTCGCCCTGCAGGGGCAGAGGAGGCGCCGCTGTAAACCACGGACATGCCTGGGACCCGCCGTGAGCACAGCGCACGCGTTACTTCCCCCGGCTGTCCGAGGGCGCGGTGCTCCCCAGCTGTTCCCTCCGGCCCCCCTGGGAGAGGAGGGGAACCGGTTCCCAGTGATGCCTGCGGCCAGAATTCCCCTCCAAGGTGACGTCCCCTCCCAGGGCCACCTCGTCTCGGGGATGAAAGTCCTTCCTGGGTCTCAGGACATATTCTGATCATCCGAGGAGATGCCCATGACCCATGAGTCTCAGACTTTGGGTTCCTCCCTTTTGAGTGAAATACACCATCACTTATCTGTCCCTTAAGATCTATGTCACACAGCAACTCACGTCACACCTCTCCCGCAATACGTGCACACAAAAGCACAGCCTCAGGAGTCCAATCTACCAAACCCTGGTGACACTGACACCCAAGATCTTTATGTCACTTTATAGCACAGAAGACACAGGATCCTCTTAAGCTTCACAACCACCACCAGACAGGAAAGCTGAGATGGATTAGAAAGCGTGATGCGGTTCCCCCCGCCAGACCCCATGTCAGACCTCTGACTTCACGGCACACAGCAGTCAGCTGACCCTCCAGGATGCCCAATAAGCTGCCCGTCTGCTCTCGGTTTCTCTTTATAGATCACCAAACCCAGCTCCGAGCTTCCCACGGCAGCGTGCCTCCCGCCTGCCCTCACTGCCTAGCCCTCTGCTACCCGCTCACCTCCCTCTTCCATTCCCTAATTCCCTCTAAGCCGCTGTTCCCCCGCATCTCGAAGCAGCTTTGTGTTCCAAGAGAAAGGTAACATAGGCGCGAGCGCTAAGAAACTCCTCTGGTTAGGAAACAGACAATCGCAGATTTCCGAAAACAGACAAGCACGTTATGGCTCTAACCTGATTCCTGAGCTTTTCACAAGCAAAATCCCTGTTAAAAAGAAAGACAGAGAATGAGAGCAGCTGCCTTCACGTCAGGAGAGTCTCGAGTTTGGAGAAAGAACCTGAATCCTGTGTGTCTCCAGCCCACGGGGAAAACCATGGTGACCAAAGAGAAGCAAAGCTCCAAAACGGACGCTTATGGAGAGTGTGACATCTGACGGGGCTGCTGAAACTCCCAAGAATTATCTGAGGTTCTCTGTCCAAGGTGAGCGGCTGTGGGGCAGAGCATGGGCACGTCTGATAATGAGGAACCGCCGCTCCCGGGAGCACCCCGAGCCGACAGCGGTGCTCTTAAACGTCCCTGCTTACCGCTCCTTCCGCTCCCGCGCTATGTGGCCTGGGCATCTCACACTGAGAACTGTCTTTGTCCTAATAAGGAGGGTGATGGAGCAGCTAAGACCGTGGCTGAGCAGGCACGCCTGCTGTCTCGCTGGACAGCTATGGAAGGCAAACCTGGCAAATCGACCCTGATATCTCTGAACTGCATAAAAAGTGCCTAAGAGAAGGAAACTGCAGCTCCAGCTTCCGACTCCAGCACCTCCAGTTTCAGCGTGCGCTGCCGTCAGCGGCAGGAGGTCAGGCTCCCGACGGGCCTCTGCCGTCTGCCTGCGGAGCTGCTGTTCTTCGCCCTCTGTCCTGCCTTTGGGAACCACCCCCCTCTCAGTCCACAGAACAGGCTGCCCCACTTCAGGGCTGCCCCATGATCCAGCCCACCCCGTCCACCGCGCGACTTGTCCAGACACGCACACTGCGCGCTGGTCCAAGGGCAGCCATTGATGTAGCTTTGTGGGAACAACTGGGGATACTTTGGGGGACAGTGTAGGGCTGCAGCCGCCACGGGCCACCACGTGGAGAAGGCCACCTAAGAGAGAAGCCACACCTTAATGACATCGCTTGAGCCCTTAGGCCTGCTTCCAGTTACACGGTCCTATAAAGTCCCCATATGTTAGTAACCACAATGAGCTGAGTATCTGCCACTCGCAACAAACAAGCCGTAACTGAGTGAGCTGAAGCCCTACCATAGCTGCTACCTGGTCTCTTCTGGTTCTAAGGTAGCCCCTTACGTCCAGTTTTCCGTGGGTTTCTCCATAACCTTGGCAGAGATTGTATGGCATTCTTTTTCTTCTTCAAAATTTTACAGCTAGAAGGGGAAACCCAGCAGGAACTAAGAGTCCAAGTTGAAATCTAAATGTAGTTTCCCACAGAAATATGATCATGAGTGTTGGTTAAGTTCCCAGCCTGGATCACATCCAAACAGGAAAAGATTAACCCACAGTGGAACAGAGGACACTGGACACTACAGCTTAAAAATCATACTACGGATACTTCTAGGACTTAGAAACGACAGGTGGTTTAGGAGTTCAGCACAACTGACACTAAGGACATTCCGAAACACAGCCCTTGTCAAGCTGGGAACCACCCGGATTTGGGTCTGGGCTGGCATTTCAAGGAAGATCTGTAGAGAAGGTGAGAGAATCTCCTATGACATAAAAAATGTGATGTCAGCAGGTGACGAAGAGCAACGCAGCCGTACTGACGCTTCCTCAGCAAAGGCTGGCGGACAGCTTTGTAAGTGACGGTGCAGAAGGCTTCCATGGAAGAAGCGACAGGAGACAAAGGAGCAGCTGGGGAAGAGCAGGGATGAGTTACCTTCTCAGGTCTCCATCACCGATACGACCTCGAGAAAGATTTTCATTCTGCAGCCTTATAAAAGGGAAACCGTAACTTTCAACAACCACAGTATACTTACAGGGCAAATCACTCCCACTGCAAATTGCTCAAGTAAGTACCTGGAGCTTTAAAAGGGGAAGATGTGTCGACACAAGTTACTGTAGGGTGATCAGGGCCCTTTCAGGATGGTGTAAGCTGAATTTGAGGGAAAACGTTACAAGAAAGTTTCAAATATCTTCACAAATAAGGGAGGAAATGATTAACTTTGCACCTTCAAATCATCTTATGTTAGAATCATCCTGACAAGAGGAAGGCTACCGAGCCAGTGCTAAGTTCTTCAAATGACCACAAGTTGGAAATGGCAGAGGACAGAGCAAACTTTTGGGTTGTCGGAAAAGTCACGACATATTTTTTTCTATGTTTTTTGTTGCAAAAATGCGTCGTGACTTTTCCGACAACCCAGTATTGTATGTCCACCCTCCCTTCTGTCACCACACTCCCTGATAAGACACGAAAACAGAGCGGTGACATCAGAGGACCCGTCATCCTGGGACTGACTCTAAAACAGAGCGACATTTACAGTTCAGGCATGGCTTTCACGAACCGAGCAGAATGTGAGTGCTCTGCTCACCAAGATGAAGGGCTCGGCTCTGTAAAACTCTAAATAAACACGCAGAGTCCATGTGCTCACCTTTCTTTAACTTACATAAGAGTGACAACGGAGATGCAACACCTGAGGGCATATGGAAGAAAGCAGTTTCCTTAAAAATCCCCAAATCAGACAACTGAAACAGATTTCAAGGAATCATCTAGAATAGCTCTGACTTCAGGGTCTTCAATCTATCATGAAGCAGATATGTAATTGTCTCTCGTTGTTAAACATTTCTACATAAGAATTCTGTAAGAGCACATGGAGCGTATTTCAGGGCTGAATCGTCGGTAAGACAGAGACACTTGCTTCTCATTCTGAACCAACAGCCCTCTTGCTGCCTTTTAACCTCACAATATGCACACACACACCCCAATCAAGAAAAAGTCAGCTTAAAACTCATGTGAGAGCTGTAGGTTGAATGTATTTAATGGATACATCTTTTTACGCATAATTGGACTCCACATTTCTCTTGAAAGCCCTTGAATTGTATTTCCTTCCCAGTATTAGCAAAATGTTAACTTCCAATCAGTAGTGCGGTACAAGCATAATGTGCTCATTCATTACGCTCATAATTTCCAGCATAAGGGCTGCAGACTGGAAATACAAAATTCAGGGGGAAATATGCTTCTCTGGCTAGAAGAGAAAAATGTCCCCTGGCCAAAGTATTTCTACTTTCCAGGGAAGGCTAATCTACTGAGGTGGCCTCTTGATACCAGCTGTATCTTGTGGTTGCGTTTTACAAAAGAAAGAACTGACGACTAACCCAGAAAGCGAGTTCTGCACGCGCATGTTGCCTAATTCTTCTCCCGCAGCCGGACGCCTTGCAGCTTCCACGCAGCTCTGTGACTCTGGAGCGGCCGCCAAGCTGCCCTGGGCTTCCGTGTTCTCATCCACGTGAGTCTGAACTGGAGGTGGCCTCAAAGGTCCCTGTCACTGTCCATCAATAAATACTGGATAATATGGGGTTGTCGGAAAAGTCATGACGTATTTTTCTGGTTTTGTTGCAAAAATGCGGCCTCATGACTTTTCCAACAGCCCGATCGATGACACATGCAGGAGTTAAAAGACGAACCAGGTGTAGGCGCTGCTTTTCATGGTTTACACCCCATACAGCGAGGGGTGAGCCACGAGGAAAAGGCAGCTGTGGCTGTGACTCCGAGAGGAGACGCGGAGAGCGAACGCAGGTGGGCGCCACACGGGGCACCGACGCGCCGCGGAGCCGGGACGGTCCCCGTGGAGGCGGCACCCGAACCGGCAGTGTCTGCGGCGACGCCCCGCGCGACAGCGGTGCGTGTGGTGGCGGCACGCGGTGCGCGAAGGCGGGGAGGGCGCGGAGGAGCCTCGATGCGCCCGCGACCTGAGACCCGGAGCGGGGCTCGGACCCGGCTTCCTCGGGAGGCGGCGGGGCCGGCGGCCCTCCGCAGCGAGAGGCCCGCGCACAGCGGCTCCGGGGAGGCCGCGGGTCCCCGCCTCCACACTGGGGGTAACACCACCCAGAAGCCAAAGTTTCACGACCCCCTGCTGGGCCTCCAAAGGCGACCCTCTCGGCGGCGCGCTCGGCCAGCCCGTCTCACTAACCGGCTTCATCAGCTCGGCGAAGGGGCTGCTAGTCCCCGCCGTGCTCGCTGTGGGTCAGAACCACGCGGAGTCACAGCCACGCATCCGGGCCGCGATGGAAGTGCTCGGGGGAGCCGGTGGCAGTGTCACACCGGTCACCTAGGTTTGAGTGCTGTGCGCTGTGGACAGGCAGAGACATAAAAGTCCGATTTGGAGAAGGACTCAGGGAAGTCAAAACTCATGATCCAGCATCCTCAGATGGGTCACCCAGGAGCGGTGCAGCGGAGCAAGCGGCGACAGCATGCAGAGGGGACATGCTCGCGGCATAAAGAATGCCCCTTAGAGAGGCATTCGTTCAGTCACCGACGCCACCTGCATGACCCGCCGAGAAAACACGTGCTGCACACACACACGTGCACACACACACACGTGCACACACACATGCACACACATGCACGCACACATGCGCGCACATGCACGTGCACACACATGCACACGCACACACATGCACACACTGGTTTCTCTACTGTGGACACCAAGCCAGCCATCTTGCCATGTCAATCTCAGCCTCAGGGGAAAAACTGAGGGCTGCTAGTTGGGAGGGGGTGGGGATGAAGGAGAAGGGGAAGGGACGAGACAATACAAATTGGTAACTACAATATGGCCTCAGGAATAGAAAAAGACAGTCTGAGGAATATAATCAATAATGTTGTAAATATTTCTTAGGGGGCCAGATGGACTCATGTCCTGTTGGGGAGACCACTTCACAGTCGGTGCAGAGGCCTGACCACCGCACTGTATTTCTGAAGCTGATGTTGAATAACATTGTATGTCAACTATAATTATATATATATATACATATAGTCATGGGACATGGAGTAGAGAGCAGGAATGGAGTCAATGGAATTGTAATAGATAAGCATGATATTGGGGGTGGGAGGGCAGTAGATGGGGAGGGGGGTTGTTTCTGTGTGAAGGGTAAAAAGGATAACTATTTCATTGTTCTGTACATATGAAACTAACAATAAAAAAAAATTTTTTTTTAAATCTCAGCCTCAGGGACGGCAGGACGAGGGCCCCCGTGGGCAGGGAGGCTGACTGTGAGCAGGTCGTGGGTTCCTGAGTGGCAGCTGCACGGTGATGCACAGTTGTCAGAGTCAATGTGCATACAGTTCCCACGTCCAGCTGACCCCCCAAGGGTCAGCACTAATCTGATAGCACGGGACCTCCTTACTAAGCCGCTCCAGCAAGCCGCCTTCCTGTCTTCCAGGAACACGGCCCTGAGCACCTTTCACACAGGCCTCAACAACCCCGGGACTCATAAAGTAACGGTCGTCCACGCAGGTTTGGGAGCCACTGTGGCATCTCAGGCCTGAGAGGAACATAATTAGATCTTCGGAAGTTCAGTCTGGCTGTGCTGGCTGGATTAGATTAACGCGAGCTGACACAAAGAACAGCCAAGGTGGCTGCCTTTAAAACGTGGACCTGTGTGAGCAGTTTTCAAATGTCACCGAAAAAGCACTTTCCTCAATGTGCCTCTTCTGTGTAAGCATCACCGCAGCTTCCATTAAGGCAAGTAGAAATGCTTATCCAATTACTGTAATTATAACATTAATTCACAACAGTTAAACCCTTTTCATATCCAAAGTGAGCTCACAGCTGATATCAACCATTTGATATGCAACATTAGCAAAACGCATTTTTGCAAAACATGCCTTGTCATCGTGTTGACTCCGTTGGGTACCCAGAGCCAGCCCAAAACAAAATGTAAAGCGAGCTGTGTGCCAGTTTTCTCGGATCTTCCAACTCCCGGCCCAGCCAATGGCAGGTGCCTGAGTCTTCAGCTCTGCCGCCTCTAACCCCCAACGCCGGGGATGTTCTCACTGCACAGTAGCCGTTCATGCCCTCTCTCCGCCATGGGACGTCCCTCAGCCCCTACTGCCTGCAGACCAAGCGCTCACACCGTTGGCCTGTGGGTGGTGACATGTCACACGTGGCAATGTGGACACGTCCAGGAATCTGTTCATCCCAACATACATCACACTGCCTCCAGTTACTTGAAATCCAAGGTCAGAACACACAATGTACCCCAAGAGTCTTAGGAAAATGTGCAGTGCGGAGCGTCAGTACACATTCACCTTTGGTGCCAGCGGAAACAAGTAAGCATGGTCGCCGGTGCTGGGTGCACACCCCTGCTCCGCCCAGGGCCGCCCTGGAGTCTGCAGTCGGCAGACAAGTGAGACATGGAGCTAACAGACAAGACAGTGACCTGGAAACGTGTCAGGGCCCCTGGGATGGTAAAAACCAAAAGACTAACAACATCCCCTGCTGGTGAGGGCTTGGGGCACCTGGGACACTGCTGCGGGGACAGAAAAAGGGCAGCCACATGGACGACTGCTTGCAAATTTCTTAAAACGTTAAACCTACATCCATGGGCCTAGGTACTTACCCAACAGAAACAAAAACAGATGTCCACAAAATGACCTGTACAAAGGTATTCACAGCGGCCGTATCCGTGACGGCCAACAACAGGAACGACCCCAACAGAGCGGATAAGCACGGCCATGAGTTAGTCACACTCACACAATGAAACGCGAACCAGTAATAAAGGAGACAAGCTGACGAAGCACCAGCACGGGCACATCTCAGACGCTGTGTGAGCGGAAGAAACCAAACCAAAAGAGTGTGCTGTATGAATCCACTTGTTTTCAGAAAGGGCAAAACTGTCCTATGGTGACAGAAGTCAGAGTACCTGCCTCTGGCGCTGGTGGGAAGAGGACTTCCCGGAAAGGGTACACGGGGTTTCTGGGGGAGACAGGCCTTCTCCACCTTGTTTGGGTGTGAGTACATGGTTATACCAACTGTTGAAAGTCACTGAACTGAAGTTTGAATGTCCATTTAATGCTTGCAAACTGCTCCTCAAGAAAAGTGTATAAAAGAAGAAAATGACATTGGCGTTGGATGGCATTGAACTGAAGTCCCAGAGGCCTCTGCAGGCAGCCACTGGCAGAGGGAAGACCTGGTGGGCAAAGGGCCCACCCGAGCTCTGAAAGATGAGCGGGTTTTGCCAACAGAAAGGGCGACTTACAAGAAAAGCACTTCCTGCTGCAAGGCTCTCAGGGGGGCAACGTGGTGCCAGGAGACTGGAGACCCAGGACAGCTGGCAGGGAGCAGGCCCCGGCCCGGGCCAGGGCTGCACGCCTGGGCAGTGGGCAGGTCACCGAAACCCCTGCCTATCACGCCAAGGCCTGTCCACTCCCACTGGAGGCTAGGACCTGGCGGAGGCTTTAAACGGGGGGTATCACACTTATGAGAGCGCTCGGGCAATAACGTGAGAGGTAAAGCAGGGGCTGAGGCCACAGGACAGCAATCGGCTCACACTGACACTGCAGCAGAGAAAGTGGGGTCCGAACCAGGTAGCCCTGGCAGAGCGGTAGGCAGAAGAGACGGAGCCTTCCAGTGTGTCCTCCGCAAAGCCCCCAACATCACAGTAAAGTCTGAAAAGCCAGAGAAGCCGCTCAGCTGCACAGAAATCTTGAGGGTTGGCTGAGAAGCAGAGGTCAGCTGGCACAGACAGGGGCCATGATGCGGGGAGGCCCCGGGCACACCCAGCCCGTCCTCGTTACCGGCCAGCCGTGTGAACTCACCTATTGCTAATATTTATCGGTGACCCCCAAAGCAGTGCTCACACTAGTGATTTGCAGAGTGATAGTAAATTGAGTCGCCAGCACAGGTTCCCAGCGCCTCCTGTCTCAGCTCCGCATGCGTCCTACGCAGTCTGCTTATGGCACTCTGTGCACGTTTGTACTTTTGTTGATGATTCTGCTGTTCCCAGTGACCCCAGGCTCCGCGGTATCTAGTGTTCCTATGTGCCAGAGGCTGTGACATGCCTCATGGAAAAAATACACATTTGATAAGCTGTGTTCAGCCGTGAGTCGTAGTGTGTTGGCCATGAGTTCAATGGAAATGAATAATACGTTGTGTTGTCAGAAAAGTCATGATGTGTTTTTTCTGTTTTTCGTTATTATTATTATATTAAATGTGGGGTTTTTAAACAGATACAAACATCAAACCAGGTTATGTGTTGATGAGTTGGTAAAAATTGTTACTTGAGGCTTACAGGGAACAGCTGACTCAGAGATCACGGCAGCTTTGTGGAGCAACAGCTTCCACGAGTGACGAGAAGCAAGCGTGGTAGGACGATGAATGAGAACAGGCACTAGGACTTCTGAGCAGCTGGCCCTCCCCACACCCCCCACTGTAGTGCTGGCTTTGTCCTCCAGACTAAACCACTGGACCCCAGGACAGGGAGGCAGCAGTGGCCCCGTTGGTTACTGTCACCAAGACGGCAGCGGCTCACCGGCACACCCACATGCAGCTGATGCTAAGCTCACTTAAATCCCTAGGGACAAAGTCTTGTAGTTAGAAAGAAGGTTTCAGAAACAAAGATGCGCCGAGGCCCAGAAGCCAGAGGAAATCACGCTGTGGAGGAAATCTCAGTCCACCAGCAGCAACGTGACAAACAGCACACGTCACACAGAATGGTTGTAGGAAGTGTCATGACATGCAGGCCTGACTGCCATGAAAAAGAACTGCGCAGAGGTGCTGGGAATTAAAAACACACTGATGGTGATGAAACAGCACAGGCTGAGCACACGTGGGCGTGCTGCCCAGCAGGGCGGTGACGGTGAGGACCCTTCTAGAACACTGCAAACATACAGATGTGACAAATACAAAGCGGGGGGACAAGGATACATCCAGATTTCCAACGCCGTTCTAATGGGGCACGCAGAAGGAAAACCAGATGGAAGAAAGGGGAGAAGGAAGAACCAATAGAAGAAAAATTCCCAAACTAAGGCAAGGAGGCAGCTTGGGCTTGCAGGAGCCCCCTGAGTTCCTGCCAGGGACAATGACAGCTCTGAGCTGAGACGCACCTCTGAAATTCCAAAGCACGAGGACAAAACTGGGTTGGGGAGGGCAGGGGTGCCTAAAAGAAAAGCAGGAGGTTGGATGAGACTGTCCATCATCCACGCTGAGTGGCTCTGGAGGAAAATGACTGCAAACGTAGACTCCAGTGCTCAGTAAAATTAGATTTATGTGGGAATAACTATATTTTTAGTCACCCAAGATTCTAAGAGCTTTCCCACTCACAGATGTTACAAAGACACTCTTTAGAAGACAGACATCAGCGAGATGAGAAATGAATAAAAATTAAGGCGACATGGAGAAGCGCCAGTGGCAGATAAACAGGGAGAGGAGATAGTGAATCAAAGCGGAGTCAGGTCACTGCTGGTCCATAATGTACGCTGATAATTATCTGGAACTACAGTTCACGGGATCTCAACACGGGGGGTGGGCGGGGAGAAAAGGCCAGCACGGCAAAGTTCTCGTTCAGAAAAGACTGATGAAAAATGGGCATCCGGGGTGTTAAACTTAACAGCCTACTCCAGCACATTGATGAAAATGCAAAATTCTCAATAAAATATTAGCAAACTGAATCTAACAGTGTATTAAAACAATATATCATAACTCTGAACTCAAAAATGGTTCACTATTAGCACATGTATTATTTCATTCAAAAGATATAAAGAAGGGGGAGAGACCTAGTCATGCGGGTATTGAACAAGCATTTAATAAATTTCAACACCGTTCCTGATTTTTTAAATAATTTCTAAGCTAAGACTAAAGGTAAATTTGTTTCACTTGTAAAAAGTTATTTACCTTAGCTATGGCAAACAATCATGGTATGATTAAAATCATCTTAGAGTCAAAAATAAAAGGACGTGATTATTTTAGTACTTAACACCATGCTACCTGTCCTAAACCATGCAATGAAATAACAATATTAGGAAGATAAACATTAGAAAGGGAAAAATAAAATTAAAGCTTACTGACAATTTATCTACTTAGAAAATCCAGGGTATCAGTTGATAACCAATTAGCAATCTTTTGATAAGAAAAGGAATACAATAGCATAACTTTAAAAATGGGAAACTATGAAACGTTGATTTATGAAATAATACCTAATCATCACACAAGTACTAATACCTAATAAAACTGTGTAAGAATGTTGAACGTCACTAGTAATCTTGGAATTTCAATTGAAACAACGGCATGACAACTCCTCACCAGAGTGGGGAACACGGAGAGTTGCTAAAATTTGAATTAGTAAACACGGTATCTACCAGAGTCGTGCATGAATATCCATTGAGTCAGCAATTCCTCATATTAAGCAATTGCACACATTCAAAAAGATGAGTATGCGAGGATGACTGTCACAGCATTGCTTATTCTAAAAAAAATAATAATAATACAAAAAGAACTGTGTGTCCATCAGAGAGATTATGATGCAGCCACACGAAAATATTTTATGCAAATAAACGCAGGGAGGTGAGGGGACTGACGAGACATGACAACAACATGCAGTGTCTGCTCCTGAGCTGGACTCTGCACAAAAGGGGAAAATGCCACAAAAGACACTATCGGAAGAACTGACAAACCTGGTATGTGGGCGGTAGAGTGAGCCTCTGTGCCGACGTCACACTGACAGGCGAAAACTGCGCTGTGATTATGAGGCGAATATCCATATTCTTAGGGAAAACACACTGAGGGATTCAGAGGTCAAGTGCGATGACATTCCTCTCATACGGTTCACGAAAGACATAGTGGGCATGTGCTCAACCAATAAAGCAAATGGGACAACGCGGTGACAACAGGTGGACGTGGGGGACACGTAATGGGACCTCTTCCTACAAGTCTTTCCTTGAAATTGTTCTTAAGCTTGAAAGTATTTCCAAATACAAAGGTTTTGTTAAGACGCAATAAAGGGTAGTAGATGGGGGGAGAGTGGTTATCACTTCGTGAGGGGTGTAAATGTCTAATTATTACATTGTTTTGTACACTTGAAACTAATTAAAAATTTTCTTAAAAAAGGAACAGATTCTTATGCACGTACATTAAAATAGGAAGCCTGCTTCCACATGAAGTGGACACACGAGTCGCAGAACACTATGCACAGCAGGATGACGTTGATGGTAGGAAGCTGCAGAGGGACACTTACATATATATTCATGTCATAGACATAGATTTACTCATTCACATAAACATACACAAACACCGAAGTCTTCCATAGTTACTTCTTGGGAGGGGAAGCATTCAGAGGTTAGAAACTTGGGATCCAGCTATGCAGTGCCTGGAATAGTGCAAATCCTTTAGAAACACAATCCTGTTCAGACTTTTCACGTGACAACGCTGGCAGGGAGGGCGGTGAGGGAAGGACGGCCACCTCGATGGCCCGGCGTCTCAGTGCGGGGACTGTCGTGGGCCACACAATCCACAGGGTGGGGAGCAGAGGCGCCATCGCTCAGCAGGGACCCTGTCCGGCTGGTGGGATTGCAACTGACCATCTCTGCTTCCCTCTTACTTCCCAGCACTCTCCAAACCTGCAATGTGCTCGTGTTCCTTCAAACACTGAAAAAGCATTACAATAAATAATGCAATTACAAATCCAATGTCAACAGCAAAGCAAAGGGTTCAAAAGTACGTGTCCCATGAAGGCAAGACAGTGGGGAGCACATGCAGAGAAATGGGGGTGGGATGCCAACTCGTCAGCACCGGCCGAGAGAATTCGGTGGCACCGGAAGGCCACGCAGAGCTTAACTGGCTCAGGGTCAGTCTCACATCTAAGCCAGCAGCTCACCTCCCCCAGGCATCCACACCTCCCATCAGCCAGCAGTGACGGGGAGGAATGTCAGCACACGCAGGCAGGCCGAGGGGACGCGCTGGGGGACAGGGCCAGGCTCTCCTGTGGCTCTCGCCCCTCTGCCCTCACGTCATCCTTGCTCCCTTCTGCTCCTGTCAGACCCTGCTCTCCGCCGACCTGCAAAAGGCCTGTTCCTCCTTCACCCCCCTCCATCCCCGTGGCCACGGGACAGCACCGTCCTGGCCCACACGTGCAGTTAACAGGGAGGGGGCTGTCGTGTCCCCATTCTGCAAGTGAGAAAACACAGTGCTGGGACCAGGAGCCTGGCTTCCAGGTGACCGCTGTCTCCAGCCCCAGGGTCTGCAGTCTGTTACACCCTCATCGGGACCACATGCATCAGTGACCCTTTTCCACGGGCCACCTCTCCAGCCGGGCCTGGGTCCCCTTCACTTCTGCGTACAGCAGCACACCTCCTAAGGTCACACTGAATATCACTCTGGAATGTTATGTCTAAAACACATAACACCATGTCACCGAAAAAAGAGCGAGCACTGTCTCACTCAAGATAGATGTCTGCAGCTGGAAGTCTGTTTCTGCAAAAGGGACTGTGAGCAGAACAAAAGGACAAACCCCAGGCCAGGAGAAAACTTTATATCTGATGAGGTGTCATACACCCGGAACGTATGAGGAACTCTCAAAGCTCAGCAGGAAGAAAACAAACAGCCGAAGACTTGAACGTGAGCGAAACCTGAACCGTCACTGCACCAGAGATGGAGGAGGCAGGAGAGCTCCGGCCGCCGCTGGTGTGAGTCTGCCCGACCTGAGGGACAGCAACGGACCGTACCCTCCTCTCAGATATGCACGCACAGCGAACGCCCCTGCAGATGGGGAAGCCGTCGTATGTGCAGGGAACACACAACGGGCTTTTCAGAGCAAGAAACAACTCGAGGGACTGGGTGTCAGACGGGGACAAAGAAGAATCGTGAGCCCCTGAGAGTAAAGCATCTGCCTGTTTATCTAAACAGTATTCAGGTCCTGTGGCTCCTTTAATAACAAGACAAAACAGAGAAAACTGAAGACAAAGCTGTTGTTCATAGTCATGACAAAGAGAGCCCAGCACCGGCCCTCCGCCTCCACCTGGAAGCAGGCCCAGGGACGGAAGTGCCTCCGCTCCCCCAGTGTGGGGACAGCAGTCAGCCCCGGGTGTGGCATGTCACAGACGCAGGCTCCCTGATGACTGGTCCTGCCTCCCACAGGCCTCGTGGAGACGATTAAAAATTCACATGAGTCCTGTGATTTTTCTAAATCATTCAGTCTTTCAAAAGTCTAAGTTGTCAATCATCCACTTGATGTAAGCTGGTGACATGGGCCCCTTGCCCCTCTCACGGGTGACATTCCTCAAAGCCACGCACTGGCTCCTGCCCAGCAAGCTGTGCAGGCCGGGTCCCGACAACGGTGCTTGTGTGTATTTATCTTCCACTGGACGGTACACACACGGGGGCCACACAAACGACACAGACAGCAGCCCCACATGTGGGTTCAGGCTGCTTCCCATCTTCACATTGATGGGGGCGGGAGGAAAAAGCTTCCAAATCTGTCGCAGCTTCTCAGTCCCGTGTTAACCCTTCCTCCTCATCGGTCTTCCAGGAATCTATGAGGCAACAACTCGACACAGGAAAATTCACGTCCGGCAGCGCAACTCTGGTAACGCAGCCCGGAGCGTGGGGCCTGATGTGTGGCCTGTGCTGAGCTCCATGCGTCAGACTCCCCTTGGCCAACGCCATGCTGCCCGCGTGAGGTCACAAACGCGGAACTGGGAGCATGTGCCACGTGCCACCGCGGCCTCCCTTAGCCTCTAGGAGGAGGGGGCCCCACACACGGCTGGGCCCAATGACAACATGCTGAAAGGGAGGTGCTCCCATAAACTGGATGCAGATTTAACAAATAAACACGAGCCAGGGTGGGCGGCTGCTGGCCCACAAGACTCCACCTGTCTGAGCGGGAAAAGCGCAGACGAGTCTCTCAGGCAGGCTTGGTGTGAGCCAGGGTGGAGGCACGTGAGCACGCGTTGGGGCTAGTTTGATGGAATCTCTCTCCAGACAAGCATCGCCTTCCAAGCACGCACCTCCACCTTCCAGCTCAGTCATCTGGGTTCCTTCCGCCCTCACCGAGCAGGGAGCAGTGGGTGCAGAGGCAGGGGGCATCAGAAAAACCGTGGGATGTATGGAGGGGCAGGCCACTCACAGAGGCTGTGCTAATCCTTTCATGGGGCTTCGACGAGAGCCGTGAGTGGCAGGCTCCACCTCAAACGCCAAGATGTTTCCCAGGACACATCTCAGCTTCCTCTCTGCTGCTCGTTAATGCAAGTTGCCCACCTGGACCAAGTACCATCCACCATGGTTTGTCGTGTCTTCCCCACATTACCACACTACAGTGATTGAAAATGGAAGGTGTGCACGTGTCTCTGGTCAGCAAACATTTGTCCACGTGCTTTTAATAGGGTTCAGGAAATTTATGTGTGCCCCATGCACATTTTTGTGTTGACATCTAAGATTCTTTTCCGTTAGTTTAATAGTGGCGAAGGCCACAAAGTCTTGTAGAACTTTCATTAGACATTTGGAGGTAAAACTGTGTTTCACTCTCCTCCGTGTATCACCTGGAATGTCAGTGCTCTACCATCAATTTGATACCATCATCCATTGAAAAAACATGTAACAAGTTTTTCTTTAAAATATTACATTATTCATTTTATCCTTAAACTCTCACCCCATTCCAACTTCCTCCACAGAGTCGTATCCTACTGTCATACGTTTAGGTTTAACAGACTTCCTCTTTCTCTGCATACACACACACACACACACACACACGCATACTTACATGGATGTATATACAATCGGAAATCTACTTTTTAATTTCTGTGACATAAAGATTCCAAATGATAAAAACATTTCGACTTGACTAAATTATCACTACTCTTAGAGGTGTATAGTTGACCTAAAATATAAATGCATTATAAATGTTGAGAATGAGCACTAAATACAAACATTAAAATTAATTGGAAATGTATCTATTAATGAGATGGATAGAGATTTTTTTTCTAATTCATTAATGTCCTCATGGATTACTTTTTAGTGAAGGAAACAATTTGGCGTCAATGACTCTCTCAACAGCCATGAGCACGGAGAAACGCAGATCACACTAGTCAGCGCGTGACGATGGAAGCACTTTGTTAGATGCCAACCCTGAATTATTGGAAGTCCTTCAGAAATCACTGAGCATCCACCATCAAACAGCATTTTCATTAATAAGCTGATAACTATTCTACCTTCTTTCAATTATGTTGAGAGCAAGAAATTGGAAGCCAAAAATAATTTGTACCTATTCATTAGAGTGATTGCCTTTGCCAACAGTGAGATGAATCTCCTGGACTGTCCCTTCCTCTGAGAGCCCTTTTGCACCTGGGCAACGTCCCAAGATTCGTGGCAGAATACAAGATGCCCACTTCTCCTTCATAAAGCAGGGGAGGGTGAGTATGAGCACAGAGGAGAAAAAAGATATACAGGCATAACCCAAACACTGTGTCATATTAATCTATTTTAGGAAAAAGCACATACGAAACTGAAGATCAGGAAATTAATTTCCTTAAACTATCTCATAGCATGTGCGCCATAAAAAAAAGTAAAAATTAAAAAAAACACCTTAATGCCTTGGAAGAGCAAGCACCTCGGTTTTGTGAAAATAAAGGAAACCTCAACTACAATTGGAGTTAGAAGGCCTGCAGGGGGAGTCCCACTCCACGTCAATTACCCCGGACGGGAAGCGCAGCTGCTTTACTGCTCCAGCCAAGAGGAAGGTTTTCCTCTCGCCCAGCAACAAGCACAGCCAATGGAAACGCTGCAGCTCAGCCAACGAGACGCCGTCGGCTCCTGAACGCTTACTTTCCTCCAATGACCTTTCATCTTTCCCTTGCGGATGACTTCTAGTCCTGCCCTCCTTTCTATAAACGCCTTCCACCTGCGTAGCCCCCGGGAGTCTCTCTCAGCCGGCTGGATGAGGTGTAGCCCAACTTAGAATCTTCACATCTACTCAATTAAATTCTGTTTGTTAACAGTTTAAAGACTGCTATAGTAAGATAAAGTAATAGAACAAATCCCCTTTCATATTCAAAATGTCAAGCAACTATATCTGTCTTTTGTACCCAAGCATTTTAAATTCAGAAAACAATCATGTGTTATTTTCCCGTGTACACATGATCACAAGATTACTTTAAAACTATGAAAACAAAAGACCAAACCAAGACAAGTGAAATAAATGTCAACATACACTTTAATTCCTTTAACAGTGGTCTCCCTCTAACACAAGTTTCCAAGGAAACAGAGTGGAAGTAAAAAAATAGTCTATAATATTTCTAACAATTAAAAGTGTGTTTGATTTTAATCCTCAGCAGCAGCATGCAGAGGTACGTTTATCAATATTCGGAGTATTTCATGAAGGCAGGAAGCTATAGGAAAGGTTTGCAGAGTCACAACCTGCCTCAGTCAGAGGGCTCTTTCACTGTTAAATGATTTCCTAGAGAAAGCAGGCTCTTTAGTGCAACTCCAGGGAGCAGACACTTCATCACGCACTAAGTGACGGCTCTCCGGACCGTCACAGGGTCCCACTTTCTCCGGTGGGGCAGCACGGCCAAACACAGGCTCTGAGCCAGAGGTGCCGATACATTGGGGTGTGGACCCTATTTCTTGTCATCTGATAGCTGACAATGCAGTGAACGCAGAAGGAGAGCTGGACACACCTCATAAGCGTCCTTGAGGGGGACTGGGTCTAAGAAATATTGATACATCTGAAAATATTCTAAGGTGGGTATGTGATCGGCAGATAAGGAAGCCTGCCAGCAGCACAAGCAAGACAGACGCCTTCAATACGAGGGGCAGCTAATACGACCAGTGCTCAGGACGCAGCAGTCCAGCCAGCAGTGACCTTGGCATGTAAACTATAACTTCAATTTTTTGACATGTGTTGATTTTAATTTTCCGTAACAATAATTTAACCCAAACTTAACTATTTTCATTAAAAATTAAATTTTTTGTTGAACATTAAAATTAAGTGGTGCAGAGACTGACTAATAATTGAGGATGGTTAACCTTAAAATATTTATTCACATGAAATAACATGAAGTATCTTAATACTACAATATTTTTAGGTATTTATAAATAAATGACAGTCTGGTGAGTCAGGGACAGAGTATTTATTATTTGTCATCAATTCCAGAGACATTCTAGAGCCTTGCACGGTTTACAAGAAGAATTCAAGCAAGAAGTCTATCAAGATACGACCAGCTAACAGAGGTTAACTGTGGTACTCCAGTGAGCAGAGACCAGTGCATTTCTGAATGACTGTAGTCTTCTCTCCTAAGTGCATTCAACTTTTTTTTAAACAAAGAAACAAAATTATAGCACAAAAATTAGGTTTAATAATTTTTACTGCAGAAAATTCTAACAAACACATGTCAAGAAATGAGATTTCAGTGCCCATAGCAACAATTACAGGGCTTTTAGACTAATTTTGGAGTATGTTTGTATAGCTCTGAGAAGTAACTTAACTCCTTACCCTGTCATTTAAGCCTTCAACCAAAACACTGCGTCCCAGTGAGCTCCATTTTCCTCCCGTGTTCTTGCTGTGAGAGCCGGTAACCGCCACAGCACTTCCGCGGTAAGAGGGCTGCACACACTGACAATTAATTAAGCACCTAACGCAGCTGTGAGGCATCTCCAATGCTTCCCATCTTCATGCCCTGCTCGCATTTTTTATCTCTAATACAAGAAAGTGAGGTAATATCAATTATTTTCTTTGATGTTCTTTACCCTTCTATGAGTATCATTAGAAATCAAACCTCTATATTTTAATATCTAATTAATTGATTTATAAGTTTGTACTGTGCCAAGCAATATAGTACTTATAAGCACAAGTGTGAAGTACTAATACAAATACCAGTCGAAACCTTTAACAGATATGTGACTATTGTTATATAAATAAAGACCACTCAGTAGCAAAAATTTAAAAATGGTTACATATATGTATTTTTATACCTGGGCTGACACAAAGCTAAAAAGTGCTTTAAAACTCACAAAGCACTACAGTCGCATGGAGAAAACTGTAATCTCTCCCCAAGTGCTAGCTCCCTTACCCAAAATCCTAACACAAGCCGATGTATCTTGGAACACTCTTGATATCTTCACTGATTTCCAGGCCGGTACAGGGGAGATTCCTTCCCCTCCTTAGAAAAGGGATGTGATACAGTGATAGAATAAGAATACAGGCTTGCTCCTCATCCCAGTCCAGGCACGGAGCCCCAGAAACTCTTGGACTTCCTGAGTGACAGGGGTGAAAGCAGCATCTGCTGTTATTCATGACAAGCCCCTCCAACCACACCTGTTTATGCTCATGGGTCACTCCTGGAGGGGAAGGGCTGGTGGCCAGGGAACCCCTGACCTCCAGGGAGGGGAAAGGGGCTGAAGATTGAATTAATAACCAAACAGCCAGTGATTTAATCAATCACACCCCCATAAAAACCCTACGTGACAGGAACTCAATGAACTCAACGAGAAAAAACTCAGTGTTTTTTCTGTGTTTTAATAATCTTGTATTTTCAATTATGTGTGTGCATGTGAGTGCCCTGTGTGTGTGCACGAGCATGTACCTTTGTGTGCATGTGTGTGCCCTGCTTGTATGTACATGTTTCTGCGTGTGTGCATGTGTGTGCCCTGCATGGGTGCGCGTTTCTGTGTGTGTGTGCGTGTGTGTGTGTGTGCATGTACATGTTTCTGCGTGTGTGCGCGTGTGTGCCCTGCATGGGTGCACGTGTCTGCGTGTGTGTGCATGTGCACACACATGTGCATGTGCCAGAAGTGGGAAGAACAGGAAGGGACGATGCCTGGCATGTATTTTCTCCCCATTAAGTCTCCCTTCTGACTTTTGTCAATCCACCAAAACAACAACACAAAAACAGCACAATCCACCATCCCCTAATCCAAAGTCCAAAGATTCTGGGCCTCGTGTGTGCTGGCCACCCGTGTGGCAGCAGGCCCGACCTGGACCTCCCAGCAGCCAGCAGGTGATTGCAGCTGATGTGAAGCGCACCTTCCTTCAGCGGGTCTGCATGTGTGCACACGCCGCCCGGCAAAAAGGTTAACGTGTGGACAGCAGGACGGCGGCCCAGGCCCCATGCAGACACAGCCTGAGCCTGACATGCCAGCGAGAGGCCAGTCCCTCTGAGGGGCCCAAAAGAGGCCACCGACCTGACTGGCCTCTTGCACCGCTTCCTCCTCCTAGTCACACACGTCTCCTCCAGCCCGAGGCTGCGTGTTACACATTGTTCATTTACTTGCCTGTCGGCTCCTGCGTCGAGCACGTGGGCCCCACGAGGGCGGGAACTGGGTGTGCTGCCGGCGAACCCTGGTTAGGGCCCGGCAGACGCTCTACTCCCTGAATGTCTGATGGATCCACTGTACCTAGTGTGGAGGCTGAACCCCCAAATCTGAGACTGCTTACAGCACATGAGGCTAAGGACGAACACGAGATGTAGGACAGGTGTTCTCGTGCATCTGAGTGTGGTTTCGAAGGTTCTCGAGTGTCCTAAGTGACTCAGAGTCCCGCCAATTTCACCGGTGAGTCCCTGGAAATGTCACATGAACAGCTTGGTCCTTGGTTCGCCCATTTGTAAAGCCCAGCTAGACTCGGGACAGGTGAGGGCACGGGAGGTGAGGGGATTTAAGCCCTGCAGCTGCAGGAGTGTCACTCGTCATTTCTGCGGTGTGGCTGGAGAGGTACAGCAGCTTTTTGGAGCCTCAGATGCTTAATTTTAAGAGAACGAGGTAATTTCCTGCATCATTTCTAATTCTATAGACTATAAGCTCATGATTTCAGGATGGTACCAACCGACATTTCCTAAATTGAAGGTAATTCAACAAATGGAGGAGAAACGCAAGACAGAAAGAAATAAAACCCCTACCCGGGAGACAGACCTAGGACAGCTCCAAGGACAGCCCCAGGGTGTCAGGCAAAGAGCAGGAAGCCGGCTGACCTGTCCTTACCTAGCCACCTCAGCCACAGTCACGCTGGAGCCTCTAGCATCCAAGCAGAAATTCAGTTCCATTGTTTAACAAGTCAGGGGAAAAAATCAGCATTTTATGCAGAGAATTTGCCTGAAGTCTTCTTCTATAAAATATGCACATCTCATTAGGGAAGAGATACCCTCCCATACGGACGCCCCCAGAAAGCCAGGTGTATTTATCATCGTGACAGGGACACAGAACTTTCTGCTTTAAAGAACTCTGAGCCTGAGGTTTGTATGAACCCCTTTTCCAATGATTTCCCTGCTGGACCCAAGCCTGTGCAGGCCCAGGGATGCAGGCTCAGGCCGAGGAGGTGGCTGAAGCCGTTCTGCGTGGAGGAGAGAAAAGCTGAGTGAGGACACATGAGACAGCGGCAGCAGGGACGCGGCGGGGTTCTGGGTGAGGCGAGGCCGGGTCCCCACTGGAGTCACAGGGCTGCGCGTGCAGCCCAGGCACGGTGCGCCACGTGCTCAGGAGGCACTTTCCCAGCAAGTTCAGGAAAATCCAGCCAGAAGGGCAGACACCACAGACCAAGGTGAAGTCTGGGGACTAATCAGGACCCGAATGGCAGACAGCGCTTGTTGTCGAGAAGCATGTTTGGGCCACACGAGGGCACTGGCCACAGGGCATTCGTTCGGGCTCGCGCCCCAGGCCTGGCCACCAGGCCACCAGGCTCTCCCGCGGGAGAGCCCGAGGGGCCTCTTGTCAGCTGAGCCTGCAGCAGGACAGCAACTGCCAAGAGGACCACGCAGCTGGCCACTCACCCGTGGGGACCCTAAATTCCCTGACAGGGACCCCAAATTCCGTGACGGGGATAGGAGCGCCTCAGTGCTGGAATTCTCCATAGTCCCTAGGCTGTGAGGAGCCGCCGTCACGACGGAACCATACCCAGGCCACTGCAGGCCCAGCACCCTGTGGTCACTGGGGTCAAACCCTGGGGGACGGGCGCCAACCAGGAGCAGGATGACTCGAGGGCGGTCCCTCGGAGCTGGTGCCGGAAATAGCACAAGGCCACGATGTCCTGTGACTCAGAGCTCAGGGAGAGGACAGTAAATATAGAACGAGAAAGGGGCCAGCACATGGAGGGGAGTGGGCAGGCCGGAGGAAGTGGGTGTCGCCATGGCAACCTCAGCCCCTGGGACCAAGGGCAGGAACACGCGAGGAGGAATGTGGCCAGGACGGAGGACAGGACGCTCCTCAGTGTCTGCGACAACGCCACCCCTGAGCGGATGGAGGGGTTCAGGAAACAGAACAAAGACTTGTGAGGACACGCACCTGTCCTGTGACCCCTAACTCAGGGGAGGGGACCCAGAGCCCACTCGGGGGTGCCAGCACTCCCAGGTCTGTCCATCTTATGTACGAATTCAAGTTTTGCCTTTTACTCCAGAATATTTGAATGTTTTGCTTAATTAAGAAGGAATTATGGTGCTCACTTCGGCAGCACCTATACTAAAAAAGAAGGAATTATGTGTGTGTGTGGTTTGCAGGTATTTATGGCTTTTGTGTATGTTTATGTCTTGTTTTGAATTTCTAATGTGAAAAGTATGAAGGATAAAACAACAAAGCTGCGTGCCCTCCACTTACAATTTCTGAAGAAGTGAAAGCAATGATGGAAGAGCAGCTTGCTAGCTCCCCACACCAGCTCCTGACGCCTCTGACGCGCTCTTTAAACTCATCCGGGGCTGAGTTCCAGCACGTCCCTCCTCTTTCTGCATAAACAGATGTCCTCGATGACACTCCATCACGTGTCCTTACAATACTTGTCTTATTTTGTCAAGAATCCTTTAAGTGCTGTGTGCACATCATTACAACATGAAGTCACACTGGACGCCCTAGGGTACATGAATGAGGCGTCCTCTGGGACGTGCACAGGGGGGCAACTCTCCCAGGTTCCAGGGAACCATCCCCAGCTGTGGGACATGCTGCTATCACAAGCAGCTAAGTCACACTCCAGCACACACCGAGAGAGCTGTCCCCACATCCCCTTAATAATCAGCCTTTTTAATTTCTGTGAACGTGACAGGTGTAAATTACAATTCACATTTTAATTTATGTTTTCCTTATCATGATGTGGCTAACTGGCCAGGTCCCCTCATCCGTGAATTGGGGTCCCACCCCTAGAACAGGGCTGTGAAGAGCTTCATGGAGCCTTCCCCACTGAAACAGCCACAATGGGTGAAAACTAATTTTTAAACAGCAACCATCTGAAGTCTGGACATTGGCTAAGGACAGGCAACAAATCGAGAAATATTTATCTGAGAGAATTAACTAAATCTCAGTGAGAACAGCCCGGAGTAAACACAACCCACTCCTGCCCTCCGCCCACTCCACATATCAGAAGCTCCGCTCCAGGGGGCACAGCCCAGGGCACATCCCAGGAGGGCCAGGCCACCCCTCACTCCCCCACCTTTGAGCTGCACCGGCTGCACCCCTACGGAGTTCTACCAGAGGTTCAGAGCATCCTTCCTCCTCCCCATCCCTGTAACAGGGTGCAAACTCTACCCCAGGAGCAAAAGCCAACAGGACAAAGACAGGTGCTCAAACTGAATGTCTGTGCCTGCCCTTGAACGTCACACGTTGAAGCCCTAACGTTCAGTGTGACGGTGTTAGTCGTGGGTCTTCAGGAGAAGATTCAGTTCTGATGAGCTCATGAGGGTGGGGGCCCCACATGGGACTAATGACCTTATAAAAAGGGGGAGACACAGGAGACATGCACCTGTCCCCACCCCACACATGCACCCGACAGAGCCATGTGAAGGCATGCCAGGGAGAGAGCCCTCGCCACGGCTGACCACACTGGCATCCTGACCTGACTTCCAGCCTTCAGAACCATGAGAAATAAACGTCTGCTATCTAAGCCCTGTCCATGGCAACTCATTACAGCACACAAAGTTAGTACGACATGAGAAGACCCGCCATGACTGCAGCTGCCCAGCAGCCTCACACTCAGAAAACAGCAGCAGCCCACTCCAGCTCTGCAGCCACGGCTCATGGATTCGCCCAGAAGGAGAGGCTGTGCAAACGACAGAACCCCACAACTCTGCCAAAGGAGCTGACCTGAAATGGGGTGTGAGAAGCAAAAGCCATGAGTGCTCTCAAGACAATGGATATTTAGGTGAAAAGCAATTCCGACAAGGATGGCAGCTCTCTGAGGGCAACGAGTTACCCGGAGGCAAGCAACTACCAGAAAGAAGCAGAGGACAGTCTCCCGGTGTCAGAACAAATCTCAAAGGCTGACCTCAAAAACACTCCCTGAAATGGGACCCAAATACAGCTGGGTCGACTCTGGCACAGTGTACGCCCCTGGGCATCGCAGGAAACAGGACGATGCACTGACAGGAAGAGCAGCCTAACAGCCGGGTGTGATACCCACGAGGCAGAACTGCTGAGAGAGACAGACAGACAGCCAAACAGAACTCCGCAAAAACAGCGTCCTCCAGGGTGACAAGGCCAGGCTACGTCCTTTGAAGAGCAGCACACTGCAGGGAAAGTAGATGCCACTAAAATAGCCCGGCCAGTTGTTCAAAACATTAAACATGCAAAGGAATCAACAAACTGATAGCAAGCCCTAGGAAAGGCCAGTATCCAGAGCTGACCCAATATATTGTCTAAAATGTCCAGTTTTCAGTATAGGAAAGTGTGATGCATCCACAGAGAAAAAACAAATTGGGCAACAGAATCGGCCTATGAGAGAACCCAGGCGTCTGTTTAATGAAGACACCAATGCATCCAGTATCAGTATGTCCAAAGAACTAAAGGAAACCATATTGAGAGAATAACTGACAATGTCTCATCAAATAGAAAATATAAATGAAGACATGAAAATTGTAAAAAAAATAAATGAAAATTCTTAACTTGAAAAGTACAATGATTGAAATAAAAAAAACTCACCATCAGACAAATCCAAGTTAAAACCACAATGAGACATCACCTCATACGAGTCAGATTGGCCATGATCAATAAATCAGCAAACAACAAGTGTTGGGGAAGATGTGGAGAGATGGGGACCCCCAGGTGGTGGGAATGTAAGTTGGGGTGGCCACTATGGAGAATATTATGGAAGTTCCTCAAAAAATGAAAAATAGAAGTACCATACGATCCAGCAAGCCCACTTCTGGGTATTTATCTGAATGAAATGAAAACACTAACTCAAAAAGATATCTGTACCCCCATGTTCACTGCAGTGTTATTCACAATAGCCAAGATATGGAAACAACCTAAGTGTCTATCGGTGGATAAATGGATAAAGATGTGGTCCATCCTTACAATGGAGTGTTACTCAGCCATAAAAAAGAACAAAATCTTACTATTTGTGACAACATGGGTGGACCTAGAGGACATTATGCTGAGTGAGATAAGTCAGACAGAGAAAGACAAATACCATACGATCTCACTTATATGTGGAATCTAATGAACAAAATAAACAAACAAAATAGAAACAGACTCAGAGATAGACAACAAACTGGCAGTTGCCAGATTTAGGAGGGAGAGGGGAGTTTGAGGAACTGATAAGTGCAAACTGGTAGTCGCAGGATGGTTGCAGGATGGCGGAGCACAGCGTGGGGAGCAGTCAGTGACACGGTGGTGGCTG
Source organism: Hipposideros armiger (assembly GCF_001890085.2). NCBI lineage: Eukaryota > Metazoa > Chordata > Mammalia > Chiroptera > Hipposideridae > Hipposideros > Hipposideros armiger. The sequence goes on from NW_017731888.1 coordinate 1,057,011, forward strand.
TGGGTGCCAGGCAGGCGCTGACGGTCAGGGGATCACTTAATGAATTGTATGGGTGTCTGCCCACTGTCCTGTACATCTGAGGCTGATATAAATAGTGGATGTCAACTGTAATTGAAAAATTAAAAAGCAGATCTCAGAAGTTTAAAAAAAAGAAATAAAAAAATTCACTTGAGGGACTCAACAGTAGATGTGAGCTGACAGAAGAATAAGCAAACACACGAGTCAGAGGATGACGATGATGAACGCACTTGTTTTTCTACAACTGAGCTCAATAACCATTGTAATTTTCAGAAAGACAGATGAACATGTACGTCCTAGCTAGTCCTATGGACTGAACTATGTCCGCCCGAAATTCACAGGTTGAAGCTCTACCCCCAACGTGACTGTGCTTGGAGAGGGGCCATTAAGGAGGCGATCGACATGACATGAGGCCGCATGAGGCCCCCTGGGTGCGGCCTGCATCTGATAGAACTGGTGTCCTTTTACAAGAAGAGAAAGAGACCCCACGAGCAAGCGTACACAGAGGAAAGGCCACATGAGGACACACGAGAAGGTGGCACCATAAGCCCAGGGGAGAGGCCTCAGGAGAAACCCAACCCACCGACACCTCGATCTTGGACGTCCAGCCTCCAGGGCCATCTTTGAAGCCGCCCCATCTGTGGCACCCTGTTATGGCAGCTTGAGCTGACGGATACAACCAGATAAAAAGAAGCAAAAATATTGGGTTGTCAGAAAAGTCATGACACATTTTTGCAACGAAAAACAGAAAAAATACATCATGACTTTTCCAAAAACCCAGTATTTACCAATTTATGTAATGTCACTCTGTAGGGGAAATCCATGAAACACTATGATTCAACCAATTATGTATTAAGAACAAATGAAAGAAAGAATAAACTAAAATTTTAATTTAAAAATATGGTAATTTTATACTCCTTTTGTAAATTATTAGTTTTTCACCACATTTTGTGCTATAAAATTGCTATAAATCACCATAAAATAAGTAGATCGAAAGTCATTTACAAGGAGATTGTGTCCCTGTCACCAATAAAAGGCAGCTCTCCACAAAGACCTCAGAACAGGACAGGCGGACCTTAGAGGTCCTGGGGGTTCACTTCCAACCACCACGATAAAGCGAGTCATGATCTTTTGCTGTAAAAATACAACGTCCATGGACCACAATAAAGCGAAGCACAGCAAAATGACGTGTATTTTTTACATCTTGACAAGAAACAAAAAAGGGCAGCTGGGGCCAGTGGCACTGCCACCTGCCCAATCCCTGGGAGGGCACGGGGGACAGCAGAGGACGCCGCTAGTGGCAGCGCTGGGGCCGGACCCCACGCAGCCCCGCCATCCTGCAGCAACTTGTCCCAGGATAACGACAGGGCCGGTGTGCAGACTGGAGGTCCTCTCATTTGTCCAAAGTGTCACAGGGCATGAATATGGACCAAACTTGATAAACAGCTGCCGCAGGAACAGAGGAGGTGACGGTGCATCAAAAATGAAAAGGTGACACCGGTATTTCTGAAAGGCGGTGCTATCTGGAATGCTCAGATGCCACTCGCATCCACTCTGTGTCACTGTGCGAGGACAGAGGGCAGCTCTGCCGTCTGAGCAGCTGGGCACCACGCAGTGCTGGCCGCAGGCGCCACGGCGCAGTGGGTTTCTAGAACTCACTCTGCCTGCCAGTGACGAGTGAGACCTTGTGTCCTCGGCTGCCCAGGCGTGGCATCCACCCAGCCACACTGTGACTCCATGGACATGACGGCTTTCGGAAGCTCCATTAGTAGAATCCAGCAGTCCTGGTCCTGTAGACACTGGCTCACGTCTCTGAGCATGATGTCACTTCAGATGCCACTGTGACCAATCGCCCAGGATTTACTCACGTCGAGGACTAACAGGGGCTTGGTCCTTAATGCCAAGGCTCAGCAGTGCCCACAAGAGACGTCCCACGTGTCCCAGGCTCCCCTGCAGCCAAGCAGCTCCTCCTCCCACAGGCGTGGTGGGTAAAGACACAGACACCCCACCAGCCTTCTGTCACCGTCACTCTGGCTAGCTGACGCTTTACTCCTGCCAGATGACACAGCGGCTGGGGACCGAGGCACCTGAGAGCCAGGGCCTCCCAGTGCTGCCTGGAGGGGGTGACAGAGGGTTGTTGAACGGGCACCCAGTCAGCTCAGCATCTATCCATTTACCGCACAGTCCTGAGCTTGTAAATGTCAGTGGCGACGGAGCCAAGTTCTTACTTGGAATTAATAAAAGGTTCTCACACTATTCTTACTGTCTTATGTCTAGAAAAAACAACTCACATATTATACTTAAGTTACATAATAATTCTAATCTAATGTCAGCCTGAGAAGCCTATATTTTGAGAAAACAAAACAGAAACCCTATCAGCACACACGGGGCGACGCTGCTCGCGGTCCAGGAGCTGCAGACCAGGTTTTGTCTGAACACACCCCGTTTTTCTCCACTGTCACCTTCAGGAGCGCTGTCGCCATCCCGTCTCCCCAGCATCACCGCAGACACTCCCTGGTGACTGTCCACGCCACTTCTGGCCTGAAAAGGCTTTCAACGCCCCACAGAGGGTCTAAAACAACGTCAACAAGTTGTCAACAATGAAATCACATGCTGTCCCATACACGCACCAGAAAGAAAAAAGGGAACTCCGAGCTTCTCTTCAGAAAAATAAGGAAGACTCCGAAGCACTTGGCAACACCAGCTGGGGAGGAACAGCCCCGAGGAGGACGTGCCACTGGCCACCCACCTCACCCACCCAAGCCTGTCACCTCCCCCGCACCCCCACGCAGCCCCCACCTGTCGCCTCCCCCGCCCCCCACACAGCTCCCACCTGTCGCCTCCTCAGCCCCCACGCAGCTCCCACCTGTCGCCTCCCCCGCCCCCCACGCAGCTCCCACCTGTCGCCTCCCCCGCCCCCCACGCAGCTCCCACCTGTCGCCTCCTCAGCCCCCACGCAGCTCCCACCTGTCGCCTCCCCCGCCCCCCACGCAGCTCTCCAGGTCGGTTCACGTCAGTTGATGCAGACGTGTTTCAGTGCTGTGGGCGGCGGCAGAATATCAGGTGTGGGCCCTGGAGTCAGGAACCCCGACTTCAGTCCTTGCTGAGCGCTACGCGGACCCGGGCCAAGTCACCCCGTCTGTCACGCGAGGTCACTGCTTCCACGCTCGTCGGTGGTCACGGTGGTGCCGCCGTTTTGTGCAGTGCCTGGCTCACATGACGACGGGGTGGCACAGCTGTCATTACTGCCAGCGGGACCAGCGCAGCGTGGGACGGAAATGTGGACAGCGGTGCGGGCCCACGGGTGTGGGAGGCAGGACGCGCCTGTCCGTCTCCACGTCTGTCCCTCGCTCCACGCCGGGCGGGGGCAGACGCGCCGGATCCGGGGGCACTGAAGTCTGAGTAAAGCAGACGCGCTTACGGGACGGAGAAGCGTCTCCGGACACAACAGGACAGGGCTGCGTCCTACAGAAGGCGAGGGCCGCAGGGGCAGCGTCCCGGGCACAGGTGGCAGCGTCCCGGGCACAGGTGGCAGCGTCCCGGGCACAGGTGGCAAAGCGTCCCGGGCACAGGTGGCAGCATCACGGGGTGAACCAGCCCGCTCGGCCGGCCGGCAGGTGAGCGGGAGCCCACAGTCTGGAAAACGGAAACCTGGACTCGGGTGTTAGGTAAGCGCCTGAGGTAGAGGCCGGCAGACGGGAAGCCGCAGGAAATCGTTCCTCGTCTTTCTCATCCTTCCTGGCTCTGAAAAGCCACCGGGCTCGGAAGCCCGCCTCTGCCCCGCGGGAAAGCGGCGCGGGAGCTTCCTTACCACGGTCCACAGTGTCGCTGTCACCCTTTCTGTCCGCTCCCCTCGGGCCAGCGGTGCTCAGGCTTCAGTGACAGGCTGGTGACCTCGTGACCAGCCGCAGGCTGGGGACACGAGGCGTGCACGTCCCTAGGCCACACACCAGAGGCAGCCTGGCCCAAGGCCTTCCAGGCAGTTCACGTCTGTCATCGACACCGCCGTGCAAATGTTTTGCTCAGGAGTCACCACTGTTTTCAGGAAGGGTGCAAATTGTTTCAGAAACTTCACACATGAGAATTCCACATGACTTAACATGAAGAGAAAGAAACGCAAACAGCAAATGAGTGAACAAACTGAAGATCACAAACAGCCATCCGGAGGAAAACGACGTTTTAATAAATGAAGACGGGGCCTGTCTTACACCTCCCGTTACTACACCGCCCCGACTCCAGCAACAATCACAGCACGGAGGTAAAGGGGAGCAGCACCGCTTCAGCATAAGCGGGAACACGCAAAACTCAGTCATGTTCATCAGAGGCGTGGGAACGGCTGTCATAAACAATCCACTGTGCAGAGGCACCATTCGTGGGGCGGCCGCCAGTGAGGGACAGAGGGAGGCAGTCAAGGATCGGTCCCAGGGTCGCGTGGGGACTGACGTGCCTTGCTGTCAACTCTCACACGGCCCTGTCAAGTAAGGAAACCGATTCTGAAATTGAGTGACTGACCCCAGTAAGTGGTGCGGTCAGAAAATGAACTGAGATTTAGGGGCTTCACGCCTGTACTCACCACGGCTACTGCGGGACGCCTTGCACACACATGTGCACAAGCATGCGTGGGCAAGAAAGGCCGCAAATCCAACTCCACGCCGGCCATCACAGGGTCCCAGGCCCTCAGAGACCCTGAGAGATGCACGCTTGTGCCTCAGGGCGGGTGGGAGGGACGCGCGGTGGGTGCCAGCAGGCTCCCTCTCCATTTCAGGGCACCGATCCGTCACAAAGTCAACCTCATTTTAACCATAACAGGGAAAGTCCATGGGACAGCAGCTGCACACTCGGGGTCTGAGGACGCCTCTTGCTCTAACGGGCGACGAGGCGGAGTCACTGTTCCTACCGGCAGCTGGGGCGTCACACAGCGTTCAATGTGACACCTGTGGGTTCTTCCTATGTCTCCAGGCAAGAAGAGCCTATAAGCCCTTTTATTTATTTTTTATTTTTTATCTTATTATTATGTTTTTTTTAGCTGAGCCATCCTGCCACCTGTTGGCAGCTCAGCTCGGGCCGGGCATTGAACCGCTGTTGCTCAGAGCTCACACTCTTGAGCGAGCTCTTAACCAACTGAGCCACTCGGCCGGCCTTATAACCCCTTTTAAACAATGCATATTTAACATATATGATGGCACATAATGCATTTTATATACAAAATTACTTAGAGATGATTACAAAGAATACATACACACAGTGGTTTTGGTTTATTATTATAAGAGGTGCTGAAGGCCCCTGAAATACGATATGTGCAAACAAATTGCAAATTAAAAAAAGGTAAGAAAATTTATTTTAGGAGTTCCAATATACCAACAATTATGTATTTTAATCCTTTAAAACCTAACACAGAGAAGAAAACATGAAGTATTCCTATCACATCACTTCTTAAAAATCACCTGCCATCAAAAAATAATATTTAGTTACTGTGACAAGTGCAAAGTAGTACCTTCAAGAGAGAAAAATCCTTATTATGTTAGCTCTTCCAGCATCAGAAAAATAAAAAAAATAAATAAAAAAGTGTATTATTCAGGAAATCATATACTCAACATCTCCCTAGCTACGTTTTATTGTGGTAAAATATACATAACATAAAATTTTCCATCAAGCCTTTTTCAAGTGCACAGTTCAGAGGTATTAAGTACATGTAACGAGGGTTGTGCCATCAATACCATGACTTGCCTACTTTTTAAAATATTAGTGGCAATAAGGCTTAGCGCACACAGAGATGAGCACCAATCAGCTGCAACCCTAAACACACGTTTCCATTTACAAACCAAAAGGAGGCTCGGTACAAGGTCACGCACCCAACACGGACTCAGACACCCAGGTTTAGATCCAGCCCCTCCGCTAGCTGAGCGTGACAAAGGCGGTGGGACTTAGCTCAGCCCTCACGCCCTTCTTGACAGTAAGACGCCACCTGGCACCACCGACCGCACCTCCAGCGGTGACAGGTAAAGCAAGGTCTGGCTGCGATGCGTCAGTGTACTGTGTCCTGTTTCCTGCCTCATGGAGACAAGTGACATAGAATATGTGTGAACTTGGGATATGCAGTGTGATGGTGTGACATGCGTGTGCACTGTGAAGCGTGAGTCGTCCCCTCCTCACCTCACATAAATCCCATCTTGTGGTTGTGATGCTGAGAACAGCGCCGTGTTAACCACTGTCTCCAAGCTGTGCACTAGATCCCCAGAACCTACTCTTCTCATATTTGGAGGTTTCCACCCTTCGACCACCATCTCCCCACTTCCCCCTGCACCCCCGTCTCCAGCAGCCACCTCTCTCCTCCCTGTGACTTAGGTGTATTAGGTTCCACAGGTATGTGACATCATGCAGTTCTTGAGTTCCTGTGTCTGACTGCTCTCACTCAGCGTAATGCCCTCAAGGTCCATCCACGTCGGCTCTGATGGTAGGGTTTCCTTCCTTCCCGTGACGGAACAACATTCGTGTGTGTGTGTGCCACTTTTTTTATCCATTCATTCATCAAGAGACACAGGTTTTTTTCTAAACCTTGCCTGTTGTGAATAATGCTGCAATGCACGTGGGGTGGGTATCTCTTCCAAGATACTGATTTCATTTCCTTTGGATACATATACCTCTTTGTTTACTTTTCAAAAAACGTATTATAAATGCCAATATGCAAAAATGCATACATTTAAAAGTATTAACCAAATTAATAGGATTTTTAGGTTTTTTAATGAATGAATACTAAAAGCATAGCTGTTATTGTTGAGGGGGTCTAAGATTTTTACATTAAAATTACATGCTGTTATTTAAAAAGAGCCGGCACGCCTGTTTTGGTCCAGACAAATTCCTGTAGGTCAGACATTATCAGCAGATTGCTGAGCCCCAGAGCTGGTGAAGGTTTTCCTCCTCGTGCCCCAACACCCACCGTCTTTTTGATCCTGAATAACACAACCCAAGTTTAACCTTTTTGTTATGGTGATGGAAAAGTATAAACAACATGATATTTGCCATTTTAACCATTTTAAGTGTGTGATTAAGTGGCATTAAATACATTCACAATACTGTACAACCATCAACACTATTTCCAAAATTTTTCAACACCCCAGACTGAGACTGCACCCATCAAGCAGCAATTCCCACTCCGTCCTCCCCAGCAATTCCCACTCCGTCCTCCCCAGCCGCTATTATACTTTCTGCCTCTGTGGACATCACATGACTGTAAGCACACCATATCTGCATTTCTGGGTCTGACTTACTTCACTGAGCATATCGTCTTCAAGGTTCACCCAGCTGTAGCCTGTGTCAGAGGCCGTTTTTCAGGGCTGGATATATCCCCTTGTGTGAACAGACCCCCTTTTTTTACCCAATCATTCATTCACTGATGGACTCGGCTGGCTTCCCCTTTCAGCCACTGTGAGTAAGGCTTCACATAACACTGCATCCACTTACCTGAGGTGCTGTTTTCTGGTCTTAAACTTAGAAATGGAATTGCTGGTTCATACCAAGATGAACTTTTTGAGGAACTGCCAAGCTGTTTCCCACAGCAGGTAAACCATTTTACATTTGCACCAGCAAGCTATGAGGGTTCCAATTTCCCCACATCCTGAAAAACATCTCCATACTTATTTCCCTTTGCTGTTGTTTTGGGATTTTTAATTGTTTTCATTTGATCTCACCATCCTGGTAGGTGTGAAGTGATAGCTCATTGTTGTTTTGATTTGCATTCCCCTAACGTCTAATGCTGCTGAGCATTTTTTCATGGGTGTATGTGGACCATTTGTATATCACTTTGAAGAAATGTCAATTAATATCCTTTGTTCATTTTTAATTGGGTGGTTTGCCCTTTTTGTGGTTGAGTTGTAGGAGTTATTTATACATTCTAAATATTAAACCCTTACCAGATGTATGATTTGCAAATATTTTCTCCTATTTACAGAATGTCTTTTTACTTTCTTGATAGTGTCCTTTATGCAGCAACGTTTTTCTATAATATAAATAAGGTCCAATTTATTTATTTATTTATTTATTCATTTCCTATTTTATTTTTGGTCTTTTGTTGCCTGTGCTTTTGGTGTCATTTAAGAAACCACTGTCAAATCCAAGTTCATAAAGATTTGCCCCTATGTCTTCTCCTAGGAGTTGTAGCTCTTGACAATGGCATTCGATCCATTTTGAGTTAATGTTTGTATATGGCGTGAGGTAGGGGTCCGACTTCCTTCCTTTGCATGCGGATGTCCGGTTTTCCCAGCACCATCGCTGAAGGTGCTGTTCTTTCACCATCAAATAAACTTGGCACTCCTGTCAAAAACCAACTGGCAGTAAATGTTAGGGTTTTTTCCTGAACTGACAACTCTATCCATTGATCTAGATTCTATCCTGTGACAGTACCACATGGGTTCATTACACTAGCTTGGTAATAACTCTTGAAATCAAGAGCTTAGACCTCTTTGGTCTTTTTCAAGATGGTCCTGGCATGTGGGCTCCATTGAAATTCCATATGAATTTTAGGATGGTGTTTTCTATTTCTGCAAAAAAAGGCTGCTGAAATTTTTATAGAAATTACACTGAATTCATATAATGCTTTGTGCAGTGTTGTCATTTTAACAATACTAAGGCTTCTAGTCCATGAACACAGGATATCTTAACATTTATTTGTGCCTTCTTTGTTTCAGTAATGTTTTGTAATTTTCAGCATACAAGTTTTTCTCCTCCTTGGTTAAATTTATTCCTAAAAGTTTTATTCTTTTGATATTGTTGTAAATGGAATTGATTACTTAATTTCCTTTTCAGGTTGTTCATTGCTAGTGCATAGAAAATAAAACTGATTTTTGTGTGTTGATTTTGTATCCTGTAACTTTCCTAAATTTATTTTGCTGAGTTTATCAGCTCAAACAATTTTTTTATGTGGATTCTTTAGGTTTTCTACATATAACATCATGTCTTCTGAAAACAGAGATAGTTTTGCTTATTCCTTTCTCATTTGGATTTTTTTTGTTGCCTAACTGCTCTCCCTAGAACTTTCCAGGACTATACTGATGTGGTCGGGGTGACATCCTGGTTTAGTTCCTGGTCTTACGGGAAGGTCTTAGCATTCACCCTTGAGTATGATGTTAGCTGTGGGTTTTTCATACATGGCCTTTATCATGTTGAGGAAGTTACATTCTATTCTTAGGTTAATGTCTTTATCATAAAAGGGTGTTGGATTTTCTCAAATTCCTTTTCTGCATTGAGGTGGATCACGTGTGGTTTTGTTTTGTTTGTTTTTTTCTTCATTCTATTATTCTACTAATGTGCTGTGTTGCATTGGTTGATTTTCATATGTTGAACCACTCTCGCATTCCTGGGATAACTCTCAGTCATGGTGTGTAATTCTTTTACTATGCTGTTGAATTACAGTTTGCTGCTATTTTGCTGAGAATATTTACATGTATATTCATCAGGGATATTGGTCTATGATTTTCTCGTAGTGTCTCTGTGGGATTTTAGTATGAGGTTAAATGGTGGTCTCATAGAATGAGTTAGGAGTGTTCTCTCTTCAATTTTTTAGAGTTTGAGAAAGGATGATGTTAATTCTACTTTAAAGGTTTGGTAGCATTTACCAGTGAAGCCAACAGCTCCTGTGCTTTTCTTTGTTGGGAGGATTTTCATTACTAATTCAACCTCCTTACTAGTTACAGGTCTGTTCAGATTTTCTACTTCATATTCATTCTTGGGAGGTTGTGCGTTTCTAGGAATTTGTCCATTTCATCCGGGTAATCCAATTTGTTGGTATCCAGTTAATCATAGTATTATCTTATAATACTTTTTATTCTTAAGTCAGTAAAAATGACCCTGCTTTCATTTCTGTTTTTGAGTTTTCTCTTTTTTTCTAGCTAAAGGATTGTCAATTTTAATGATCTTCTCAAACAACCAGCTTTTGATTTCATTTTCTCTATTGATATTCTACTCTCTACGTGTTTTATCTCCACTAATCTTTCTTTAGGTCCTTCCTTCTGCTAACTCCAGGTTGAGTTTGTTATTCTTTTTCTAGTTCCTTAAGTTGTACAGTTAGGTTATTGATTTTAGATCTTTCTTGTTTTATAATGTAGGCATTTCAGTGCTTCTTCTGAGTGCTTCTTTCATTGCATCCCATGAGTTTTGGTATTTTGTGTTTTGGTTTTCATTTGCCTCAAGTATTTTCTTATTTCCCTTGTGATTCCTTATTTGGCTCATTTATTTAGAAATATGTTGCCTAATTTCCACATATTTGTGAGCTTCGTTTTCTTTCCATTATTAATTACATTTCAATACATTGTGTTCAGAAAAGATACTTTGTGTTTATTTCAATCTTCTGAAATTTATTAAGACTTGTGAGATGGCCCAGCTTCAGGTCTATCCTAGAGAATGTCACTGTACATTTGAAGAGAGCACAGTGCTGGTGGGTGGCCTATTTGCACGTGTCTGTTAGGTCTATGGCTTCTAGTGTGGCTCAGACCCCAGCCCTAGATTGCTCTTCTGGTTGTCACATCATTATTGAAAATGGGTTACTGACACTGAGAAAGACAAATACCGTATGATCTCACTTATCTGTAGAATCTAAAGAATAGAATAAACGAGCAAACAAAACAAACACAGGGATACAGAGAAAACCTGATGGCTGCTAGATGGGAGGGTGGTGGAGGGATGGTGAGAAAGGTGAAGGGTTAGGAAGTACAAACTGGTAGTCACAGAATAGTCGCAGGGATGTGAACTACAGCATGGGGAATATAATCAATGATGTTGTAAAGATTATGCAGGGTGTCAGATAGGCACTAGACTTATCAGGGGGATCACTTCATAAAGTATAGAAATGCCGAGCCACTATGCTGTACACCTGAAGCTGATATAGAATAATACTGAATGTAAAATATATATATATATATATACACACACACACACATATACATATATTTGTGTGTGTGTGTGTGTATATATTACACATGAGGTCTGACAATTCGGTTCACAAACTTGCCACCATGTGCTTACATTGGCAGCACTGTACAAACAGCTCGGTAAGGCTTCATAGCCTTGGTGTATCAGTGTCTCACAGCTGTGTTCATGTCGACGTGTGGCAGTGTGTTGCTGAGTGGCATTCATTTTGTTGTTGCGTGTTTTTGTGTGCCTTCATGAGAATGTCTGAGCTTGAATTAGAGAAACGAACAAACATTAAATTTCTTGTTAAACTTGGCAAGAGTGGGAGTGAAATCAGGGACATGTTAGTCCAAGTTAATGGGGATAATTCCATGAAGAAAACAGCAGTGTACAAATGGAAGAAATGTTTTTCTTAGGGGAGAGAATGCGTCACTGATGGAGAGAGATCAGGGTAGCCGGTGACTAGCAGAGCTGATGAAAATATTGCAAAAATTCATCCAACTGTGCATCAAAATCGTCGGCTGACTGTAAGAAGCATAGCAGACCAAGTAAACATCGATAGAGAAACAGGAAAATCCTCACTGAAAATCTTGGCATGTGAAAGGTGTGTGCAAAAATGGTCGCTAAGAAGCTCAATGATGAACAAAAGCAAAGGAGAGTCAAAGTTTGCCAAGACCTTTTGGAGAGGCAAGATGATGTTTTGAGCCGTGTTATCACTGGTGATGAAACATGGGTGTACCAATACGACCCTAAAACAAAGTGTCAAGGTGCACAATGGAAGTCAGCCTATTCTCCAGGATCAAAAAAGTTCCGTCAGTCCAAATCAAGAGTCAAAACGATGTTGCTAACCTTTTTTGATATCAGAGGGATTATTCATTATGAATTTGTACCAACTGGACAAATAGTCAACCAAGTTTACTATCTGGAAGTGCTGAAAAGGCTGCGTGAAAAAATGAGATGACCTGAACTTTTTGCCAACAATTCATGGCTCTTGCATCGCGACAATGCACCAGCTCACACAGCACTGTTTGTGGGGGATTTTTAGCCAGTAAACAAATAACTGGATTAGAACACCCTCTCTACTCACCTGATCTGGCCCCCAATGACTCCTTTCTTTACCTGAAGATAAAGGAAATATTGAAAGGAAGACATTTTGATGACATTCAGGACATCAAGGGTAATACGACGCAGTGCTGATGGCCACTCCAGAAAAAGAGTTCCAAAATTGCTTTGAAGGGTGGACTAGACACTGGTGTCGGTGCATAGCTTCCCAAGGGGAGTACTTCGAAGGTGACCATAGTGATATTCAGCAATGAGGTATGGAGCACTTTTTCTAGGATGAATTCGCAAACGTGATTGTCAGTCCTCATATATATATATAGTTATGGGGTGTAAACTACAGCATAGGGAATATAGTCAATGGAATTGTAACAGCGATATACGATGTACCAGGGGTAGTAGATTAGGGGGGTATCACTTTGTGAGGGGTGTAAATGTCTAATCATTATGCTATGTTGTGCACCTGAAACTAATATAAAAAAAGAAAAGAAAACGGGTTACTGACGTCTCTAACTATTAATGCAGAACTACTTATTTCTCCCTTCAATCCCATCAGTTTTTGCCTCATATATTTTGGGGGCTCTGTTGTTAGGTACCTATGTGTTTATAATTGCTGTATCTTCTTGACTGATTGAACTTCTTATCTATATATGAAGTCCTTCCTTGTTTCTAGAACCCCTGAGTTTTAGCTGGGCTCAGGGCACTCTAGAACCAATTAGCAAACTCTGACCAGCAGGCCAAACGCCACACCTGTTTTCACATGGCCCACAAGCTAAAAAAAAATTTTTTTTTATTGGGGAATTGGGGAAGGGGAACAGACAAGTTGCTATCCTTTGTTGTTGTTGTTGTTCTTCAGTCTAGTTGTGGAGGACGTTGCTTCACTGGCCCAAGTTGGCACCATCATTGCGCTCTTCCTGGGTGAGGCAGATCAGTCACCGGCTTCTGGATGGCCGCTCACTGCAGCTGCTGGCCGCTCACGCTGGCTGCTGGCTATACACAGTAGCCCATGGCAATCCACCTGCCGTCACCGGCAACTCAAGGCAGCCCAGCTCCAGGTTGAGCTGTTGTTCAGCATCTTAGCTGTAGAGGGCAGTGTCACCGGCCCTCATATGTGGGATCTGAACCGGGGCCCTCTGGCGTCCTAAGCCAGATCTTAACCAATGCGCCACTCAGCCGGCCCACCCTAAAAATTATTTCTATATTGTTAAATGATTAGAAAAAATCAAAATAATCAAATGTTATGACATGTGAAAATTACGTGGAATTCAAATTTCAGTGTCCATAAAGTTTTATTGGAACGTGGCGATGCCCATCCATTTATGTGCTGTCCAAGAAAGCGTGCGCATGGTAACGGCAGACCTGCAGAACCTGAGCTACGTATTATCAGACGTCTGACATAAGGAGTGTGGAACCCCTGCTCTGGGGTGAAGACTGCCTCTCTCTTGAAGACAGGAATGGCAACTAGACTAGGTTTGGACGGTGAGATGTTAGCAAAAATGTTGAGTCCTGTGACTCCTAAACATGTGCTTAACAACAGGAAGTATGTCTGTCTTAGTCCATCACTCTTACTGCTGGCTAAAATCAGATGAGACTGCTGGAGCTACAGCATCCATCTTGGTGCATGAGGTGGAAGATACGAGTTCAGGATGGCAGAGCAATGAGACAGGAGCAGCCCATGTCCCTGACGAGCAGGAACTTCCACAGAGCCCAGGGTGACATAAATGTGGCCCTTGTTTATATGATGGAAAAATTAATTTCTCTCTCTGTAAGCTCTGTTATTTCAGGTTCTTTTCTTGGCGTCCTTTAGAACTTAATTTAGAATGATATTAACCTGCCGTTAAGACCATCTATATATACTTCAACTTCATTGTCATGGCATTTAAGTCAAATGCTTGCATTTGGCAGATGACAGCTTTGTTCCCAGAGGCTGCAATACCAACTGTGGGACCCACAGTGTTGGTCACTCGGTGAACAATTTCTTTTGTTTTTCCACCATTGTGTAATAGGCTTAAGAATATTCTCAACAGGACCGGCCAAGTGGCGCGATGGTTAAGAGCTGGCTTAGGACGCCAGAGGGCCCCGGTTCGGATCCCACATATGAGGGCCAGTGACATTGCCCTCCACAGCTAAGATGCTGAACAACAGCTCAACCTGGAGCTGGGCAGCCATGAGTCACCAGCGATGGCGTAGGCTGCAGCCCCTGCTGCAGTGGGTTGCCATGGGCTACCGTGTGTAGCCAGCAGCCAGCGTG